>NW_016807449.1:2535289-2547638 GCF_001698545.2 Rhinopithecus bieti | reverse complement strand
TTTTTTTTTTTTTTTGAGACAGAGTTTCACTCTTGTTGCCCGGGCTGGAGTGCAATGGCGCGATCTCAGCTCACCACAATCTCTGCCTCCCGGACTCAAGCAATTCTCCTGCTTCAACCTCCTGAATAGCTGGGATTACAGGCATGCACCACCACACTCAGCTAATTTTGTATTTTTAGTAGAGATGGGGGTTTCTCCATGTTGGTCAGGCTGGTCTCGAACTCCCGACCTCAGGTGATTCACCCGTCTTGGCCTCCCAAAGTGCTCGGATTACAGGCGTGAACCACTGCGCCCCACCAGTTGTTGAAATTTTCATTGGGATTGCGTTGAATCTGTACATTGTTTCGGGTAGTATTGACATTTCATCTAGGTGTTCTTTTTAATGTTTTTCCAGCAATATTTGGTAGTTTTCAGGCTACAGGTTTTTCACCCTCTTGGTTAACTTTATTCCTAGGTGCTTAACCTTTAGATGCTGCTGTAAGTGGAATTGCTGTAAGTGGAATTTCCTTTTTGGATTGTTCATTGCAGGTGTGTGGAAACACAACTGATTTTTGTGTGATCTTGTACCCTGTAACTTTGCTGAATCTGCAGCTCTAGAAGCTTTCTTGTGATTCTCTGGCATTTCCTATATATAGGATCATGTCATCTGTGAATAGAGATATTTTTACTTCTTCCTTTCCAATTTGGATGCTTTTTATATATTTTTTTCTTGTTTAATTGTTCTAGCCAGAACTTCCAGTATAATGTTGAATAGCAGTGGTAAAAGTGGATGTCCTTGTCTTGTTCCTGATCTTAGGCAGAAAGCTTTCAGTCTTTCACCATTAGGTATGACGATAGCTGTGCGTTTTTCAGAAGTACCTTTTCTCATGTTGAGAAAGTTTATTTCTATTCCTAGTTTATGATTTTTAAAAATTATGATGCCTGGGCATGGTGGCTTATGCCTGTAATCCAAATACTTTAGGAAGCCAAAGTGGGAGGATCACTTGAGGCCAGGGATTCAAGGCGGACCTGGGCAACATAGTGAGACCCTATCTCAATAAAAAACAAATTTTGCCAGGCATGGTGGTGCATGCCTGTAGTACCACCTACTCAAGAGGCTGAGGCAGGAGGATGGCTTGAGCCTAGGAGGCAAGGCTGTGGCTGCAGTGAGCCATGATTTCACCACTGCCATGATCATGCCAGCAACAGAGTGAAACCTTGTCTCAAAAAAAAAAAAAAAAAGCCGGGCTTGGTAGCTCACGCCTGTCATCCCAGCGCTTTGGGAGGCCAAGGTGGGCAGATCACGAGGTCAGGAGATCAAGACCATCCTAACTAACACAGTTGTAAGGGCCTGCCCTACAGGGTCTGTGGATTTTTCTCTGTGTGTGTGGAGACGAGAGATCATAGAAATAAAGACACAAGACAAAGAGATAAAAGAAAAGACAGCTGGGCCCAGGGGACCACTACCACCAAGACAGGGAGACCAGTAGTGGCCCCGAACGCCTGGCTGCATTGTTATTTTTTGGATACAAAGCAAAAGAGGCAGGGTAAAGAGTGTGAGTCATCTCCAATGATTGATAAGGTCACGTGACTCACGTGTCCACCAGACAGGTGGCCCTTCCCTGTTAGGTAGCCCAGGCGGAGAGAGAGAGGACAGCTTACGTCATTATGTCTTCTATGCTCTTTTCAGAAAGATCAAAGACTTTAATACTTTCACTAATTTTGCTACTGCTCTGTAGAGGGCGGAGCCAGGTGTACAGAGTGGAACATGAAAGTGAAACAGGAGCGTGACCGCTGAAGCACAGCATCACAGGGAGATGGTTAGGCCTCCGGATAACTGTGGGCAGGCCTGACTGATGTCAGGCGCTCCATGAGAGGTGGTGGAGCAGAGTCTTCTCTAAACTCACCTGGGGAAAGAGAGACTCCCTTTTCCGGTCTGCTAAGTAGCTGGTGCTTTTCCTTGGCACTGACACTACCGCTACACCACGGTCCGCTTGGTAACGGGCGTCTTCCCAGACGCCGGCATTACCGCTAGACCAAGGAGCCCTCTAGTGGCCCTGTCTGGGCATGACAAAGGGCTCACACTTGTCTTCTGGTCACTTCTCACTATGTCCCTTCAGCTCCTATCTCCATGTGGCCTGGTTTTTCCTAGGTTATAATTGTAGAGCAAGGATTATTATAATATTGGAATAAAGAGTAATTGCTACAAACTAATGATTAATGATATTCATATGTAATCATATCTATGATCTATATCTAGTATAACTCTTGTTATTTTATATATTTTATTACACTGGAACAGCTCGTGCCCTCGGTCTCTTGCCTCGGCACCTGAGTGACTTGCCACCCACACACGGTGAAACCCCGTCTCTACTAAAAGTACAAAAAATTAGCCGGGCGTGGTGGCGGGCGCCTGTAGTCCCAGCTACTCGGGAGGCTGAGGCAAGAGAATGGTGTGAACCCGGGAGGGGAAGCTTGCAGTGAGCCAAGATTGCACCACTGCACTCCAGCCTGGGTGACAGAGCAAGACTCCGTCTCAAAAAAATAAAAAATCATGAAGTGTTGTTGAATTTTGTCAAATGCCTTTTCTGTGTTGGTTGAGATCATGTGGTTTCCCCCACACCTNCCATG
Source organism: Rhinopithecus bieti (assembly GCF_001698545.2). Taxonomy (NCBI): domain Eukaryota; kingdom Metazoa; phylum Chordata; class Mammalia; order Primates; family Cercopithecidae; genus Rhinopithecus; species Rhinopithecus bieti. The sequence goes on along the minus strand of NW_016807449.1, from coordinate 2,545,028 downwards.
TGGCCTGGTTTTCCTAGGTTATAATTGTAGAGCAAGGATTATTATAATATTGGAATAAAGAGTAATTGCTACAAACTAATGATTAATGATATTCATATGTAATCATATCTATGATCTATATCTAGTATAACTCTTGTTATTTTATATATTTTATTACACTGGAACAGCTCGTGCCCTCGGTCTCTTGCCTCGGCACCTGAGTGACTTGCCACCCACACACGGTGAAACCCCGTCTCTACTAAAAGTACAAAAAATTAGCCGGGCGTGGTGGCGGGCGCCTGTAGTCCCAGCTACTCGGGAGGCTGAGGCAAGAGAATGGTGTGAACCCGGGAGGGGAAGCTTGCAGTGAGCCAAGATTGCACCACTGCACTCCAGCCTGGGTGACAGAGCAAGACTCCGTCTCAAAAAAATAAAAAATCATGAAGTGTTGTTGAATTTTGTCAAATGCCTTTTCTGTGTTGGTTGAGATCATGTGGTTTCCCCCACACCTTGTTCTATTAATGTGGTGTTTGCACTGGTTTTTGTATGTTTAACTACCTTTACTTTCCTAGGATAAATCCCCATTTAGTTATGGTGTAAAATCCACTTAATATGCTGCTGAATTAGATTTGCCAGTATTTTTTCAGGATGTTTATATGTATATTCATAGGGGCTACTGGTCTGTAATTTTCTTGTGATATCTTTATCTGGCTTTGGTATTATGGTAATGCTGGCCTCATGGAATGAGTTAGCAAATGTTCTCTCCTTTTCAATCTTTTGGACAAATTTGAGAAACATCCTTGTTATTATGATTCTTCTTTAAATGTTTGATAGAATTCACCAGCACAGCCATCTGGTTTTGGGCTTTTCTTTATTGAAAGGTTTTTGATTAAATCTCTTTTGATAAGTCTATTGAGATTTTCTATTTTTTCTTGAGTCAGCTTAGGTAATTTGTGTGTTCCTAGGAATTTGTCCATTTCACTTATCTAGTTTGTTGACATGTAATTGTTGATAGTATTCTCTTACAATCCTTTTTATTTCGGTAAGGTCGGTAGTAATGTCTCCATTTTCATTTCTGATGTCAGTTATTTGTGTCCTGGCTAATTTTTGAGCCCAATTTTAACCTGACTTCAACCTCTACCTTAAGCCATGATACCATGTCCAACTTGACCTCTGACATCTGACCCTTGGCCCTTCTAACCTGACTTTTTTTGGAGACGGAGTCTCACTCTGTCTCCCAGGCTGGAGTGCAGTGGCACGATCTCAGCTCACTGCAACCTCCACCTCCTGGGTTCAAGCGATTCTCCTGCCTCAGCCTCAGCCTCAGCCTCCCCAGTAGCTGGGATTACAGGCACCCGCCACCATGCCTAGCTAATTTTCGTATTTTTAGTAGAGATGGGGCTTCACCATGTTAGCCAGGCTGGTCTCGAACTCCTGACCTCAGGTGATCCGTCCACCTCGGCCTCCCAAAGTGCCGGGAGTACAGGCGTGAGCAAATGGGCCCAGCCCTAACCTGACTTCTAATCGCATCCTGTAACCTCTTACTTTAGTGATCTTGACTTCTGTCTGGTGCCGTAGACTTTGAACAATTATTGCCTGACATCTAACCTTTGTCCTTGCTTCTGGCTGGGCCCTGACCTCAAGTGACCTTTGACCTCTGGCCTCTGCAGCTACACGTTCGGCAAAGTACAGGGCAACAGCGATCTCTACTGGAAGGCGCAGCGCTACCGCCTCATCCGGGAATTCCACTCTCGGCCCGCGCTGGCCCCGCCCTTTATCATCATCTCCCACTTGCGCCTCCTGCTCAGGCAATTGTGCAGGCGCCCCCGGAGCCCCCAGCCGTCCTCCCCGACCCTCGAGCATTTCCGTGAGAACAGAGCTTGGCTTGAAAAGGAGAAGTATAGGGGACCGGCAGCCTGGAAGGCGAGGGGAAGGGGCATGCCCCAAATGACTAATGGGAGTGGCTTACGCAGCGAGGGGCGGGGGTTTAAACAAGGGGCGGGGCTTAAGTACTGAGGGGCAGGGCTTAGGGGTGAGGGGCGGGGCATGTTCTCGAATCACCAGGGGCCGGGTCTGAGATAGCGTGTTCTGAGGATGTCAGAAGGGGCAGCTGGGCTTGGGAAGGGGCGTGGCCTTAGCCCTTTGACTCCGCCCGCCCCTGCAGGGGTCTGCCTTTCTAAAGAAGCGGAGCGGAAGCTGCTAACGTGGGAATCGGTACAGAAGGAGAACTTCCTGCTGGCACGCGCTAGGGACAAGCGGGAGAGCGACTCCGAGCGTCTGAAGCGCACGTCCCAGAAGTGAGAGCGGGGCCTGGTTGGGGATGGGGCTTCTGGCCTGGGGCGGATTCTGACTTCGGTTGAAGTCAGGGTCCTGGGAGGGAGGGAGGAGGCCCGGGAAGTAGGCGGAGCCCCGGGGGGGTGGGTGGGCTGCGGGTGACCCCGGTAAGAGGTCCTCCCTTCTCAGGGTGGACATGGCACTGAAACAGCTGGGACACATCCGCGAGTACGAACAGCGCCTGAAAGTGCTGGAGCGGGAGGTGAGGGCTTGGAGTTTGGCTGGGAACTGTGGCAGGGGTCGGGCAGGGGTTTCCATCTCCTGCTCTTACATTCCTCCCGTTCCCCAGATCCAGCACTGTAGCCGCGTCCTTGGGTGGGTGGCCGAGTCCCTGAGCCGCTCTGCCTTGCTGCCCCCAGGTGGGCCGCCACCCCCTGACCTGCCTGGGCCCAAAGGTCAGTGTGTAGCATCAGCCTGCGCATCTCCAGCCTCTGTTCCTGTATGTTTGCGTGTTTTTCTCTCTTGGCGCCTTTCCAGGGTCCCTGAGTCACTCTCTTGGTCTCCTTTGAGCATTTTGTACTGTGGTCTTCATGTTCCTTCTTTTATGCCAGTCTGCCAGTTTTTCTGTCTCTCCCCTTCCCTGCCAATCACCAGCTCTCTCTTTTCTCTCCTCCCCAGACTGAGCTCTGCTGGCAGACTTCAAGGAGAAGCCCCCACCGGGGATTTTGCTCCCAGAGTAAGGCTCATCTGGGCCTCGGCCCCCGCACCTGGTGGCCTTGTCCTTGAGATGAGCCCCGTGCCCATCTGGGCCACTGTCGGGACCACCTTTGGGAGTGTCATCCGTACAAACCACAGCATGCCCGGCTCCTCCCAGAACCAACCCCAGCCTGGGAGGATCAAGTCCTGGAGCCCAGGCCGTTATCCCTCTGGGGACTCTGCCACAGCAGGGGAGGCTGGAGGGTCCTTGGGGTAACAGGGACCACAGACCCCTCACCACTCACAGATTCCTCACACTGGGGAAATAAAGCCATTTGAGAGGAATTGTGTCCAGAGGCTTGATTCTTGGGGGAACTGGTGGGTGTCTAGATCCTTCCAGGATGGTGGCTGGAGCTGGGGTGTTGGGTTTGGGGTTCTTGGTGGATTTGCTGCTGTAATTCAGATATTTCGGAGTCTGTTTCCTCCCCTCAGCCCCATTGTTCTTGCCTGAGACCCAGCACCTTCTGTCTGCAGTGTTCTGATGGCTCTCACTTCAGTAGGACAAGACCCCATCTGTACCCCCTCCTACCCAGTTTCAACTTTCCAGTGGAAAAATAACTCAATGATAATAAGCAAAGTATTTCCTGGAGTGGGGGTGGGTGGGTGTTGTGTACATCTGCTTTGGCAATAGGGAAACGGATGATGCAAATTTGAGTAGATAAATGCATACGTGTCTTTAAAAAGTCTAATTAGTGGGAAATTGCAGGCCAGGCGCACACAGGGTTGAGGCAAATATGCATGATTATACATGCAGTTTAACTAAATAACGCGTAACAAGCTAAACTGGTAATGACAAGGTTGAACTGACAGCAATTATTAGTTAAATAGCACGAAAGCCACCAACAACCCACACGTCCAAAAATCAAAACCAAAACATCCTTCCTCCAAATTGGAGGAGATCCAAGTATCTGTCACTGTGGGTGCAGAGTAGCGTTGAAACATGGCCAAGTGTTGTGTGGCAACCGCGACTTCTCTGGAAGATGCTGAGTTAGTTTTCACCAACCCAAGTAGTAATAATCACTGTAATGTAACTTCCTTCCTTCCTTCCTCCCTCCCTCCCTTCCTCCCTCCCTCCCTCTCTTCCTTCTTTCCTCCCTTCTTCCCTCCTTCCCTCCCCTCCCCTCCTTCCTTCCTTCCTTTATTCCTTCCTTCCTTCCTTCCTTCCTTTATTCCTTCCTTCCTTCCTTCCTTCTTCCTTCCTTCCTTCCTTCCTTCCTTCCTTCCTTCCTTCCTTCCTTCCTTTTCTTCTTCTTCTCCTTTTTTTTTTCTTTGAGACAAAGTCTGACTCTGTCACCCAGGCTGGAGTGCAGTGGCACCATCTCAGGTCACTGCAAGCTCCGCCTCCTGGGTTCAAGCAATTCTATTCTCAGCCTCTGGAGTAGCTGGGATTACAGGTGCCCGCCACCATGCCCGGCTAATTTTTGTACTTTTGGTAGAGACGGGGTTTCACCATGTTGGCCAGGCTGGTCTCAAACTTCTCACCTCAGGTGATCTGCCTGCCTCAGCCTCCCAAAGTGTTGGAATTACAGGTGTGAGCCACCGCACCTGGCCACTTTTTCTTCTTTTCTTTCAACAAGATCTCACTCTGTCACCCAGGCAGAAATGCAGTGACTCAATCACAGCTCACTGCAACCTCACCTGCTGGGCTCAAGCAATTCTCTCAGTCTCCTAAGTAGCTGGGACCACAGGCTTGCACCACCATGCCCGGCTAATTTTTTGGATTTTTGATAGAGATGGGGTCTCACCATATTTCTCTGGTTGGTCTCAAACTCCTGGGGTCAAGCGATCCACTCACCTAGGCCTCTCAAAGTGCTGGGATTACAGGTGTGAGCCTCCATGCCTGGCCTCCAGTACTTTCTATATATATCTGTCCAGCATTGTTTTAAGTGCTTCATGTGCACTAAATCAGTGAATCCGATGATAACCATATAAGGTAGCTACTATTATTTTCTCCATTTTGCAGATGAGAAAAGTGAGGCACAGAAAAGTGGCTCTAATAAAGTCACACAGAAAGTGGCTGAGTTGGATGCTGCGCGTGGTGGCTCATGCCTGTAAAACAGCACTTTGGGAGGTCAAGCAGGTGGATCACTTGAGGCCAGGAGTTCGAGACCAGCCTGGCCAATATAGCAAAACCCCATCACTACTAAAAATACAAAAATTAGCTGGGTGTGGTAGTGGACACCTGTAGTCCCAGCTACTCAGGAGGCTGAGGCAGAAGAATTGCTTGAACCCAGGAGGCGGAGGTTGCAGTGAACCGAAATTGCGCCACTGCACTCCAGCCTGGGTGACAGAGCAAGACTCTGTTTCAAAAAAAATAATAATAAAATAAAAAGTGAAAGTGGCTGAGTTGGAACAGAAATGTGGGCAATCCGGAGAGCATCTGTAATGCACGATTTTATATTTGGAAATGTCAACTGCTGTGAAGCCACAGGAACTCACTCAGTCCATGTGCGAGTTTGAGCTTTTGTCTCAGCTGCAAATCCACCCTTGTCTCAGCTCTGTGATGCTGGGGCGGGGCCTCTGCAAGCCTTGTTTTTGCTTTCCCAGTCGGTTGCTATAAGCCCTGGCCTAATGAGGGCGCTAGACGGAGACCAGCGATTGGAGGAGGAAGCAGGGATTTGTTCCATCTATTTGCTCCAGGCTTTCAAGCAAGCATCGTCCTAGAACAATGCTCCCTCTGACAGCAGCAGTTGCTTCCAGGTTTTTTGTTTTTTGTTTTTTGTTTTTGAGGGAGTCTTGCTGTGTCGCCCAGGCTGGAGTGCAGTGGCCCTATCTCAGCTCACTGCAACCTCCGCCTCCTGGGTTTAAGCAATTCTCCTGCTTCAGCCTTCTGAGTAGCTCGGATGACAGGCATCTGCCACCGCGCCCAGCTAAGTTTTGTATTTTTAGTAGAGACGGGATTTCACCATGTTGGTCAAGCTGGCCTTGAACTCCTCACTTCAGGTGATCCACCTGCCTTAGCCTCTGAAAGTGCTGGGATTACAGGTGTGAGTCACCGCGCCCGGCCCTCTTCCAGGTTTTAAGTTTTATTTTTTGGCATCTCCATAACCTGTTTCTTTTTCTATTTCTTTTTCTATTTCTGTTGCCCAGGATGGAGTGCAGTGGTCAAGGCTCACTGTAGCCTCGACCTCCCAGACTCAAGCCATCCTCCCACCTCAGCCTCCAGAATAGCTGGGACCACAGGTACACGCCACCACACCCAGCTAAATTTTTTGTTTTCAAATTGTTTTGTAGAGATAGGGGTCTCGCCATGTTGCCGAGGTTGGTCTCAAACTCGTGGGATCAAGGGGTCCTCCCACCTCAGCCTCCCAAAGTGCTGTGATTACAGGCGTGAGCCACCGCGCCCGACGCCATAAGCAGTGTCATTGTCAGCCTTCTGTCACACCAGCGCCACCCCGGTAGGCCCTGGCTCTAGTCTGGGTTTCAGTTCTGCAGGGCTGCTGCCTCAACATTTTAGATCCTGATAATTCTAGCTCAGTCCTGGAGTGATAGGTGTAGCCTGCAGTTACTATTTTTATATGGTGCAGTTACTATTTCTACGCTGTTTCTTCTCATTCCTTTCAAGGTTTCCTGAGACCTGTTTAATTTATCTAAGACCTGTGTATTAATTCATCTCTGTTGAAATATCTAAAAAACAGGAAGACTCCAGGTCGTGTGTGTAGAAATCCAACATGAGTCATCAAGATGGAGAATTTGCACGAATTCCACATGTAAACCGATTTGGAGACCAAAAGTTCCTTAATTGAAGAGGAGGCTGGTACTCTTGAGGAATTACCCTAAAATAACTGCTGCAAGCTTATATTTTGCATCTTCCATTCAAATGGGACTTGTCTCCATTTATGCAGTAACTGTGTATTGGGGAAAGGAAAATACTCAGACCTTTTAGGGATTAGCAGACACTGGCCCGGCCTATTTATTCATTTTTGAGATGCAGTCTCACTCTCTCGCCCAGGCTCAAGTGCAGTGGCGTGATCACAGCTGACTGCAGCCTGGCTCAAGTGATCCTCCTGCCTCGGCCTCCCAAGTAGCTGGAATCACAGGTGCATGCCACCATGCCTATATAATTAAAAAAAATTTTTTTAGGTCAGTGCGGTGGCTCATGCCTGTAATCACAGCACTTTGGGAGGTCAAGGCAGGTGGATCACCTGAGGTCAGGAGTTCGAGACCACACTGGCCAACATGGCGAAACCCTGTCTCTACTAAAAATACAAAAATTAACCAGGCATGGTGGTGTGTGCCTGTTATCCCAGCTACTAGGGGGTTGAGGAAGGAGGATCGCTTGAACCTGGGAGGCGGAGGTTGCAGTGAGCAGAGATCATGCTGCACTGCAGCCTGGGCAACAGAGCGAGACTCTGTCTCAAAACAAACCAAACAATTGGTCTTTAATATTTTTTTTTTTTTTTGAGACAGAGTCTTGCTCTGTCACCCAGTCTGGAGTGCAGTGGCGCAACCTCAGCTTAATGCAACCTCCACCTCCCAGGTTCAAGCAATTCTCCTGCCTCAGCCTCCTGAGTAGCTGGGATTACAGGCGTGCACCACCACGCCTGACTAATTTTTGTATTTTTAGTAGAGACGTGGTTTCACCATGTTGGCCAGGCTAATAAAGTTTAAAAATACAAATAAAATAAAAAAGGAAAAATATACTACATTTGAGGTATTTTCCAACCCATTTAGTGAGTAGCCTATAAAAATGCCAACTTGGAGTGTGGTCCAAGTCCTTGAGAAGGTTCCGCATCCGGCCTATGCTGAGCTTAAGCTCAGTCTTATGACTCAGCAGATCACATGATACTCAGAAAAGAATGTGGCAAATCGAGATGCTGTATGATCTCCGGAAAGTGCCAATAGGAGCATTTTCTGGCATAAACTCGTAGGGTTTTGGCCCAAAGCCATGCCATCTTCTGCACACAGCTCATCTCTGTGAAGAAACAGTTTCTTCTCTCTGTTAAAGATAGATGCCTGGCCATGGTGCACAGAGCAATGATAAAACCTGACCTGACCCTCAGGAACTCAGTGTAATCTGACTCACAAATCCAGAAGATTGAGCGTAGACAATGGCAGTGCATCAGGTGGAAATAAGAAATAAAGTGTTGGCTGGGCGCGGTGGCTCACACCTGTAATTCCAGCACTTTGTGAGGCCGAGGCATGTGGATCACCTGAGGTCAGGAGTTCGAGACCAGCCTGACCAAAATGGAGAAACCCCATCGCTACTAAAAATACAAAATTAGCCAGGCGTGGTGGCGCATTCCTGTAATCCCAGCTACTCAGAAGGCTGAGGCAGGAGAATTGCTTGAACCCAGGAGGCGGAGGTTGTGGTGAGCCGAGATGGCACCATTGCACTCCAGCCTGGGCAACAAGGGCGAAATTTTGTCTCAAAAAAAAAAAAAAAAAAAAAGAACTAAGGTGTTGCCATAAGCAATGACACAAGCAAAACAAGCAAATCGCTTGAGTGGACAGCACAAACCGTTCTGCCATCTATACCCACTGTTTTGTCTTCTCTCCATCTATATGCATGGCTTCATGGACAACTCCTCATGACTTCTTTTCTTTTCTTTTTTTTTTTTTCTTGAGATGGAGTCTTGCTTTGTTCCTCAGGCTGGAGTGCAGTGGTGCAATCTCGGCTCACTGCAACCTCTGCCTCCTAGGTTCAAGCAATTCTCCTGCCAGAGCCACCTGAGTAGCTGGGACCACAGGTGTGTACCATCGCGCCCAGCTGATTTTTGTATTTTTAGTAGAGACGGGGTTTCCCCATGCTGGCCAGGCTGGTCTCAAACTCCTGACCTCAGGTGATCTGCCCTTCTCGGCTTCCCAAAGTGCTGGGATTACAGGTGTGAGCGCCAGGCCGCTCCTCGTGATTAATTGAACTGGGGAGGATACGACTTTGGGCTGATTTTTACATGGCTCAGCACGATATACTAGGGTTCTCAGAATCAGCCGCATTGCAGCCCTCAGAGGAACCAGCACTAGCCTGGCAGTCTCCTTGCCCAGAAATCTGAGCCCCAGCTCAGCAATGCCCACTTCTGAGCTGGGCAGCAATCCTGAGCAACCAATCTCAAGAGCCCTGAGGTTCATCTGATCCTCTCTTTGGTAATATAGCAGAATTGGCTCAACAAGCCTGCGCTGACACCACAGATACAGAAGAACAGGCTGATACCAGCTGCTATGTCCCAGAGGCTGCCCCTTTCTAGTCAGAACATTTTTCCTGACCAGGAAGCTGTCATTGCCACATAGATGTTTCCTCTTCCCTGATTCTATAAATACAAGGACACAGTCCCTCTTTACTGGGATGCTGCTGGCCATGGTGCAGGCAGACCGTTCTTGTCTAGCCGGAGTCATGGGATGGAGGGACGCTCCCTCCTCTACCTGCGCGTCTTCCCTCCAAGAATCTATTTGACGTCTCTATCACACAGGCCTAGTGGTGTGTATGACAGTTGGTAACCACAAAGGAAACTTCTCCATCTGTCCTGGTGCCATGTTCTTTTTGTTTGATTTTAGACAAAGTCTTGCTCTATTGCCCAGGCTGGAGTGCAGTGGCGTGATCTCGGCTCACTGCAACCTCCACCTCCCCAGTTCAAGCGATTCTCCTGCCTCAGCCTCCTGAGTAGCTGGGATTACAGGTGCTGGCCGCCATGCCTGGCTAATTTTTGTATTTTTAGTAGAGATAGGGTTTATATATATATATATATATATATATAATATTTTCATTATATATATATATATATATATATATATA
>NW_016807449.1:2511325-2534747 GCF_001698545.2 Rhinopithecus bieti | reverse complement strand
TTTTTTTTTTTTTTCTGAGACTGAATCTTGGTCTGTCACCCAGGCTGGAGTGCAGTGGCATGATCTTGGCTCACTGCAACTTCTGCCTCCCCGGTTAAAGCCATTCTCCTACCTCAGCCTCCCGAATAGCTGGGACTACAGGCACCTGCCACCACACCTGGCTAATTTTTGTATTTTTAGTAGAGATAGGGTTTCACCATGTTGGCCAGGCTGGTCCTCGAACTCCTGGCCTCAAGTGGTCTGCCCACCTCAGCCTCGGAAAATGCTGGGATTACACATGGGAGCCACCGCACCCGGCCTGGTGCTGTTTGGCAACATGGAGTTTGTCTGGCCCTCTATGGAAGTGGAAGACATTCACTCCGAATGGTGATGGCCGGTCACCTGTAAGGCCAGTGAATAAACTGGATGTCTATGAAGCAAGAGTGGGCAGCATAGCTGTGGTCAGCGAGTGCAGTGTCCTCTGGAGAAGCAGCTGAGGGGGTGGGATGGCTGTGGTGTCCCCTCACCTGGGACCCGGTGAGGCCCCCTAAGATGCTGTCTGTTCCAGGTCTCAGCTGCAGGGAAAGACAGGTGACTGGAAACAGAATGTGTAAGACACTAAAGGCCCCCAGACAAGCAGGTCATTTGAAAAAAAGGGTTCATTGTCTACAAAAAAATCTCTAGGTAGCGAGGCTGCAGGTTGCCAGAGGAAAGGAGGCAGGAGGCTGGGATGAGGACTCAAGAATGCAGATGCCAATTACAAAATGAGCTAGGCGTGGGGGCTGACGCTTGTGGTCCCAGCTACTCAGGAGGCTGAGGTGGGGAGATCAATAGAACCTGGGAGGTCGAGACTATGGGGAGCCATCATCGCGCCACTGTACTCCAGCCTGGGTGACAGACGGAGACCCTGTTTCAGAAAAGAAAAAGACTGGGGCCAAGGAACTGGTAATATCAAAAGGATGATGAGTGTGGCTAGAGGGAACAGAGTGGTAAGGTTGGGTCAAAACTGCACCCAAGCAAATGGACTGCGGCCAAAACTGGGATGGGTTTGCCTTTTTATTTTTTTATTTTATTTTTATTTTTTTTTTGAGACAGTCTCGCTTTGTCGCCCAGGCTGGAGTGCAGTGGTGCAATCTCGGCTCACTGCAAACTCCACCTCCCAGGTTCAAGCGATTCTCCTGCCTCAGCCTCCCAAGTAACTGGGACTACAGGTGCCCCCCACCACACCCAGCTAATTTTTTTTTTTTGTATTTTTAGTAGAGACGGGATTTCACCGTGTTAGCCAGGATGGTCTCAATCTCCTGACCCCGTGATCCACCCTCCTCAGCCTCCCAAAGTGCTGGGATTACAGGTATGAGCCACCGCACCCGGCCAGATTTACCTTTTTAGAAGAAAGACGTAGGCAAGCCAAGGGGCTGATACACAAACTCAGACTAGGTTTGGAAAAACTGTGGGTGTTGGACACACGTTTTTGCTTCTCTTGAACATCTAGGATTGGGATGGCTGGATGGTATAGGAAGTGTATGTATGACTTTATGAGAAATTGCCAAAATCTTTTCCTAAGTAGTTGCACCGTTTGAATTTTGAATTACCACCAGCAATGCGTGAGGGCGTTCTAGTGGCCCTGATCCTTACCAGGACCTGCTATTATCAGCGCTTATAATTTTTTCTCCTTTTTGAGACACAGTCTTGCTCTGGCACCCAGGCTGGAGGGTACTGGCGTGATCTCGGCTCACTGCAACCTTCACCTACCTGATTCAAGCAATTCTCCTGCTTCAGCCTCCTGAGTAGCCAAGATTACAGGTACACACCACCACACCCAGCTAATTTTTTGTATTTTTAGTAGAGACAGGGTTTCACCATGTTGGTCAAGCTGGTCTCAAACTCCTGACCCCAAATGATCCACCTGCCTTGCTCTCCCAAAGTGCTGGCATTACAGGAGTGAGCCACCACTCCTAGCAAGTTTTTTTTTCCAGCACAAAGTATTGACTGGGCACAGTGGCTCATACATGTAATCCCAGCACTTTGGGAGGCCGAGGTGGGAGGATCACTTGCGGCCAGGAGTTCAAGACCAGGCTTGGGCAACATAGTGGGACCTCATGCCTACAAAAAATTTTTAAAAATTAGCTGGGTGGGGTGGTGTGTGCACCTGTAATCCCAGCTACACAGGGGGCTGAGGTAGAAGGATCACTTGAGCCCGGGAGTTTGAGGCTGCAGTGAACTATGATTGCACCACTGCACTCCAGCCTAGGTGACAGAGCAAGCCTCTGTCCCCCTCCCCACAAGCAAGTATCAGGTAATGTGTACAAGTTTTTGTTTGAAGAAGTATCAGGTACCTAGGGGTGAAATGACTGGGTCATATAAAGGCTAATTCCGTGCTTAACTTTTTAAGAAACTGCCAAACTGTCACAGTGGCTGGACCATTGTACATTCTCACCAGCCATGTACGAGGGTTCCAATTTCTTCACATCCACGCCAAACACACGCTATTTGCAGTTTCTTCTCTTTCCTTTTTTTTTGAGACGGAGTTTTGCTCTTGTTGCCCAGGCTGGAGTGCAGTGGCACAATCTTGGCTCACTGCAACCTCTGCCTCCTGGGTCCAAGTGATTCTCCTGCCTCAGCCTCCTGAGTAGCTGGAATTACAGGCACCCGCCACCACGCCTGGCTAATTTTTGTATTTTTAGTAGAGACGGGGGTTTCACCATGTTGGTCAGGCTGGTCTTGAACTCCTGACCTCAGGTGATCCTCCCACCGCGGCCTCTCAAAGTGCTGGCATTACAGGCGTGAGCCACCGCGCCCTGCCCAGTTTGTTTTCTTGACTGTAGCCATCCTAGTGGATGTGGAGTGGTGCTCCATTGTGGTTTGGTTTGCATTTCTTTAAGGACTAGTTATGCTGAGCATCTTTTCATGTGTTTTTACCAGTCTTACATGCTTTTTTTTTTTTTTTTTGAGACGGGGTCTCGCTCTGTCACCCAGGCTGGAGTGCAGTGGCATGATCATAGCTCACTGTATCCGGAACTCCTGGGCTCAAGCGATTCTCCCACCTCAGCCTCCTGAGTAGCTGGGACTACAGTTGCATGCCAGCCACCATGCCCGGTTAATTTATAAATTTTTTTTTTTTTTTTTTTGAGATGGCATCTCACTCTGTCACCCAGGCTGGAATGCAGTGGCGTGATCTTGGCTCACTGCAAGCTCCACCTCCCGGGTTCATGCCATTCTCCTGCCTCAGCCTCCCAAATAGCTGGGAATACAGGCGCCCGCCACCACGCCTGGCTAATTTTTTGTATTTTTAATAGAGACGGGGTTTCACCGTGTTAGCCAGGATGGTCTCAATCTCCTGACTTCGTGATCCGCCCACCTCGGCCTCCCAGGGTGCTGGGATTACAGGTGTGAGCCACTGCACCTGGCCAATATAAAAAAATTTTTTAGTAGAGATGAAATTTCACTATGTTGCCCAGGCTGGTCTCAAACTCCTGAGCTCAAATGATCCTCCTGCCTTGGCCTCCTGAGTAGCTGGGATTACAGGTGCACACCACTATACTCGGCTAAGTTTTAATTTTTTGTTTGTTTGTCTTATAGAGATGGGGTTTCATTATGTTGCTCAGGCTGGTCTGGAAATCCTGGGCTCAAGCGATTCTCCTGCCTTGGCCTCCCAAAGTGCTGGGATTACAGGTGTGAGCCACTGCGCCCGGCCTTACGTATTCTTTGGAAGAAATGGCTTTTGGGTAATGGCTTGCATTGTTGTGTTGTATCAGCTGCCGTCCAGTCGAAGCTAACTAAGGGCAGGTGGGTGTTGAGTGAGGACAATGTTCACCTGCTCTTAGTTAGCTGTGACTGTGATAACAAAGACCCTGTTATCCCAATCATCATCACGAGGACTAGCTGGGCCGCAGCTTAAAGAGACATTTCATAGCTTAAAAAAGACAAACTGTTGGCCCTGCCACCTCCAACTACAAAAGTGTCGCAACTGATAAGCTTTTTTGGATCTTGAAGACGCCACATCTCACGTGTGGAAATTTCACTAATGCGGCTGTAGCAAGTGACCAGACAGATGGCCGCATTTGAGTGGGAGCCCCTTTAGCAAGAGCTTTTTAAAATCAAGCTCCACCCAGGAGCTCTTTATCTTCTTTAGAACCCACGGAATGACAGACGTCTGCACCAACCTCCGTGGGACCTCGGAGTCCAGGAGAACGAATACGAAGGTGCTGATGCTCGTGCTGCCTGCTGGCTGGTGAGTAATAAAGTCCTTTGTCTCTGGCCCAGGAGTCTTGTGTCTTCTGGCAACACTTGTGAAACAGTAATGGGGTAGCTTGTTCTATTTTTATTTTTTATTTTATTGATTGATTGATTGAATTAGGGACAGGGTCTCACTCTGTCACCCAGGCTAGAGTGCAATGGTGCACTCCAACCTGGGCTCAAGTGATTCTCCCACCTCAGCCTCCTGAGTAGCTGGGACTACAGGTGCATGCCACTGTGCCCAGCTAATTTTTTATTTTTTGTAGAGACAGGGTATGGCTACATTGCCCAGGCTGGTCTCGATCTCCTGGGCTCAAGAGATTCTCCTGCTTCAGCCTCTCACAGTGCTGGGATTACAGGCATGAGGCCACCGCACCCGGCCCAGACTGGCTTATAAGTAGGACAAAATTAAAGTCCGGACCTGGTACTGTTGAAGAGGATGGGATGTTGACAAAGGTGTGGCTTTCTGGAATTGGAAGGACAGGGCCTCCATGGGCCTGGTTCAAAAATATGAGAAGAATCCCTAGGATCCAGTAGGGAATTCTCTCATCCAAGTAGAAGAGGATGGCCAGCAATAGGGGTCCCCACTGTCCTACTTGTTTTTTTTTTTTTTTTGAGATGGAGTTTTGCTCTTGTCCCCTAAGCTGGAGTACAATGGTGAGATCTCAGCTCACTGCAACCTCTACCTCCTGGGTTCAAGCAATTCTCCTGCCTCAGCCCCCCAAGTAGCTGGGATTACAGGCATGTGCCACCACGCCTGACTAATTTTGTATTTTAGTAGAGACGGGGTGTCTCCTTGTTGGCCAGGCTGGTCTCGAACTCCCGACCTCAGGTGATCCACCTACTTCAGCCTCCCAAAGTGCTGGGATTACAGGCATGAGCCACCGCACCTGGCCTTTTGTTTGCTTGTTTGTTTTTTTGAGATGGAGTTTCACTCTTGTTGCTCAGGCTGGAGAGCAAAGGCACGATCTCAGCTTACTGCAACCTCCGCCTCCCAGGTGCAAGCAATTCTCCTGCCTCAGTCTCCCGAGTAGCTGGGACTACAGGTGTGCACCACCACGCCTGGCTAATTTTGTATTTTTGGTAGAGACGGAGTTTCTCCATGTTGGTCAGTCTGGTCTTGAACTCCTGACCTCAAGTGATCCGCCGGCCTTGGCCTCCCAAAGTNTTTTTTTTTTGAGATGGAGTTTTGCTCTTGTCCCCTAAGCTAGAGTACAATGGTGAGATCTCAGCTCACTGCAACCTCTACCTCCTGGGTTCAAGCAATTCTCCTGCCTCAGCCCCCCAAGTAGCTGGGATTACAGGCATGTGCCACCACGCCTGACTAATTTTGTATTTTTAGTAGAGACGGGGTGTCTCCTTGTTGGCCAGGCTGGTCTCGAACTCCCGACCTCAGGTGATCCACCTACTTCAGCCTCCCAAAGTGCTGGGATTACAGGCATGAGCCACCGCACCTGGCCTTTTGTTTGCTTGTTTGTTTTTTTGAGATGGAGTTTCACTCTTGTTGCTCAGGCTAGAGAGCAAAGGCACGATCTCAGCTTACTGCAACCTCCGCCTCCCAGGTGCAAGCAATTCTCCTGCCTCAGTCTCCCGAGTAGCTGGGACTACAGGTGTGCACCACCACGCCTGGCTAATTTTGTATTTTGGTAGAGACGGAGTTTCTCCATGTTGGTCAGTCTGGTCTTGAACTCCTGACCTCAAGTGATCCGCCGGCCTTGGCCTCCCAAAGTGCTGGGGCTACAGGTGTGAGTCACCACGCCGGACCAACAGTGAGTTTTTTCCCCCTGCCTTTGCTGTCCCCCTAGGCTACTCCCCAGCCCCAAGTTGCTCCAGGGCTGAGGCTGTAGTCCCTGACCCACAGACTTCTTGGTTCAAGTGCCTGAATTCAACGAATCAGGCTCGCAGTGGGAAGGCAAGCTGAAGTGCTGTAGTTGGGTGTGGCGCTTTGGGCCAATTCAACGTCCTGCTGTGTGGTTTCCACGACTGAGCGGGTATAATTGGTACTGATGTCTTACATGCTCGAACAACGAACGCCCCGTTATCAGGGGATTCTACCGGTCAGGGGCTGTGGCATGTGCTGCCCTCTTCACCTCTACCAGGAACGATGTGTGGGATCCCAGTAGAAAAGGAAACACAGCTTTAATGACTAAATGGCTGCTGGAGTGCTCCGGGAAGCCGTTTCCCAGTGCCACAGCGCCACCTGCCTGACACGGCCACCAAGTACACCCCTTTTAAAAAGAAAAGGCAGCTAGGCTGAGTGCCGTGGCTCACACTGGGAGGTGGGCGGACCGCTTGAGTCCAGGAGTTCAAGACCAGCCTGGGCGACATAGTGAAACCCCATCTCTATTTTTTTTACATTTAATTTAATTTTTATTTATTTATTTTTAGACGGAGTCTCTCTCTCTCCAGGCTGGAGTGCAGTGGTGCCATCTCGGCTCACTGCAACCTCCACCTCCTGGGTTCAAGTGAGTCTCCTGCCTCAGCCTCCCGAGTAGCTGGGATTACAGGCGCCTGCCACCACCCCCAGCTAACTTTTGTATTTTTAGTAGAGATGGGGTTTCACCATGTTGGCTAGGATGGTCTCAATTTCTTGACCTCGGGATCCACCCACCTCAGCCTCCCAAAGTGCTGGGATTCCAGGCGTGAGCCACTGTGCCCGGTCCTGTCTCTCTTTTAATAATAACAATAAAAAAAACCCCACTATGAATCGTTATTAAGCTCTCATTGAAAGCAAACGCCTGGCCTGTGGAGGCCTTTAACTCCCCAGCCTCACACCCTCATTCTCAGGTAGGTTAAACGGAACTGCACTAGTAATACAGCCAGTCTGGTCCTCAGGTCATCTGAGTTTTACATACAAGTCACAGCTACCCCTGTTTCTTTCATTTTCTGTTTTGAGACGGTCTTGCTGTGTTGCCCAGGCTGGAGTTTAGTGGCGTGATTGTGGCTCACAGCAGCCTGGAACTCCTGGGCTCAAGTGATCCTCCCACCTCAACCTCCTGAGTAGCTGGGACTCTAGGCGTGCACCAGCACACCTGGTTAATTTTTTAATTTTTTTTTCAGAGAGGGAGTCTCGCTGTGTTGCTGAGGCTGGTCTTGAACTCCTGGGCTCAAGCGATCCTCCTGCCTCGGCCTCCCAAAGTGCTGGAATTACAAGTGTGAGCCGCTGCACCCAGCAGCAGCTACCCCACTTGGAGAAAACTCTCCTCCACTCCCCTGCCTGTGGCAATTCCTCTGGCTCATGGGGCCCTGGATTCACAAGGGTTCCCTTAAAGGGCGGGGCGCGTTCCACTATGTTAAACCTAAAGATGTCCACTAGGGGGCAGCAACCACCTAACCCCAACACTAACTCCGGAAGACATTGATTGCAGTTTAGTTGATATTTAAGGTATTCAATGAGACTTTGTAACTTCTTCACTATCAGCGGGTGTCTGGTAGTTTTGATTGCTGGATCATCTTCCTCAAGAATCAGCTCAAAAAGATTTCTGGTTTCCCCTTCCCACCTCTTCCTGATCCACACACTTTATTTTTATTTATTTATTTTTTGAAACAGATACTGTCGCCCAGGTTGGAGTGCAGTGGTGCCATCTCGGTTCACTGCAACCTACGCCTCCTGGGTTCAAGCGATTCTTCTGCCTCAGCCTCCCAAGTCGCTGGGATTACAGGTGTGCGCCATCACGCCCAGCTGATTTTTGTATTTTTAGTAGAGACAGGGTTTCACCATGTTGGCCAGGCTGGTCTCGAACCCCTGACCTCAACTGATCCGCCTGCCTCAGCTTCCCAAAGTGCTGGGATTACAGGCGTGAGCCAACACACCTAGCCGCACACACTTTACTCAGGCTGTTTGGTCACTGAATGTGGCAGTCCCAGAAGAGGCTTCATCTCTTCTTGGCTGCATCTTGGATAGTCACTGAGACGGAAGTGTTGGAGGAGTTACAGAGACCTATTCTGAAAATGTACGATTCTGCCCACTGACCATCGTCAGAATGATGCATCTTTCTTTCAGCTGGACAGCCTGGTGGTCACACCCTCCAGATGGCAGTTTAGCCCTGAGGGGGCCAAGTAGGGGATTCAAACTAATGCTGGTTTACGCACCAGATTCCCCTTGTTGGACCGAGATGGTGCTAGATCAGGAGTTGACACACTACAGCCTGTGGGATACATCTGGCCCATGACCTGTGTCTGTATGGTCTATAAGCCAACAAAGGTTTTTATATTTTTTAAAATTTGGTTGTTGTTGTTTTTTTTTTTTTTTTTTTTGAGACAGAGTCTCACTTTGTTGCCCAGACTGGAGTGCAGTGGTGTGATCTTAGCTCACTGCAACCTCCGCCTCCTGGGTTCAAGAGATTCTCCTGCCTCAGCTTCCCAAGTAGCTGGCATTAAAGGCGACTGCCACCACACCCAACTAATTTTTGTATTTTTAGTAGCGGCACGGTTTCTCCATGTTGGACATTCTGGTCTCGAACTCCTGACCTCTAGTGATCCACCTGCCTCAGCCCCCCAAAGTGCTAGAATTATAGGCAGGAGCCACCGCCAGGCCAAAAAAAAACGCCAGGTGTGATGGTTCACCCCTGTAATCCTAGCACTTGGGGAGGCTAAGGCAGAAGGATCACTTGAGCCCAGGAGTTCAAAACTAGCCTGGGCTACATGGTGAAAGCCTGTCTCTACAAAAAATTAAAAATATGGCTGGGTGTGCTGGTGCATGCCTGTAGTCCCAGCTACTCAGGAGACTAAGGTGGGAGGATCACTTGAGCCTGGGAGGTTGTGACTACAGCGAGCTATTATTGTACCACTGCACTTCAGCCTGGGTGACAGAGCAAGATCTTGTTTCAAAAAGAAAAAATAAAAGATGACTATGCCACAGAAAACAAATGCCCTACAGAACCCAAAATGTGATTACCTGGTTCTTTACAGAAAAAGTTGACTGACTCCTGTGTTAGCTGAACCAACCTGCTAATATTACTCATGAGGCTTAACTGAGACAATGTAACGGTAATTCCAGTCAAGCTTAACAACAAAACCCAATGACTGCATCTTCTCAGGTTGGGGAGGTAAGCTGTGGCATGCTCATTGTGGACGGGGGTTGGTTTTAGGCCCATCTCTTGTCACCCTGTAATTATCTGTAAAGACATCAAAGATCAGATCAGTTTATCTTTTTATTTTTAAATTTCTTTTTTTGGTATTTTAGCAGATCAGTCTAAAGTTCTCTGCTCTGCTTATAATGGATAATAGAGTAGCCTTAGACTTTTTGCTGGTTGTCCAAAATAAGATGTACTGGTCCTCTGGGACCAGTTTTACCTTTTTTTTTTTTTTTTGAGATGGAATTTCACTCTTGTTGCCCAGGCTGGAGTGCAATGGCACGATCTTGGCTCATTGCAACCTCTGCCTCCCGGGTTCAAGCGATTCTCCTGCCTAAGCCTCCCGAGTAGCTGGGACTACAGGCATCTACCACCACGCCCAGCTAATTTTGTATTTTTAGTAGAGACGTGGTTTCTCCATGTTGATCAGGCTAGTCTCGAACTCCCGACCTGAGGTGATCCTCCTCAGCCTCCCAAAGTGCTGGGATTGTAGATGTGAGTCACCGTGCCCGGTCTTTTAAAATTTTTTTATGTTAATTTTTTTATTGTATTAGAGACAGGATCTTGCTCTGTCACCTAGGCTGGAGTACATTGGTGTGATCTTGGCTCACCGCAACCTCAACCTTCCAGGTTCAGGGGATCCTCCTGCCTCAGCCTCCCAAGTAGCTAGGATTACAGGTGTGCCACCACTTCTGGATAATATTGTTTTTGTATTTTTTGTAGAGATGGGCCTTCACCATGTTGCCCAGGCTGATCTTGAACCCCTGAGATTAAATGATATGCCAGTCTCAGCCTCCCAAAGTGCAGGGATTATAGGCATGAGTCACCTTGAGACTTGTTCACAGTTGGCTGAGTCTAGGACCCTGGGGGGCATAGTTGAGAGTTGAGGTCAATACTCAAGGTTGGCCTGATCCTGCTGATGGGAGTCACATTGAAAGTAGCCTTAATTAAAGGCCGAGTGAGACAAATTAAAGTGATTTTTTTTTTTTTTTTTTTTTTTTGAGAAGGAGTCTCTGGCCCAGGCTGGAGTGCAGTGGCACGATCTTGGCTCACTGCAACCTCTACCTCCCAGGTTTAAACAATGCTTCTGCCTCAGCCTCCCAAATAGCTGAGATTACAGGCGCCCACCATGATGCCCGGCTATTTTTTTTATTTTTAGTAGACAGGTTTCCCCATGTTGGCCAGGCTGGTTTCGAACTCCTGACCTCAAGTGCTCTCAGCCTCCCAAAATGCTGGGATTACAGGTGTGAGCCACCACCCCTGGCCTGAAGTGATTTTATTCCAGCCTGTTAGTCAGATGAATCAGAGTGGCTGATGGGTGGCAGAGTCATGTGAAAACCTGCCAGAAGCTAAGATGATGTGGGTCTGGGGGTGGCTATTGCTGCTGGGAGACTGTCCTCCATAGTTGTCTTGTGTTCCTGCATGTTGTGTGGGGTGTGCATGGCTGCAAGGCCCTGGTCACTGTTGCTTCAGGGTTGTTGATGCAGCTGGCAACCTTAAGTAATGAGGCAACCCCTCCCCTCACACAAAGAGAGGCTTGTTGATTGCTATAAAGCAGAGGGGGTTCCCTAAGCTCAGTGCTCCTCTCCTGTAATACAACCCTCTGTACGTGCAGGCATCCACCTGGGCCCTGGCATTGCCCTTACAGAGTTTGGAGAGAAAGGGGAACCATGAAAATATGCTGTGTTTATGCTGCTGGCTGTACTGGAAGGAATATGGTCCTTTGTCTCTGACCCGGGAGTTTCATGTCTTCTGCCAATATACATAGATAGATACATTAGATATAGATAGATAGATACATAGATAGAGAGATACATACATAGATAGATACATAGATAGATAGATTCATTTATTTATTGAGACTGAGTCTTGCTCTGTCACCCAGGTTGGAAGGTAGTGGCTTGTTCTTGGCTTACTGCAACCTCTGCCTCCTCGGTTCAGGTGATTCTCCTGCCTCAGCCTCCCGAGCAGCTGGGATTACAGGTGCCCGCCACCAGGCCCAGCTAATTTTTGTATTTTTAGTAGAGACAGGGTTTCACCATGTTGCCCAGGCTGGTCTCGAACTCCTGACTTCAGGTGATCCTCCCACCTCGGCCTCTCAAAGTGCTGGGATTACAGGCATGTGCCGCCGCGCCCGGCCAGATGCCACTGTTAAGTGCTTTCTTGGGAAGAGGTTGCTCACGCCTGCATTTGTACAAGGGATACTTGCATCCTATTAGATGGAAGCACGATGTTTTCTTGTTGTATGAAGGTTTGAATAAGGGTAGATTGGTGTGAACAGATACTGAATAGCCAAAATGGTGGCCTGTGTTGGACACTGTTGCCTCTCAGTTCCATATTCTTCTTTCTTCTCTTTTCTATCAATGGCCAGGCTAGGAAGCCTGCAAAACATATTCCCCAGACTCTTGTGGTGTTCGGTCAGTGAGGCATGTTGCTTTCTGCTGCTTTAAATGCTTTACACACAGTCCTAACCTCTTGCACTCAATTCCAGCACTTATGTCATCGTGTGAGTTGCAATTTTTATTCTTTGCATGCTGAGCAATTCTGGGTTGTATTCTGGACATCTTAAATATTACATAATAAGGTGCTGGGTCTTGTTTATTTTTTATTTTATTTTTTTTTGAGACGGAGTCTTGCTCTGCCACCCAGGCTGGAGTGCAGTGGCCGGATCTCAGCTCACTGCAAGCTCCGCCTCCCGGGTTTACGCCATTCTCCTGCCTCAGCCTCCCGAGTAGCTGGGACTACAGGCGCCCGCCTCGTCGCCCGGCTAGTTTTTTGTATTTTTAAGTAGAGACAGGGTTTCACCGTATTAGCCAGGATGGTCTCGATCTCCTGACCTCGTGATCCGCCCGTCTCGGCCTCCCAAAGTGCTGGGATTACAGGCTGGAGCCGCCGCGCCCGGCCGGGGCTTGTTTAAATTCTGTGTAGATTGTGGATACTTTTTGTGGGGGGAGTTTGTTTCGTTTTTGAGACAAGTTCTCCCTCTGTCTCCCAGGCTGGAGTGCAGTAGCGTGATCTTGGCTCACTGCAACCTCTGCCTCCTGGGTTCAAGAGATTCTCCCACCTCAGCTTCCTGAGTAGCTGAGATTACAGGCATGTGCCACCACAGCCCAGCTAATTTTTGTATTTTTATTAGAGGTGGGGTTTCATCATATTGCTCAAGCTGGTCTTGAACTTCTGACCTCAGGTGATCCACCCGCCTCGGCCTGCCAAAGTGCTGGGATTACAGGCATGAGCCACCACACCCGGCCTGTTTTTGTTTTGTTGAGACAGGTCTTGCTCTGTTGCTCAGGCTGGAGTGCAGTGGCGTGACCTCCACCTCCCAGGCTCAAGTGATCCTTTTACCTCAGCCTCCCGAGTACCTGGTATTACAGGCATGTGCCACCATGCCCAGCTAATTTTTGGTATTTTTTGGTATAGATGGGGTTTCACCATATTGGCCAGGCTGGTCTTGAACTCCTGACCGCAAGTGGTCCTCCTGCCTCGGCCTCCCAAAGTGCTGTGATTATAGGCGTGAGCCACCACACCCGGTAATACTTGTGTTTTGACAGGTCATTGACCTAGTTTGGTTTAGCGCAGGGCTTCTGAGCAGCCTGCTGTGGGTTGTGGTTTCAGGTGAGTTCTGACTTCAAAGTCATTACAATGACTTTCTAATCTGTCTTCCCCATGGACCACCCACTGGCCAGACTGGAACCGGAGGGGGTCGAATCCCTTCACTGTGTCTTCAACATCTTTGGAATGCTGTTTAGGCTCAGATCCATGTGCATCTTGGGGGCAAACACAGAAATTCATAAAAACAACTTTCCCGATCTCCTCCCTCTCCGCGATACTGTCTGGTTTCTCTCCCCTTTGTTGGTCCTCCAGTCAGAAAGTTGGGGCCTTAGCTACCCCACTTGCCTCATACTTCCTGCAACTGAACTTGCATCTAGGGCGAAGTGGGCAGGAGGATGCAGGGGGAAAGAAAGCGATGGGGATGGGTGCTGCCCCCAGGGAACCACAGAGCCTTGATCAGGGAGGAGAGAACAGAGAAAGAATCAGAAAGAGGGGAAATGAGGGATTCCCCCACCCTCTAATCATTAAACGGCTTTCATCATTCATTCATTCACTTATTTATTTGAGACGGAGTCTCGCTCTGTCGCTCAGGCTGGAGTGCAGTGGTGCGATCTTGGCTCACTGCAACCTCCACCTCCCAGGTTCAAGTGATTCTCCCACCTCAGCCTCCCGAGTAGCTGGGATCACAGGCACCCACCACCATGCCTGCCTAATTTTTGTATTTTTTGGTAGAGACGGGGTTTCACCATGTTGGCCAGGCTGCTCTTAAACTCCTGACCTCAAGTGATCCACTCACCTCGGCCTCCCAAAGTGCTGGGATTACAGGCGTGAGCAACCGTGCCCAGCTGGCCCTTATTATAATAAATATGATAATATATTCATTGAACATAAGGCCTTAGGACATTTTTTTAGAGTCTTACAATCTTGCTCTGTTGCCCAGGCTGGAGTGCAGTGATGTGATCATAGCTCACTGCAGCCTTGACCTCCCAGGCTCAGGCACCACTCCCCCCTCAGCCTCTCAAGTAGCTGGGACCCCAGGCATGCCACCACACTGGGATAATTTTAATTTTTTTTTTCCAGAGATGAGGGATCTTGCTATATTGCCCAGGCTGGTCTTCAATTCCTGGGCTCAAGCGATCTTCCCATCTTGGCCTCCCAAAGAGCTGGGATTACAGATGTGAGCCACCATGCCTGGCCCTGAAAATTTTTTTTACAATGAACAATTGTAAACGATTGAGTATTGTTTTCGAAGTGGAATAGCAGCAAATAGTCCTTTCTTTGCTCAAGAGCCCTATTTGGACATTCAGAAGCTCTTATTAATGTTTCCCTTCCTCCTGCTTCTCTGCACAACCCTACCTCCTCTGCCTCTTCTACATCAACGCATCTGGACTTGGCTAGCTCGGGGCATTGGGCTGAGCCCATAGCTGGAAGGACCCAAGGCTGGGAACAGTGGGCTGTGGGCAGGTGAAGGGGGAAGAAGAGGCTGGAAAATTTCTGGGCCCTCCATAGAAGGGAAGACTCCCTGGGACTGCCACTCACCAGAGGTTTGCTGAATGTTGCTGAGGCTGCTTTGGTGTGGACTTTCTGCCTTTGAGAGCAGGAGGAACTGGGGTGAGAAGAACAAAGCTATTGGCAAAGGAGAAAAGGTTACAGATCCAGGAATCAGGCCTCTGCCCCTTCTCCTTCAGTTTCTCCATTGCTTTTCTTTTCTTTTTTCTTTTTTTTTTTTTTTGAGATGGAGATTCCACTCTTGTTGCCCAGGCTGAAGTGCAATGGTGCGATCTCAGCTCACTGCAGCCTCCGCCTTGCGGATTCAAGTGATTCTCCTGCCTCAGTCTCCTGAGTAGCTGGGATTACAGGCACGTGCCACCACGCCTGGCTAACTTTTGTATTTTTAGTAGAAAAGGGGTTTCGCCATGCTGGGCAGGCTGGTCTCGAACTCCTGGGCTCGGGTGATCTGTCTGCCTCACCCTCCCAAAGTGCTGGGATTACAGGCGTGAGCCACCGCACCCGGCCTCCACTGCTTTCTGTTCCCAGTCCCCGACACACACATCTAGAAATGCAAGCTCAATGAGAACCGGGATTATCTGTCCTGTTTCTGGTTGTATCCCTGACACCTAGAACAGATGAGCGTTCTTGACACAGAGTATGGACTCCATAAATATTTTTAGGCTGAGCATGGTGGTTCACGCCTGTAGTCCCAGCCCTTTGGGAGGCCAAGGAGGGAGGATTGCTTGACCCCAGGAATTTAAGACCCGTCTGAGCAACATAGGAGATGCTGGCTCTACAAAATAACAAATAGCAAAATAGCTGTGCATGATGGTGTCCCCCTGTCATCCCAGCTACTTGGGAGGCTGAGGGAGGAGAATCGTTTGAGCCCAGGAGTTGGAGGCTGCAGTGAGACATCATTGCACCACTGTACTTCAGGTTAGGCAACAGAAGGAGACCCTGTCTCTAAAAGAAATAAAAAATATTTAAAAATTAGATCAATGAATGAATGAATGAAATGGTGTTTGGGGCCGGGTGCCATGGCTCATGCCTGTTATCCCAGCACTTTGGGAGGCTGAGTTGGGCAGATCACTTGAGGTCAGGAGTTCGAGACCAGCCTGCCCAGCATGGTGAAACCCTGTCTCTACTAAAAATACAAAATTTAGCCGGGCATGGTGGCGGGCACCTGTAATCCCAACTCGTCAGGAGGCTGAAACAGGAGAATGCTTGAACCTGGGAGGCAGAGGTTGCAGTGAGCTGAGATCGCGCCACAATACTCCAGCCTGGGTGACAGCAAGACTCCATCTCAAAAAAAAAAAAAAAAAAAAAAAAAGGCAGCCTTGGGAAGGAAGAGGTTAACTGTCTTCTGGCAGACCCTAGGAGGGAGGACTTTTTACTTTTTATCTACCCCTAAGGATGAGTTGGGAATTGAGCAGATGGAGAAAGGTGGGAAGATTATCCCAGGCAGAGGGAACTGCGTGTGTGTAGAGGACTGAGGCAGGGAGCTGCAGGTGGAGCCTGGCTTGTAAGAGCATGATTGGCAAGTAACTCAAGATGAAGCTGGACAGACTTGATGAGGTCATCAAAGTAGAGAAGCTGGGAATTTTTCCTGGTACACTGGGGAGCCATGGGAGGGCTATGAGCAAAGAAGGAGCAGGCTCCTCTCTCCCCGGCCATTTGGGGAGTGGGCTGGAGGGAAAAGAGTGAAAGCTGGGAGGCCAGGAGGGAGGCTGGGTCGATGGTCCAGGCAGGAGAGGGTGAGATATGAATGAGCTGGGGTCCTTCTTCATCTCCAGCAGTGAGCTGAGATCGCGCCACTGCACTCCAGCCTGGGCGACAGAGCTGAAGAAGTGGAGATGAAGAAGATAGCATTGGGCAGAGAAAGTCAGGGGGCAGCAGGGATGGGGCTGGGGGCTGTTGGGCTGTGCGAAGGTGAAGGGGAGGGAAGGAGAGAGGAAGGTGCCTGGGGCGTGGCCTGGCGATTGGGTAGAAAGTGGCTCCACTCCTCAGAGGTCCAGAATCTGGGAGAATGGGGTCTGGGAGGCAGATGCTGAGTGTGAGAGACTGGGGAGAGGAGGTGGGCCAAGAGGCTTTTCAATTTAATTTAAAAATTCTGCACATAACATTTTATGATGAGGCCAGGAGCAATGGCTCACGCCTGTAATCCCAGCACTTTGGGAGGCTGAGGCAGGCAGATCGCTTGAGGTAGGGAGTTCAAGACCAGCCTGGGCAACATGGAGAAACCCCGTCTCTACTACAAATACAAAAATTAGCCAGGCGTGGTGGCAGATGCCTATAATCCCAGCTACTTGGGAGACCAAGGCAGGAGAATTACTTGAACCCGGGAGGCGGAGGTTGCAGTGAGCTGAGATCTGCGTCACTGTACTCCAGCCTGGATGACAAAACAAAACAAAAAATATCCCCAAACAACAAAACATTTGATTATGGAAAAAGTGAAAACCTACAGAAAAGAATCATATAACGAAACCCACGTACTCCTCATTCAGCTTCAGCGTGAAATATTTTTGCCTTTCCTCTTTTGTTTACGATTCCATCCACACTTAATTATATTTTGCTGCAGTAGTTAATAGCACATCTGGTGCTTCTTAAAAATGGAAATGATTTTTTTTGGCTGCAGTAATGGTATCATGTTCTCTCAAGAATTGATACTGTGCTGAAAATACAAAAAAAAAAAAAGCATAAATGGGTTGGGCGCAGTGGCTTATACCTGTAATCTCAGTACTTTGGGAGGCTGAGGCAGGAGGATTGCTTGAGCCCAGGACTTTGAGACCAGCCTGGGCAACACGGCAAAATCCTATCTCTACAAAAAATAAAATAGAAAAAGTTAGCTAGGTATGGTGATGTGTGCCTGAGGTTCCAGTTACTGGAGAGGCTCGGGCAGGAGGATCGCTTGAACCCTGCAGTCCGAGGCTGCAGTGAGCTACGATTGTGCCACTGCACTCCAGCCTGGGCAACAGAGCAAGAACTCCATCTCATAAAACAACGTAAATGTCATTCATCATTGCAATTCTCATGCAGCTGATGTTAAAGTTTGGTTCTATATCCTCCTAGACACTTTACACAGATATTTTTGCAAAAGTAGGAGTATACCACTGTAGCAGGAATGCCACACCAAAGGTTGCTGCCTAGCCATGAGAACACCTCACCTGAGTGGTCCAAGCTGGTGGTCAGAGATGAGCCCCCAGGGGCATCTTTGTCACCCGGCAGACTGGGCTCTCTGCTTTCCTTCCGCTTCCTTTAAATGGGCCATTCAGACATTTGCCTGTGAATTTAAAGTGACCCACACCCTTTTCCCCTGTATACCTACTCCGCTAGCTGTGATATGTTCTCTCGTTCTCTCTCTCTCTCTCTCTCTCTCTCTCTCTCTCTCTCCTCTCTCTATCTCTCTATTCCACTGCACTCTCTCATTGGGGTTCCTCGACTCATTGTACACCCTGCCCAGATCCCGTAAAGTGATACATCTTTGACTTATTTATTTTTTTGCTTTGAAATTTGTCTCCATCGGTATGGAAGAGTAGTGTTTGGTACATGCTAAGTTCTTTAGTGGTGCATTGTTGAGATTTTAGTTGCGACCATCTCCTGAGCCAGCAACACTGAACCTAATTTGTAGTCTTTATTTCCTTACCTGCTTCCCACCCTTCCCACCCTAGTCCAAAGTCCAATGTGTCATTCTTTTTTTTTTCCGGACGGAGTCTTCTCTGTCGCCCGCGCGCTGCAGTGCAGTCGCGCAACTCTCGGCTCACTGCAAAGCCTCGCCTCCCGGGTTCACGCTCATTCTCCTGCCCTCAGCCTCCAGTAGCTGGGCATACAGGCCGGCCGCCACTCGCCCGGGCTAATTTTTGTAGTTTTAGTAGAGACGGGGTGTTCACGTGTTAGCCAGATGGGTCTCGATCTTCCTGACCTCGTGTCACCAGCCTCGCCTCCCAAAGTGCTGGGATTACAGGCTGAAGCACCGCGGGCCCAGCCTACTGGTGCTAATTTTTATGTTCGTTGCAGCCTCATACTTAGCTCCCACCTTATAAGTAAGAATACGATGGTTTGCGTTTTCCATTCCTGAGTACTTCCTTAGTAATGATGTCTCTTAATCCATCTAGAGTTGCGCAAATGCCATTAATTCATTCCTTTATTGCCTAAGTAGTATTTCAATCATATATATATTATGTATGATATATTCCAGCACTATATACCAGGTATACATACATGTAATATACATATAGCACATATATATATCACAGTTTAGCTCCATCATTGTATGATCGGATCTTTGTGTTGAGTTCAACATTTTGCATTGACAAATTTGCTTGCTATAAATGTATTCAAGTATCTATCATATAACTTCTTTTCCTCTGGTAATACCAGGGAGATGTTTTTTTTTTTTTTTGAGCAGTCTCGCTTTGGTTGCCATGCTGGAGGCAGGGCGTGATCTCAGCTCACTTGCAACCTTGCCCCCGGGTTCAAGCATTTCCTGACTTCAGCCTCCTGGTAGCTGGAACTTACAGGCGCCGCCCCACCATGACCCAACTAATTGTGTGTATTTTTAGTAGGGATGGCTTTCACCGGCTTGCCAGCTGTCTCGATCTCTTGAGCGCTCGTGATCGCTCCCCTTGGCCTTCCTCCCAAGTGCCTGGATTACAGACGTGAGTCACTGTGCCAGCCATCCAAGAATGTTTTTGTGGATAGAATTGGTAGTTCTACTATCGTCCTTTAAGGGTTTTCTCACACTGTTTTTCCTTTTGGTGGTTTGTTACTAGTTTTCTTCCCCCAACAGTGTTAGAAGTTCCTTTTCACTGCATCACACCAACATCTATTTTTCTGATTTTTTTTTTTTTTTTTTTTTTTTGAGACGAGTCTCCTCTGGGCTCTCCCAGGCTGGAGTGCAGTGGCATGATCTCAGCTCACTGCAAGCTCCACTCCCGGGTTACGCCATTCCCTGGCCTCAGCTCCTGAAGTAGCTGGGACTCGGCGCCGCCGACCACGCCCGGCTAGTTTTTTGTCGTTTTAGTAGAGACGGGATTTCACCTGTTAGCCAGGATGGTCCGATCTTCCTGACCTTCGTGATGCACCCGCCTCGGCCCTCCCAAGTGCGTGGGTTACAGGCATGACCACGCCTGGCCTGATTTCTTTTTTTTTTATTGCCATTCTTGCAGGAGTAAGGTGGTATGGCATTGTGGCTCTGATTTGCATTTCCCAGATGATTAGTGTTGCGCATTTTTTTCATATGTTTGTTGGCCATTTGTGTATCTTCTTTTGAGAATTGTCTATTCACTTCCTTAGCCCACTTTTTGATGGGATTGTTTTTGTTCTTGCTAATTTGAGTTTGTTGTAGTTTTTGGATATTGATATTAGTCCTTTGTCAGAGGTGTAGATTGTGAAGATTTTCTCCCGCTCTGGGGGTTGTCGGTTTGCCTTGGTGACTGCTCCTTCTGCCATGCAAAAGCTCTTTAGTTTAATGAAAACCCAGCTGTTTATTTTTGGTTTTATTGCATTTGCTTTTGGGCTCTTGGTCAGGAAATCCTTGCCTAAGTCAGTCTCTAACAGGGTTTCCCCAGTGTTATATTTTAGATTTTTTTATGGTTTCGGGGCTTAGATTTAAGTCCTTGATCCATCTTAGTTGATTTTTGTATAAGGTAATAGAGGAGGATCCAGTCGGATTCTCCTGCATGTAGCTAGCCAATTATCTCAGCACCATTTGTTGAATAGGGTGATCCTTCCCCACTTTATGTTTTCGTTTGCTTTGCTTTGACCTTATTTTCTATTGTGGTGATGTATCAAATTTACGTCCCTCATCTGAAGCTGTAAGGGCTATCCCAGGCTGGGTTTTTCCCAGGAAGCCAGGGAGAACACGGGCGGGATCCCAGTGCCACAGTGATAGTTAGGCAGAAACTGGACACAGGTCACATGAGAGCCATACGGGTGTCTGGGGCAGAACAATGTTCTGTGTGAGGGATCCCTGCTCATGTCAGACAACTAGGCATTAGGTCATCCGCCAGGTAGGAGCATTCTGAGAAATGCACATCCAGGTATGGATAAATGTAGACATCACGCCCAGCTGCCCTCCTGTCCTGTTAGGGAAGGGTTGCCAGCCACTCTGGCATTGGAACCTCAATTCAGCTTGGGGATCTCAAAACACCCATATACATTGTAATCTCCTGGCCAGGCATGGTGGCTCACACCTGTAATCCGGCACTTTGGGAGACTGAGGTGGGCAGATCACCTGAGATTAGGAGTTCAAGACCAGCCTGGCCAACATGGTGAAACCTCGTCTCTACGAAAAGTACAAAAATTAGCCGGCTGCAGTTGTATGCACCTGTATTCCTAGCTACTCATGATGCTGAGGCAGGAGATCATGTGATGCTGGGAGGTGGAAGTTGCAGTGAGCCGAGATCGTGCCATTGTACTGCAGCCTGGGCGACAGAGCAAGACAGTGATCTCGGCTCACTGCAACCTCTGCCTCCTGAGTTCAAGTGATTCTCCTGCCTCAGCCTCCTGAGTAGCTGGGATTACTGGCACCCACCACCACACCCGGCTAATTTTTGTATTTTTAGCAGAGACAGGGTTTCACCATGTTGGCCAGGCTGGTCTCAAACTCCTGACCTCAGATGATCCACCCACCTCGGCCTCCCAAAGTGGTGGCATTACAGGCGTGAGCCACTGCGCCCGGCCCCATGTGAAGTATTAAGAAAGGCACTGGGGCTTCCTGTAGCACTTGGAACAGTGTTCTCAGTGCCCATACGTGTCACCACCCTCATCTCACACAAAAAGGACCCTGCAGCTGGAGCTCCAAGTGACTTTGGAAGCATCTCCCACGTTGGGTTTTACCCTCCACCACAGTCCAGGTAATTCACAGTTCCTGGTGGCTGGTGGTCTGTCCTGGCTCTGAGGGGAAAAAAGGGGTGGAGGTGAGGGTGGAGAGGGGGTCCCAGCCTCTTCTCTCCCTGCTAGAGTTTGGCCCCATCCCCACTCTACCCAGCCATTCCCCAGGCTGGGACATCCCAGACCCAGAGTCCCTGGAGAGCGAGGGAGGAGGGAGGAGGCGGGAAGGGGACTGGGGGTCTTTGCCTGTAAGCTCTCAGGGCTCTCTAAAATGGGTTGTAGAAGCGGTTACATTGGGGAGGCAGGAAGAAAAATTGACGACTTCTGCCTCTATTTTTTTAAACAAAAATAAGCAAAACAAGCTTCACTGATATTGTGTGTAGAATGACAGTAGATCACACGTACATTTTCTATGTTTGCAATGTTTTTTCAGAACGTTGTTACTGATGGGGAGTGTGATAAATGTTTAGGGACTTCTAAGGTAAATAGAAAGGTGTGAGGGGCAGGTGAAGATTCGGGAATTGGTGGGGAACCAGGGAGCTGGCATTGATTTGGGTTTTCCAAGGCCATGAACTTTGTGGAGAGGAAGGGCTCTTTGCCCAGGAAGTCACTAAGGAGTATGGCTTCTAGAAGATGCCTCCATGCCCCTGAGCTGCCGTAACTCCGTTTGACATTCAAGTCTTTGAATGTCACTGACAACACAGTGAGGTCCAAGTTCTGTGAGGCTTCTTGGGCCGTGGCCCAGGGAAAGCAGGTGGCCCACCTCCCAGTGCCCGAGTGGGCAAGTAACCCTACCCCGAGCAAGAACCAAGCACGATGGTGAGCTAGAGAGGACCTACATGCCAGGCTCTGTTCTGGGCCCATTACCTTCTGTTTCTTATTTTTATTTATTTAGAGATAGAGTCTCACTCTGTTGCCCAGGCTGGAGTACAGTGGGGTGATCTTGGCTCACCACAACCTCCACCTCCCAGGTTCAAGCAATTCTCCTGCCTCAGCCTCCCGAGTAGCTGGGATTACAGGCACGCACCACCACATCTGGCAAATTTTAAAATTTTTAGTAAAGATGGGGTTTCGCCATATTGGCCAGATTGGTCTTGAACTCCTGACCTCAGGTGAGCCGCCTGCCTCGGTCTCCCAAAGTGCTGGGATGATACTGTGCCTGGCCTTGTTTTATATGTAGGGAGATGAGGTCTCACTATGTTGCCCAGGCTGCAGAGCAGTGGCTATTCATAGGCATGGTCCTTGTGTGCTATATAGCCTCAGACTCAAACGAACCTCAGCCTGAGTAGCTGGGACTCCATGTGTGCACGGTGCCGGGCTCACGCCACCCTCTTGGTAGCGGCAGTGAGAGTTGTTGGTGGTCTAGTGGGGCCATGAGTTACCCAGTTAGACTTGGTTTGTTGTCCTTGACTGCTGCGCCGTCCTCCATAGTCTGCATTTAAAATCCACATTTTATATTTGATTCCGTAAATAATGAGACAGCTCCTTGTAATCACAAACATGATCACGATGAACCATCTGTTTCTAGGGGTGTGAGAAGTTTTCCATGGTGTCACTGGCCCATAAATCTGCTTAATTTTTTTTTTTTTTTTTTGAGTCAGAGTCTCTCTCTGTTGCCCAGACTGGAGTGCAGCAGCATGGTCTCAGCTCACTGCAACCTCCGTCTCCTGGGTTCAAGCAATTCTCCTGCCCCAGCCTCCTGAGTAGCTGGGATTACGGGTGCCTGTCACCACACCCGCCTAATTTTTTTGTGTTTTTTGTAGAGACAGGGTTTTACCATGTTGGCCAGGCTGGTCACGAACTCCTGACCTCATGATCCGCCTGCCTCAGCCTCCTAAAGTGCTGGGATTGCGGGCGTGAACCACTGTGCCCAGCCAACTTCCCTTAATTAAATGCTGCAGAATTTTCAGCTGTCTTTTGCTCTGATTGGAAGCCGTCTCAATCAAAACATGGCAAAACCCCATCTCTACTAAACATTAAAAAATACCCTGGCTCATTTTGTATTTTTAGTAGAGATGAGGTTTCACTATGTAGGTCAGGCCGACCTTAAACTCCTGACCTCAGGTGATCCGCCCGCCTCGGCCCTCCCAAAGTGCTGGGATTACAGGTGTGAGCCACTGCGCCCAGACCCCACTGCAGTTTGACAGGCTCTGTATAATAACGGGCAGAGTGCTCACGGGGCTGCTCTTCTAGGCCTGCAGTGTCCAGTATGATAGCTATTAGGCGCATGCGGCTATTTTTTTTTTTTTTTTTTTTTT
>NW_016807449.1:2495003-2511098 GCF_001698545.2 Rhinopithecus bieti | reverse complement strand
TTTTTTTTTTTTTTTTTTTTTTGAGACAGTCTTGCTCTGTCACCCCAGGCTGGAGTGCAGAGGCGTGATGACAGCTCACTGCAGCCTTGGCCTCCCCGGCCCAAGCGATCCTCACGCCCAGCATCTTGAGTAGCTGGAACCACAGGCATGTGCCCCCATGACCAACTAATTTAAATTTTTTTTTTTTTGTAGAGACAGGGTCTCCCTATGTTGCCCAGGCTAGTCTCAAACCCCTGAGCTCAAGGGATCTTCCTGTCTTGGCCTCCAATGTGTTGGGATTACAGGCCTGAGTCACCACACCTGGCCAGAACTCAGTTTTTATTGAGCTATAATTTACAGACAAAAAGCACAGATGCTAAATGTATACTGTAATGAGTTTTGACAAATGACCCATGTCACCAACTGGCTCCATCACCCAGGCTGGAGCGCAGTGGTGTGATCTCAGGTCATTGCAACCTCCCTGCCTAGTTCAAGCAATTCTCCTGCCTCAACCTCCTGAGTAGGTGAAATTACAAGCACCCGATACCAGGTCTGGCTAATTATTTTTTAGTAGAGATGGGGTTTTGCCATGTTGGCCGGGCTGGTCTCAAACTCCTGACCTCAGATGATCCTCCTGCCTTGGCCTCCCAAAGTGCTGGGATGACAGGTATGAACCACCACACCCAGCGGTCCTTTGCATTTTCATATACATTTTAGAATCAGCTTGTCAATTCCTCACCAAAGCTGGCTGGCATTTCAACTGCCATTGTGTTGGATCTGTAGATCAATTCGGGGGGAACTGATATCTTGTTTTTTGAGACAGTCTTACTCTGTTACCCATTCAGGAGTGCAGTGGTACAATCTCTGCTCACTACAGCCTCTGCCTCGTAGGCTCAAGCGATTCTCCTACTTCAGCCTCCCGAGTAGCTGGGATTACAGGTGTGCACCACCATGCCCAGCTAATTTTTTTGTATTTTTAATAGAGACAGTGTTTCACCATGTTGGCCAGGCTGGTCTCAAACTGCTGAGCTCAAGTAATCCACCCAACTCGGCCTCCTGAAGTGCTGGGATTACAGGTGTGAGCCACCACACCCGGCCTACACTAATGATTCTTTGAATTCATAAACAAATATTTCCATTTATTTAGGTTTTTCTCTCAAACATACCTTGTAGTTTTCAGTATAGAGATTTTGAACATCTTTTGTTAAATATAGTCTTAGCATTTGATTTTTGAGGCTATTGTAAATGGTTTTGTTCTTAAAATTTCATGTAACTATGGTTTGTTAGTATGCAGAAATATTTTGTATATCAGCTTTTATTTTATGACTTTCCTAAGTACACTTATTCTAGTAGCTTTTATTTTGTAGATTCCTTAGGATTTTCTAATTACATGCTTATGACATCTGTGAATAAAGACAGTTTTACTTCTTCCTAGCCAGTTTCTATGCTTTTTATATCTTTTTCTTGCCTCTTTTCACTGGCTAGGAACTTCACTATAGTGTTGAACAGAAGTGGTGCAAAGGGATTTCCCTTCCCTGTTTTCAATATTAGGGGAAAGTGTTCAGTATTTCACCATTTAGTATGATGTTAGCTGTAGTTTTTTTGTCGTTGTTAATATCCTTAACACAATGAATGGTTCTCAACCAAGGGTCATTTCCCACCTCTTCCAGGGACATTTGGCAATGCCACGTGACACTTTTCATTGTCACAGCTGAGTGGGGAGCGTTGATGCTGGCATTTTGAGGGTGAAGGCTAGGCATACTGCCAAACATTTTATGATGCACAACCTCTCCCCACCCCAACAAAGAATTTTCTGGACAAAAATCCCAAGAACGTTCAGGTAGAGAATCTCTGCCTAGCAGCTGGAGGAAGTTCTGTTGTATTTCTAGTTTGTTGCAGGGTTTTTTCCCCATTAATAGCTGTTGAATTTTGTCAAATGGTTCTTCCCTTTAATCTCTTAATAAGTTATATTAATTTCTGGGATAAAACCACTTGCTTATACTATATCCACTTTGTACATTTGTGGATTAAATTTGATAATATACTTTTATTGAGACAGTCTCTCATTCTGTCACCCAGGCTGGAATGCGGTGGCACGATCTCCGATCACTGCAACCTCTGCCTCCCAGGTTCAAGCGATTCTCCTGCCTCAGCCTCCTGAGTAGCTGGGATTACAGGCGCCTGCCACCACGCCCGGCTAATTTTTGTATTTTTAGTAGAGACGGGGTTTCACCTTGTTGACCAGGTTGGTCTCAAACTCCTGACCTCAAGTGATCTGCCCGCCTCTCAAGGTGCTGTGATTACAGGCGCAAGCCACTGCGCCGGGCCAAATTTAACTTTTAAACTCAGAAATGGGGCTATTTAGATTTTCTACTTGCATCAGTCTTTGTAATTTGGACCTTGCAAGGTGTTTAAGTTGAACTTACTGGTATAATTTTGATCATATTTCATTATTATTTTGATGTCATCAGGCTCTATAATGATGCTTTTGTTTTAGAGTCTCACTCTGTCATGCAGGCTGGTTCACTCCCGCCTCCCTGGTTCAAGCAATTCTCTTGCCTCAGCCTCCTCAGTAGCTGGGATTACAGGCACATGCCACCACACCTGGCTAATTTTTGTATTTTTAGTAGAGATGAAATTTTGCCATGTTGGCCAGGCTGGTCTTGAACTCCTGACCTCAGGTGATCCACCTGCCTTGGTCTCCCAAAATGCTGGGATTACAGGTATGAGCCACTGTGCCTGGCTAATTCCCTGTATTTTAAATGTGGAGTTTTTTTTTTTTTCTATCTTTTCCACCAGCTACTGAGAGAGTAGTGTTATCCAACTATGATTATGAATTTATGTATTTCTTGCTGGAGTTCTGAAAATTTTTATCTATTTTGAAACTGTTATGAGCTACATAAACATTACTATGATTCAGGCTTCCTGCTGAATTGGCCCATTTATCATTATGAAATCCTCTTCCTAATCTCGTGTTACTTGCTTGACTTTGATATTAATGTTACCACAGTAGCTTTCTCATTGGTTTGCATGGTATGTTTTTCCATTCCCTTTTTTTTTTTTTTGAGATGGAGTTTCGCTCTTGTTGCCTAGGCTGGAGTGCAATGGCACAATCTCGGCTCACTGCAACCTCAGCCTCCCAAGTAGCTGGGATTACAGGTACGCACCACCACACCTGGCTAATTTTTTGTATTTTTAGTAGAGACGAGGTTTCACCATGTTAACCAGGCTGGTCTCAAACTCCTGACCTCAAGTGCTCCATCTGCCTTAGCCCCCAAAGTGCTGGGATTACAGGCATGAGCCACCGAGCCTGGCCCCACTCTTACTTTAAACCTGTGTCTTTATAAAGGGCATCTCTTGCAAACAGCATATGGTTGAGTCCTACATTATTTAGGTTGATAATGGTTGCCCCGATTCTCTCCCCTCTCCCTCTGAAACTCCAATTATACATATATTAGTCTCACAGGTCACTGATATGTTTAGCTTTTCTCAATAATTCTTCTTTCTGCTTTACTTTCTGTAATTTCTATGTAGCTATCTTCAAGCTAACTGATCCTCTCTTCCACTGGTTCCAGTCCATATTAAACCCATCCAGTGAAACTTTCATCTTTTTTAGAATTCCCCTGGGGCTCTTTAGAGTTTTAGTGTCTCCTAATATACCATTGTTTTCTTTTTCTTTTTTTTTTTTGAGACGGAGTCTCACTCTGTCACCCAGGCTGGAGTGCAGTGGCCAGATCTCAGCTCACTGCAAGCTCCGTCTCCCGGGTTTACGCCATTCTCCTGCCTCAGCCTCCCCAGTAGCTGGGACTACAGGCGCCCGCCCCTCGCCTGGCTAGTTTTTTGTATTTTAGTAGAGACAGGGTTTCACCATGTTAGCCAGGATGGTCTCGATCTCCTGACCTCATGATCCGCCCGTCTTGGCCTCCCGAAGTGCTGGGATTACAGGCTTGAGCCACCGCGCCCAGCCTATACCATTGTTTTCTATTAAACCCTCTAACATATTTGTAAGTTGTTTTAAAGCTGTCTGCTAATTCTGATGTCTGGATGATCTTAATGTCTGATCTGTGGGTCATTTTTCTCTTGGTCATGGGTTACATTTTCTTGGTTTAAATTTTATGCTGGATATTATATGTAGAAAAAAGGCATGTTATTTAGTTTCAATGAGTTCATGCCTCTTATCCCAAAAGTCAGCTAGGATGAGGGCTATTTAGATTCTTCTAAGAGTTGAGTTGAGCTGGGGCTGGGTAACAGTCTTAAATTTTTCTCCACCTTCACATGCAA
Source organism: Rhinopithecus bieti (assembly GCF_001698545.2). Lineage (NCBI taxonomy): Eukaryota > Metazoa > Chordata > Mammalia > Primates > Cercopithecidae > Rhinopithecus > Rhinopithecus bieti. The sequence continues at coordinate 2,506,838 of NW_016807449.1, read as the reverse complement.
TTAAGAGCTCACTTCACCTTCGATGCCCCAACTTTCTGCACCTGCCATCAGACTAGTTCCTTGGATGTTGTCATTGAGTTTGAGTGAGTTGGGTTGTGGCTTTAGATGTTTTTGTTTGTATTCAACTCCAGTGGGGCCCAGGAATCTGAGCATCATAAGACTTATACACACTTCCTCAGCAGAATTCCTGGGAATAATGTGAGGATAACTGTTGGATCAAGCAATTGACTTCTGTGCTGGGGATTCTTCAAGACTATACTACCTATTGGCAGCCCATGCTGTTATTAAATGCTTGGATGGTTTCTGCTTAGCTGTGCAAACAGTCTGTCCACCTATGAAAACTCTTCCACTCATATTACCCAGATTAAGCACTTACCCACAGATATAAAAACATTCATGGCCAGGCACTGTGGCTCATGCCTGTAACCCCAGCATTTTGGGAGGCCAAAGCGGGCGGATTGCGAGGTCAGGAGATCGAGACCATCCTGGCTAACAGTGAAACCCCGTCTCTACTAAAAAATACAAAAAAATTAGCCGGGTGTGGTGGCAGGCGCCTGTAGTCCTAGCTACTTGGGAGGCTGAGGCAGGAGAATGGAGTGAACCGGGGAGGCAGAGCTTGCAGTGAGCCGAGATCGCGCCTCTGCACTCCAGCTTGGGCGAGGAGCAAGACTCCGTCTCAAAAAAAAACAAAAAACAAAAAACAAAAAACGTTGTGCCCACTGCTCTTCAGTAACTTTATAAGAAAGTGTGGTTTTATTTTATTCATTTAAAAGCTGCTACCACTGTCAAAGCAGGGATGTTTGTATGCTTCAACATTCTGACTAGAAGAAAAATTCTGGGAAGCATTTATGAATCCCAATGCCTGGACGTACCCAAGACCAAGTAAGTCAGAATCTCTGGAGAAGGAGCTCAGACAGGAGTGTTTTCTAATCTTCCCCAAATGATTCCAATATACAGCCTGGGTCTATAACCACTGACTGTGGCCCCAAGAGCTGCAGCAGCCTTTTGTGAGTTCTAGAACTGATCTGAGAATCTTCCTCCCTCCATTTGTGATTTATGGAAAGCTTAGAACAGTTGCATCTCTGAGACTAGTTTCTTATCTATAAAGTGGTGGATATTATATTAGAGCATTCCTTTGAGTCGGACTCTCGCTCTACCATGCGGGCTGGAGTACAGTGGCATGATCTCGGCTCACTGCAGTCTCCACCTCTGCCTCCCGGGTTCAAGCGATTCTCCTGCCTCAGCCTCTAGAGTAGCTGGGACCACAGGTGTGCACCACCATGCCTGGCTAATTTTTGTATTTTTTAATGGGGATGGGGTTTCACCATGTTACCCAGGCTGGGTTCAAACTCCTGACCTAAGGTGATCCGCCCACCTTGGCCTCCCAAAGTGCTGGGTTGGAGGCGTGAGCCACTGCGTCTGGCCGTATTCCTTTTTTTTAATGGCTTTCTGTGAGAAGAAAGGATGTTGTTATGAATGGAAAGGTCTTGAGTCTGAAGGGTTGTGAAGCTGGCGGATTGCTAAGGTAAAGGGAGGGGCCTTTCCTTGTACCTGTGAGGCTCTACTCACTTCTCAACCCAGGTGTGGCCACTGGTGGTGGTCCAGAATCCCTGCACTAGAAAGATGATGGATGTGGTCCGCATCGAGGTTATCAGGTTGACCAGGGCTGCAATGGCCACCTTGACATAATCATCACCTCCAGCCTTGTAGGAAGTGAAGGCGATGATGGTACCCACGCCCAGGCTCAGGGAATAGAGTACATGCTCCCTGCTTGATGCCACCGGTTCAGGGAGGGCAAGGCAGGGAGCTGTGGGTAACTGAGAAGTGTTTAGGAGTGGGCTTGCAAGGGTAGGACTACCAGTAAATAAGTAGGCTAAGGGGTCAGCTAAGGTAGAGAGCAAAGGGATAAAGGGGAGGCTGGGGGCAGAAGGAAAGGAGATGTGGGGGAAGGATACTCGGAGGTCTTGAGAGTCGAGGGAGGGAGAAGGTTTGGAGTCCGGGGCCTCACCTCTGTGGTGATCATACGTCTGAGGCTGGTGACCGCACCTTCCAGGAAAGGACCTCGGATGAAGAGGCAGAGGAGGATGACGGAGGGGAGGAGAGGAAGACAGAGGTTAGCATCAGCAGGGGCCTCCTGGTCAGGAGTAGAAATATGAGCCATGTCAAGGTGGCCCAGAGGTGCCACGATGGAATTACGGGAGGACGATTCTAAGGAGACGATAGTTTGCAGCAGACAATAAGCTTCCCAGGAGTCGGGGTGAGACTGCAAGTAAAGATGGCTTTGAAAGGGTGGGTAGCTGGACACTTAATTCCCAGGCCTTGGTTTTACGGCTTATGTGTGAGTTTAGGGACAGGAGCCAGCGAGGCTAAAGACTGTGTGGAAGAACTTTATAAGTGAAAGGAGAGGAAAAGAAACTGAGAAGAGACTTTGAGAGAGAATAACAGAACTAAGAGGAATTTTAATGATTTGCCCCGGAGGTAGTTGATGCCACAGGTCCAGGGAGGACAAGGTGAGAAAGCTGTGGGTGACTGAGAAGTGATTAGGAGTGGGCCCCTCTCTGCATATCCCTATCAAACCTGTAGGAAAGTCTACTTTTGTAGGAGTGGTTTATTTTTGGAGGCTGTGAAGAGGTGGTGAGCTGAGTCTTCCAGGATGGAGATGGATGACGTGAAAGGTGACCACCTGCATGAATGCAGGGACCAGGAGGCACAGGTAGAGTTTACCAAAATGATCTAATAAAAAAGAAAATGGCCGGGCGTGGTGGCTCAAGCCTGTAATCCCAGCACTTTGGGAGGCTGAGACGGGCGGATCATGAGGTCAGGAGATCGAGACCATCCTGGCTAACACGGTGAAACCCCGTCTCTACCAAAAACTACAAAAAAAAAAACTAGCCGGGCGACGTGGCGNAAAAAAAAAAAAAAAAAAATGTATTTCAGTGTGTTTAAGACGGGGCCTTACTCTGTCGCCCAGGCTGGTGTGCAGTGGCACAATCTCAGCTCACTGTAAGCTCCGCCTCTGGGGTTCAAGCGGTTCTCCTGCCTCAGCCTCTCGAGTAGCTGGGACTACAGGCGTTCACCACCACACATGGCTAATTTTTGTATTTTTAGTAGAGATGGGGTTTCACCATATTGGCCAGGATGGTCTCGATCTCCTGGGCTCAAGTGATCCTCCCGCCTCCGTCTCCCAGTGTACTGGGATTACAGGCGTGAGCCACTGTACCCGGCCTGAAATACATTTTCAATGTAAAGGGAGTATGATCCAGATGCCAAGGAGATGGTTTGAAAGAAAATACTCCCAGGCTGGGTGAAGCGGCTCACACCTATAATCCAGGCACTTTGCAGGGTGGGCAGATCACCTGAGGTCAGGAGTTCAAGACCAGCCTGGCCCACATGGTGAAACCCCATCCCTACTAAAAAATTTAAAAGTTAGTTGGGTGTGGTCATGGGCATCTGTAGTCGCAGCTACTCAGGAGGCTGAGGCAGGAGAATCGCTTGAACCTGGGAGGCAGAGGTTGCAGTGAGCTGAGATCATGCCATTGCACTCCACCCTGAGCAAGACTCCATCTTAAAAAAAAAAAAAGAAAAAAGCCGGACGTGGTGACTCATGCCTGTAATCCCAGCACTTTGGGAGGCTGAGACAGGTGATCACAAAGTCAAGAGATCGACACCATCCTGGCCAACACGGTGAAACCCCATCTCTACTAAAAATACAAAAATTAGCCGGGCGTGGTGGCAGGTGCCTGTACTCCCAGCTACTCAGGAGGCTGAGGCAGGAGAATCACTTGAGCCTGGGAGGCAGAGGTTGCAGTGAGTTGAGATAGCGCCATTGCACTCCAGCTTGGGCAACCAGAGCAAAACTCAGTCTCAAAAAAACAACAAAAGCTCCAAATGCCAGTCAGCTCCCTTAGGGGTTAACATGCTGTCAAAACGCAGGGAGGTGGAGGTTGCCGGTCTCAGCTGGGGAGACTGGTCTGAGCTGAAAGGTTGCCCACAGGCCTCTGCATGCCCTGATGTGGGGATCTGGTTGATAGTGAGGAATTTCTTTGAGCTGTCACTGGAGCGGCAGTTCTCTGTAGAGACCGGGCTGACAGCGCTTGCCTGAGAGTACAGAATCTTCCTCGGACCCCTGCATGGAGATGCTGGGTGACCACATCTGAGTCTCGTTCCATCGTGCAGGCTAGAGTGCAGTGGCGCGATCTCAGCTCACTGCAACCTCCACCTCCCTGCATTCAAGGGATTTTCCTGCCTCAGCCTGAGGTCAAGAGTTCAAGACTAGCCTGGCCAACATGGCAAAACTACTAAAAATACAAAAATTAGCCGGGTGTGGTGGCAGGTGCCTGTAATCGCAGCTACTTGGGAGGCTGGGGCATATCTGGGCTTGTCCTCGGGGTGGGTGAGTCACAGGGATTGCAGAAGAGCAGTCACCAGGAAGGAGTTGGGTTGTGTCAGGGTGGAGTGTGTGGAAGTCTTCGGATTTGCAAAGGTGACATGGGAGTGGCGCTGGCGGTCAGGGGAGCTTACCGGCGTTGAAAACCGAATCCCTGTGATCACAACTGAGAAGACGACCCAGGCTGCGGTTCAGGACGAGGGCTTCACCCACTTCTTCACTGTGGTCCGAGGCATGGAGGGTGGCATGGTACAAGAAGTACTGGTGGGCACAGTCTGAAGGCAAGAGAAGTCTGGGGGGACTCGGGTACCACCTTGTTCAGTGCCTGCTTCTGTTCACTTCCTCCCCTTGGTGGCCCTGCTGGCCCCTCTCTCCTCACCGGTGACACTGATGTTCTTCAGTGGGCAGTGGTCCCGGGGCAGGGAGTGAGCCAAGGAGTTGCTCAGGGAGAAGAAATTCCAGGAGATGGTGCTGCTGTTGTACAAGCTCACCAAGGCGCACATCTGGGGGTGGACACGGTGGGCGGGGACCACGGAGGGAGATCTGGGATGGCGTGGAGCTGGATCCCTCATTTACCAGAATGCCAGCATAGCTCACGCTGCACAGCCAGGGGACAAGCTGCTTCCAGACCCGGATGTTGTCCACATGCAGCCACTGCCCCCTGATCATCTCCATGTACAAGAGTGGGATCCCGAATAAGAGGAGCATGAAGAAGTACATCAGGATGAAGCTGCCAGGGGCTGTGCTCAGGCAGCCAGGAGTCCTGGCCCTGTCCCCATTTTCCCCTAGGAGCCCATGTGTCCAACCCCAGTTTTCTCCTCCTTCAGGGCCCAGGACTCGAGGCTCCCAGCCTAGAAACTCCTTCCTTAAGCTGAGGACCCCGGCCCCTGGCCTTACCTTCTCCATTCTGTTGACACAGGTAAGGAAAACGCCACACACTGCCCAACCCAACAGAGAAGGCAATCTGGATCAAGATGCTCTCAGAGTTTGTTGAATGAAGTGGTTTGGGGTCTTGGTGGCCCGGATCTCCTTGCTCTTGAGCCTTCAGGATGGGGAGTTGGGGGTCTGGAATTTCTTGGAAGACTCTTTCTCTGTCAGATAATTCCTCAAAGGACTCTATGGCTGTCTGCTTTCAGGCCTAGTATATCCTGAGGAAATCTTGGGGTCACCAAGAGCAGAATTTAAAGGACACGTCTCAGGTGCGAGACTCTTTCTGAAAAAAAAAAAAATCTGTTCTCATCAAATTCGGGTAAATAATACAGTATTATTAACTGTAGCCACCATGTATATATTAGATCCCCAGAACTTAATAATTGTATAACTCCAAGTTTGTACCCTTTGCCCAACATCTCCCCATTCCCCAGAAGCCCTAGCATCTGCCAAACCTGCACAGCAGGAAAAAGAAAAAGAAAAGGCAATCTATGGAATCAAAATAGTTGCAAGCTACATCCGAAATATGTATGGAACTCACACAACTCAACAGCAAACAAACCAAACAACCTAATTAAAAAGTAGACAAAGGACCTGAGTAGATGTTTCTCCAAAGAAGACATACAAATGGCCAACAAGTATATAAATAAGTGCTCAACATCAGCCAGGTGCAGTGGCTCAGCACTTTGGGAGGCTGAGGCAGGCAGATCACCTGAGGTCAGGAGTTGGAGACCAGCCTGGCCAACACGGTGAAACCCCATCTCCAATAAAAATACAAAAAAATTAGATGGGCGTGATGGCACACACCTTTAGCCCCAGCTACTCAGGAGGCTGAGGCAAGAGAATCACTTGAATCCCGGAGGAGGAGGTCACAGTGAGCTGAGGTCATGCCACTGCACTTCAGCCTCCTGGGCAACAGAGTGAGACTCCATCTCAAAAAAAAATTGCTTTGGCTCTTCACGGTCTTTTGTGATTCCATACAAATTTTAGGGTTTTTTTTTTTGGTGAAAAATGTCATTGGTATTTTTGTAGGAATTGCATTGAATCTGTACATTACTTTGAGTAGTATGGACACTTTAGCAATATTCTCCCAATCCATGAGCATTGGATGTCTTTCCATTTATTAGTAATCTCTTCAATTTCTTCCACCAGTTTTTCCTAGTTTTCATTGTAGAGCTCTTTCACCTCCTTGGTTAAATTTGTTCCTATTTTATTTTTGGTATTATTGAAAACAGGAGTGCTTTCTTGTTTTTCAGATAGTTTGGTGTTGATGTATAGAAACACTAGTGATTTTTGTATGTTAATTTTGTGTCCCATAACTTCACTGAACTTGTTTAACCTAACAGGTTTTGGGGGAGGCTGTAGGGTTTTCTATATATAAGATCATGTCTTCTGCAAACAAGGACAATTTGACTTCCTCCTTTTCAGTCAGATACTTTTTTTTCCTTGCGATGGAGTTTCGCTCTTGTTGCCCAGGCTGGAGTGCAATGGTGCAATCTTGGCTCATCGCAACCTCTGCCTCCTGGGTTCCAGTGATTCTCTTGCCTCAGCCTCCCGAGTAGCTGGGATTACAGGCATGCGCCCCCATGCCCAGATGCCCTTTCTTTCCCTGGCCAGGACTCTCAGTACTATGTTGAATAGAAGTGGTACAACCTTGTATTTTTCCATATTTTAGAGGCAGAGCTTTCAACTTTTCCCCATTGAGTATGATGCTAACTGTGGGTTTGTTATATATGGCCTTTATTGCAATCAACTATGTTCCTGCTATACCTAATTTGTTTTTTTTTTATTTTTTATTATACTTTAAGTTCTAGGGTACATGTGCATAACGTGCAGGTTTGTTACATATGTATATTTGTGCCATGTTGGTGTGCTGCACCCATCAACTCGTCAGCACCCATCAATTCATCATTTATATCATGTATAACTCCCCAATGCAATCCCTCCCCCCTCCCTATACCTAATTTGTTTAGGGTTTTCATCATGAAGGGATGTTGAATTTGAGATAATCATAGTTTTTGTCCTTCATTCTATTAATGTGATATGTCACATTTATTGATTTGCATAGGTTGGAACCATCCTTGCAGCCCTGGGATGAATCCCACTTAATCATGGCAAATGACTTTCTTGATGTGTTAAAGAAATGGCATTGGCCGGGCGCAGTGGCTCACACCTGTAATCTCAGCATTTTAGGAAGCCAAGGGGGGAGGATTGTCTGAGCTCAGGAGTTTGAGACCAGCCTGGGCAACATGGTGAAACCCCATCTCTACTAAAATACAAAAAATTAGCCAGGCGTGGTGGTGTGTGCCTGTAGTCCCAGCTACTCAGGAGGCTGAGGCAAGAGAATCACGAATCACTTGAACCAGTGAGGTGGAGGTTGCAATGAGCTAAGATCATGCCACTGCACTCTAGCCTGGGTGACAGAGCAAGACTCCGTCTCAAAAAAAAAAGAAAAAAAATGGGATCGGTGTTGCCCAGGCTGGAGTTGAACTCCTGGACTCAACTGATGCTTCCACCTCAGCCTCCCAAGTAGCTGAGAGTACAGGCACATGTCACTATGCCCAGCTACAGTTATTTAAATGTTTGGTAGAAGTTGTAAGTGAATCCATTAGATCCAGAGCTTTTTTTAATGGAAAACTTTTTATTATTAATTCAAGCTTGTTGCTCATTATTGGTCTGTTCAGGTTTTCTAATTCTTCATAATTCAATATTGGCAGGTTATGTGTGTCCAGGAATTTATCCATTTCTTCTAAGTTTTCCATATAGTTGTTCATTAGTCTCTAATGATCCTTTGTATTTTTGTGATACCAATTGTGATGTCTCCTTTGTCATCATCTTTTCTTTTTTTTTTTTTTTCTTTTGAGACAGTCTTACTCTTGTTGCCCAGGCTGAAGTGCAATGGTGCGATCTCAGCTCACTGCAACCTCTGCCTCCCGGTTCAAGTGATTGTCCTGCCTCAGCCTCTGGAGTAGCTGGGATTACAGGTGCCCGCCACCATGCCTGGCCAATATTTGTATTAGTAGAGATGGGGTTTCACCCTATTGGCCAGGCTCGTCTTGAACTCCTGACCTCAGGTGATCCACCCACCTCAGTCTCCCAAAGTGCTGAGATTACAGGCATGAGCCACTACACCCGGCCTTTGATCTATTTAAATCATCTTTCATACTTAGTCTAACTAAAGGTTTGTTGATTTTATCTTTTCAGAAACCAACTCTTTGTTTTGTTGATCTTTTGTATTTAATTCTCTAGTTTATTTCTGCTCTGATCTTTATTATTTTTTTCCTTTACTAATTTGGGGTTTCATTTGTTCTAATTTTTCTAGATTTTTTGAGAAAATCACTTAATCAGAAAGGAAGACTAAGAGAAAAGATCTACAAAACAACTAGAAAAAAGTAACAAAATGGCAATAGTAAGCCCTTACCTATCCATAATTACCATGAATGTAAATGGATTAAATTATCCAATTAAAAGGCAGACTGGCTGAAATAATTAAAAAACATAGCCCAACTAAAGTTGACCCTTGAACAATGAGTTTGAGCTCCATGAGTCCAATGACATGGAGATTTTCTTCCGCCTCTGCCAGTCTGGTCTTCACAGGAAGACCAGTTCCTCCCCCTCCTTTCCCTCAACTACTCAATGTGAAGATCACAAGGATGAAGACCTTTGTGTAATGATCACTTCTACTTGACAAACATTAAATATATTTTTTCTTCCTTATGATTTTCTTGGTAACATTTTTTCTCTAGGTTACTTTATTGTAAGAATATAGTATATAATAGAATCAACATATAAAATATGTGTTAATCGACTTATGTTGTTGGTAAGGCTTTGGGTCAACATTAGGCTATTAGTAGTTAAGTTTTAGGGGAGTCAAAAGTTATTCACAGATTTTCAACTACCTGGGGTTGGTGCCCCTAACCCCACAATGTTCAAGGGTCAACTGTATATGTTGTCTGCAAAAGACTCCCTTCACCTGAAAGGACACAGACTGAAAGTGAAGGGATGGGAAGATATCTCCTGCACATGGAAAGCAAAAAAGAACAAGTTGTTACATCAGATAAAATAGATCTTAAGCCTAAAACTGTAAAAAGAGACAAAGAGGCCATCATAGAATGGTAAAATGGTCAATACAACAAGAGGATATAACAATAATAAATATATATGCACCCAATATTGGAACATCTAAATTTATAAAGCAAATCTTAAACAGACCTAAAGGGAGAGATAGACTGCAATACAGTGATACTAGAGGATTTCAACACTCCACTTTCAGCAGTGGCAGATCATCCAGACAAAAATCAACAAAGAATATCAGAGTTAAAGTACACTCTAGACCAAACGGACCTAACAAGACACTTATGGAACCTTCCATCCAACAGCCATAGAATACACATTCTCCTCAAAAGCACATGGAACATTATCTAGTATAGATTATATGTTAGGCCACAATACGAGTCTTAACAAATTAAAAAAAAAAAAAACTAAATCACATCAAGTATCTTTTTTGACAACAGAGTAAATCTAGAATAATAGGCAGAACATTGGAAACTGTACAGTATTTGGAAATTAAGCAACATGCTCCTAAACCACCAATGGGGGTCGATGAAGAAATCAAAAAGGAAATTGACACAAATGAAAATGGGAATACAGCATACTAAAACCTGTGGAGGCCGGGCACGGTGGCTCATGCCTGTAATCCGAGCACTTTCAGAGGCTGAGGGTCACTTGAGGAGTTTGAGACCAGCCTGACCAATATGGTGAAACTCTGCTACTATTAAAAAGACAAAAATTGGCCGGGCGCGGTAGCTCAAGCCTGTAATCAGCACTTTGGGAGGCCGACGACGGGCGGCGCATCACCGAGATCAGCGAGATCGAGACCCATCCTGGCTAGACGATGGTGACAACCCGCCGTTCTCTACGTAAAAAAAAGTACCAAAAATCTAGCGGCGAGGTGGCGGGCGCCCTGTATCCTCCCAGCCTACCTGGGAGGCTGAGGCAGGAGAATGGCGTAAAACCCGGGAGGCGGGCAGCCTTGCAGGGAGCCTGAAGATCTGGCCCACTGCGACTCACCGGGCGACAGAGCGAGACTCCATATCAAAAAAAACAAAAAAAAAAAAAAAAAAAAAAATTGCCCATTAGCCAGGTGTGGTGATGGGTGCCTGTAGTCCCAGCTATTCAGGGGGCTGAGGCAGGAGAATCACTTGAATCCAGGAGGCAGAGGTTGCAGTGAGCTGAGATTGCGCCACTGCACTCCAGCCTGGGTGACAGAGTCAGACTCCATCTCAAAAATAAGTGAATAAATAAAAATAGTAAAATAAAACCTACAAATACAGCAAAAGCAATACCGAGGGAAGCTTATGGCAATAAATGCCTATATCAAAAAATACTCAAATTAGCAAACGTGACTTTATACATGTATCTATATACTCATATGTCTAACAACATATCCAACTACAGAATACACATTCTTTTCAAGAACATACTAAACAATTACAAAAGTGGACAATATTTTCCACAAAATAAATCTCAACAAATCTCAAAGGATCAAAGTCATACTGAGTTTACTTCTGACCACATGCAATAAACCTAGAAATTAATCCTCAAATCCTTATGTTTGAATTTTTAAGACTACATTTTGAAATAACCATGGGTTAAGGAATTTATCAAAATGGATATTGGAAAATGTTTTGAACAGAATAATGAAAATACTTCATGTGAAAACAGGGGATGCAACTAAAGTCAAATATTAGAAATTTTAAAATGGCTGAAAATCAGTAAGCTTAGACTCCATCCCTAGAAACTGAAAACCAGCAAAATGAAGCCAAAACGGTGAGAGGCAGGAAATAGTAACATCAGGAAATAGAAGAGGGAAGATCAACAAAATCAAAAGTTGGTACTTTAAAAGACAAATAAAATGGATAAAAATCTCTAGCAACACTTGCCAAGAAATAAAAAATTAAAGCACAAAAGTTGAAATTAAAAGGAGGCATCATTATAAATCATATACTTATTTAAAATATAATAAAACATAATTTATGCCAATAAAATTTTCAGTGAAAATTTTCAGAAAATATTTAATAAAATTCACACAGGAAGAAATAGAAACTCTGAATTGTCCTTTAACATTTAAATCAGGGGTCCCCAATCCCTGGTTAACAGGCCACCAGTCTGTGGCCTGTTAGGAACCAGCCAAACAGCAGGAGTCGAGGGGAGAGCAAGTGGGCATTACTGCCTGAACTCTGTCTCCTGTGAGATCAATGGCGGCATTAGATTCTCATAGGAGCTAGAACCCTATTGTGAACTGTGCATGTGAGGGATCTAGGTTGCACACTCCTTATGAGAATGGAATGTGTGATGATCTGAGGTGGAAGAGTTTCATCCTGAAACCACCCCCCACACTGGTGCCGAAAAGGTTGGGGACCACTAAATAAATTGCTTCTGTAATTAGTAACTTTGCTCCAAAGCAAACTTCTGGACAAGATGACTTCACTGGTGAATCTTTTTTTTTTTTTTTTTTG
>NW_016807449.1:2492752-2494679 GCF_001698545.2 Rhinopithecus bieti | reverse complement strand
GCCAGGATGGTCTCGATCTCCTGACCTCGTGATCCGCCCGTCTCGGCCTCCCAAAGTGCTGGGATTACAGGCTTGAGCCACCGCGCCCGGCCTCACTGGTGAATCTTACCAGACATTTAAGAAGTAAACGCTGTCGCTGTCAATAGGATATAAAATCTTGTAGAATATAAAAAGTGGCAAGATGAGTATAACCGCAGTACCTAGTCTGGCAAGGGAATTATGATAAATAAAATCATACACCAATGTCATTCATAAACCTTGATGCAAAGGTCCCAAAAAATAACCAGCAAATGAAATCCATCAATACCTGAAAGCAATGTATCACAAATGAGTTGATTTTGCTTAAAAGAAAATTCCTGATAACATAATAAAGGATCCAGATCATATGACCATCTCAATTTATAGAATATTTAATGAAACCCAATAACCATTTATTTATTAACAAAAAGCTGGGCATGGTGGCTTATGCCTGTGATCCCAGGACTTTGGGAGGATGAGGCAGGAGGATTGCTTGAGGTCGAGTTTGAGATAAGCCCTTGCAACACAGCGAGATCCCTTCTCCACAAAATAAAAAAGCCAACCTCTTAGCAAATTGCAGTAGAAAAGAACATCTTTAATTTCATAGGACGTATTTATAAAAAAAGCATACAGTAAACATACTTGATAAAATGTTGAAGGGTTTTCCTTCAAAGTCAGGAATAAGACAAGGATGCCTGCCACCATCCCTTCTAGTCAAACTGAATTTAAAGTTTGTGTAGATTGATGGCGTTCATGGTACCAAGTCTTCAATGTTTCCTATATCCACCCCCTTTGCAATGTGATTCTGCAGTTTGTCTAAGACCATATCTACTCTCCTGCTCCTTGAACTTGGGCTTGTGTGCTGATTCAGCACCTATGCTGCAAGGGACCTTACTTGTTACTGCTTATTCTCTTACTCTTCTGCCATCACTATGAGGCAGAATGGGCTAATCTATGAGGACACGTCTGGGCTAATCTGCTGGAAACTGAAACATTTATTAGAGCTGAATCACTCCAGTGGTCCTAGCTCAAGCTAGTCTAGATTAGCCAAGAGGCAACCCATTCCCTTTTATTTTAGCTGAGCCCAACATAATGACTCATAAGCTGTAATAATGAATTCTTGTTTTAAGTCACTGAAGTTTGAGGTGGTTTGTTATGCAGTGTTATGAGTCATTGATACAAGGTACAATAAAAATGAAAAAACATGGTTTAGGAAAGAAGAAATAAAACTATTATTTATGGATATGATTCTGTATATAAAAAGGAAAAAAAATCGCAGGGTACAGTGGCTCACAGCTGTAATCCCAGCACTTTGGGAGGCCAAGGTGGGTGGATCACCTGAGGTCAGGAGTTGGAGACCAGCCTGGCCAACATGGCGAAACCCCATCTCTACTAAAAATACAAAACGAGCCAGGCATGGTGGCGTACACCTGTAATCACAGCTACTCAAGAGGCTGAGACAAGAGAATCACTGAACCTGAGAGGTGGAGGTTGCATTCTGCAAGATCACACCATAGTACTCCAGCCTAGGCAATAAGAGCAAAACTCTGTCTCAAAAAAAGAAAAAAAAAAAAAAGAAAAAATCTATAAATAAAATACATTACTAGGATTAATGAGTGAGTTTAGCAAGGTTGCTGGATACAGGGTTAATAGAACAATATTAACAGCATTTCTACGTACCAGGAGGAAATAAATAGGTGATAAAAAATAAAGATAACATTTATAATAACAAGATATTTTATGTGCCTAGGAATAGATCTAACCAAAACTTCTATGCCAAAACCTATTACCATTATTATTATTATGTTGGTGTCTTTTGATGAAAAGATGTTCTAAATTTTAATGAACTCAAATTGATCTGTTCTCTCATGGTTAATATTTTCTAAAAGCTATTTAATACATTTTTTTT
>NW_016807449.1:2481114-2492238 GCF_001698545.2 Rhinopithecus bieti | reverse complement strand
TCCCGGCTAGTTTTTTTTTTTTTTGTATTTTTAGTAGAGACGGGGTTTCACCGTGTTAGCCAGGATGGTCTCGATCTCCTGACCTCGTGATCCGCCCGTCTCGGCCTCCCAAAGTGCTGGGATTACAGGCTTGAGCCACCGCGCCCGGCCAGAGATGGGGTTTCTTCATGTTGGTCAGGCTGGTCTCGAACTCCCGACCTCAGGTGATCTGCCCGCCTCAGCCTCCCAAAGTGCTGGGATTATAGGCATGAGCCACCATGCCCAGCCCTAATACGTCTTTCTTAACCCCCAGATCATGAAGCTATTCTTCCACATAACTTCTAAATGCCTTATAAATTTGCCTTCCATGTTTACATCTGTTAATCCATGAGGATTAACAGATGTAATGTCTAATGTAAAATAAGGATCAAATTTCATTTTTTCCATGAGAAAATACACATTTTCTCATCATTATTTAATACTGTCATTTCCACGCTAGTCTTGGTTGACATAAAGTATCTCTCCATTTAATGACAACTTTCAATTTTCTTGATAATAATAATGATTATAGGCTGGGCATAGTGGCTGACCCCTGTAATCCCAGCACTTTGAGAGGCCAAGGTGGGCGGATCACCTGAGGTCAGGAGTTCGAGAGCAGCCTGAGCACGATGGTGAAACCTCATCTCTACCAAAAATACAAAAAATTAGCCGGTGTGGTAGTACATGCCTTTAGTTCCAGCTATTCAGGAGGCTGAGGCACAAGAATCTCTTGTAGCTGGGAGGCAGAGGTTGCAGTGAGCCGAGATCGTGCCACTGCACTCCAGCCTGGGCAACAGAGAGACCCTGTCAATAATAATAATAATAATAATGGTTACAGGTTTTGGCATAGAAGTTTTGTACTTTTTTGTTAGACCTATTCCTTGGCACTTAAAATAGCTTCGTGTTATTACAAATGTTACCTTTAATTTTTTTCATTACCTATTTATTTCTTGCTGGTATGTAGAAATGCTGTTAATATTGTTCTGTTAACCCTGTATCCGGCAACCTTGCTAAACTCACTCATTAATCCCAGTAATGTATTTATAGATTTTTTTCTTTTTTTGAGAGAGTTTTGCTTTGTTCTTGCATACTAACCTACCTCCATTTTATTATAAAATACACATATTCCAAAAAGTGTACAAAACTGAAATGTTCACCTGAATGATATATTATAAAGCAAATACCCCAACCATCCTAGTCAAGATTGAAATCTGAGTATCAGGAAATTGAGTATTTAAGATTAAAAGTACTGGGCACATTAGAGACATTGTATAATACATGCTCAACACGCAAAGAAAAAATAACAGCCACAAACCTATATGTACCAAACAACTGGAGAGCTAAATATTTAAGGCAAAACACGTATAAAACCAAAAAGAAATTGATGGAAATATAACTACAATGGCAATTATCATGCAACTTTTTCAGAACTCGCAGATCTGAGAAAAAAATGACATAGAGAAATTGAATAATGCAAACAAATATGATTTAATAGATGCATAGTAATATTAGAAATGAACAATTTTAGGGAAGGGAGATGGATTTGTAAACCCCGGAGCGAGTTTCTGCCTCCCCAAGGCCGCTGCTGTGCGGAGACCCCCAGGTGAAGACGCCGTCATCATGTCTGACCAGGAAGCTAAACCTTCAGCTGAGGACTTGCGGGATAAGAAGGAAGGTGAGTATATTAAACTCAGTCACTGGACACCACAGCAGTGAGAGTCACTTCAAAGTGAAAATGACAACACATCTCAAGAAACTCCAAGAATCATGCTGTCAAAGACAGTGCGTTGCAATGAATTCACTCTGGTTTCTCTTTGAGGGTCAGAGAACTGCTGATAATCATACTCCAAAAGAACTGGGAATGGAGGAAGAAGATGAGATTGACGTTTATTAGGAACAAATAGGGGGAGGGGTCATTCAACAGCTTATTCTTTTTTTTTCTTTTCCCTCTATCCTTTACTTTTAAAAATAGTTCCTTTGTAATGTGTTCCAAACGGAACTGAAAACTGGTACCCCAGCTCTTTGAAACATCTGGTGATTTGAATTCTTGTGCTCATTATTCATTTTGTTTGTTTTCATTGTGCTGATTTTTGGTGATCAAGCCTCAGTCTCCTTCATATTACCCTATTTTTTTTTTTTTTTGTTTTTTTTTTTTTTGAGCAGAAGTCCTTTGTCGTCACCCAGGCTGGAGTGCAGTGCGCGCGTGATCCTTCGGGCTCACTGAAGCTCGCCTCACGGGTTCAGCCATTCGCCTGCCCTCAGCCTCCCGCAGTTAGCGGGATACAGCAGCCGCCACCCACGCCCGCTAATTTTTTTGTATGGTTAGTAGAGACGGGTTTCACCATGTTAGCCAGGATGCCGGCGTTATCTCCTTGACCCTTGTGATCGCGCCCACGCCTCGCCTCCCAAAGTGCCTGCAGGATTACAGGTTGTGAGCCACCAACGCCGCCTACCCTCTCCTTTTAAAAATTTACATGTGCACAGACGAAGCACCTTTTTCAGGAACATTGCCCAATGTTCAGGCTTGTGGGATTAAATAAGATTGTCCAACGCAAGCGTTCATAATGACTTTCCAAGTGCCCCTGGATGCTCTAGCATGTGACTGCTTCACTCCTGCCGACTGTGACTTTCAGCTGTGAGATGGAGTTTTTCAGGGCAACTGAACTGTGGAAAAATGACTTTCCTAACTTGAAGTCCCACCCAGCACCCGCGTACTTTTATTTAAAATTTGAGGGTCTGGACCAAAAGAAGAGGAATATCAGGTTAAAGTCAAGATGACAGATAAGGTGAGAGTAATGCCTAACTCCAAAGATGGCTTCACTGAAGAAAAGGCATTTTATGATTTTTAAAAAAATCTTGTTGGCTGGGCACGATGGCTCAAGCCTGTAATCCCAGCACTTTGGGAGGCTGAGATGGGCGGATCACGAGGTCAGGAGATCGAGACCATCCTGGCTAACACAGTGAAACCCTGTCTCTACTAAAACAAAAACAAAAACAAAAAAAACTAGCCAGGCGAGGTGGCGGGCGCCTGTAGTCCCAGCTACTGGGGAGGCTGAGGCAGGAGAATGGCGTAAACCCGGGAGGCGGAGCTTGCAGTGAGCTGAGATTGCGCCACTGCACTCCAGCCTGGGCGACAGAGCGAGACTCCGTCTCAAAAAAACAAAACAAAACAAAACAAAAAAAAATTCTTGTCACAAGATCCCAGAAAAGTTCTAATTTTCATTAGCAATAAAGCGATACATGCAGAAATGAATACAACAGGGCACTGCTCTATTTGTACTTTTTGGCCCAGGATATGGGTTTTAAATGGACATTGTCTGTACCAGCTTCATTAAAATAAACAGTATGTGTAAAAATCATAAAAAAAAAAAGAAATGAACAATTTTAAAAGAGAAAATAACCTTCATGACTTGGAAATTAAGAAATATGCTTCTGTGGTGAGAGGGTTATTTGAGCTCAGGCATTCAAGACCAGCCTAGGCAACACAGCAAGACCCCCATCTCATATACATATATCTATATATGTAGATACACACACACATATACACATACATACACACACACTTCCAGATAATCCTTGGATTAAAAAGCAGCTAAGTAGAAAATTATAAAGTTTCTAGGTAGCATAAAAGGGAGACTATTTCATATCAAAACCTTTGACATAGCGCAAAAATTACACTTTACTGAAGACTAAAGATGATGAATAAAGGAATTTAACACTCCCCTTAAGAAATCAGAAGAACAGTCTGGGTGCAGTGGCTCATCATACCTGTAATCCTAGCACTTTGGGAGGCTGAGGTGGGTGGATCACTTGAGGTCAGGAGTTTGAGAAATCAGAAGAATAAAGACAAAACAAACTAGAGAGAAACTGTAATTTAAAAGTAGACATTAATGAGATAGAAAATAAAGTAAAAATGCTAAGTAAATCCAAATCCCACTTGTGAATGTGATTGAGAAAAGATAAATAAAATAACAAAACGTAAAAAAGGAGAAAAGAGATATAGCCATCAAATTTAGAATTTTAAGGACAAAAGCTATATGAAATTCTAGGTCAACAAATCTGAAAGCTTAGAGGAAACTCAAAGTGTCTAGCAAATGTAAATTACTAAAAATAATCCAAGAATTGTGGGCAGAATTAATGGAAAGGGTTGGAGAGATGAGTAGAGATCTACCGCAGAAATGGGCTCTGGGACCAGATGGGTTCAGAGATAGTTTGATTTAACCTTTAAAAAGCAGATGGTTCTAATGTCAATTACACCAGGCTGCTCAAAGTGTGGCCCACGAATCATAAGCATCACCTGGGAATGTGATAAATGCAAATTAATGATCTCGAATCCAGATTCACCACATAAAAATCACTAGGGGGACAACTGGGCACAGCGGCTCACACCTGTAATCCCAGCACTTTGGGAGGCCGAGGCAGGTGGATCATGAGGTCAGGAGTTCGAGACCAGCCTGGCCAATATGGTGAAACCTCATCTCTACTAAAAATACAAAAATTAGTCGGGTGTGGTGGCAGGCGCCTGTAATCCCAGCTACTCCGGAAGCTGAGGCAGAAGAATCATTTGAACCCGGGAGGTGGAGGTTGCAGTGAGCTGAGATGGAGCCATTGCACTCCAGCCTGGGTGACAGGGTAAGACTCCATCAAAGAGAGAAAAGAGAGAGAAAGAAAGAGAGAGAGAGAGAAAAAGAGAAAGAGAAAGAAAAGAAAAGAAAAGAAAAGAAAAGAGAGAGAGAGAGAAAGAGAGAGAGAAAGAAAGAAAGAAAAAGAAAGAAAGAAAGAAAGAAAGAAAGAAAGAAAGAAAGAAAGAAAGAAAGAAAGAAAGAAAGAAAGAAAGGAAAGAAAGAAAGGAAAGAAAGAAAGGAAAGAAAGAAAGAAAAAGAAAGAGAAAGAAAGAGAAAGGAAAGGAAAGGAAGAAAGGAAGAAGAGGAATGTGCCCACATCTCCTTTGTGATGACAGATTATGGAGGAATTGAGGGACATCCTCTGGGAATTAGGGGTGGTGCTTGCTATCTATGCTGAGCATTACTGAGGCCCTGACAGTGAGCTTTTCACTGCTGGCATGAGAAATGCCATCTTACAGTAGGCACACAACCAATGGTGTGGCACGCTAGTGTCTATTTTGAGTCCCTTCATAGGACAGCCAGTGTCTCAGGTGGCCCAAAGGGCCACCACTCAGGAAAACAGAAACTGCATAGGTGAGGGGTGCACGCTGCTGGGATAAAAACAAGGGAGCCAAAGGAAAAACAGCCAGGGGCTGTCAGGGGACCCCCCAGCAAATGTGATGCGACCAGGTAGTGGCAGGGATGCCTACTGTGAAAATGAACAGCCTACTGCTGTTCTGGTCAGACTGTGGCAGAAGCTCAAGCCAAACAGCGCTTCATGAAGCCTCAGCCTCAGCCTACTGCCCCTGCCACAGAGGGATACAGGCACCAACCCCTTTAGACCAGGATAAAGGCTAAGGCCCCATTGCTAAGAGCAATGGCAGCTGGGTGTCTGGAGACTGCCGGCCACATGTAGGACTAGCTAACTATATATTGGTCACCAAAGAATGCACAGGCTGGCTGGGCGCAGTGGCTCACGCCTGTAATCCCAGCACTTTGGGAGGCTGAGGTGGGCGGATCACCTGAGGTCAGGAGTTTGAGGTCAGCCTGGCCAACATGGTGAAACCTCATCTCTACTAAAAATACAAAAATTAGCTGGGCGTGGTGGTGTGCACCTGTAATCCCACCTACTCAGGAGGCTGAGGCAGGAGAATCACTTGAACCTGGGAGGCGGAGGTTGCAGTGAGCCAAGATCATGCCACTGCACTCCAGCCTGGGCCACAGAGTGAGACTCTGTCTCAAAAAAAAAAAAAAAAAGGCAAAAAAACAATGCATCCAGGCGCGGTGGCTCACAACTGTAATCCCAGCACTTTGGGAGGCTAAGGCTGGCAGATCACAAGGTGAGGAGTTCGAGACCAGCCTGACCAGCACGGTGAAACCCAGTCTCTACTAAAAACACCAAAAATTAGCTGGGCGCCTGTAATCCCAGTGACTCTGGAGGCTGAGGCAGGAGAATCGCTTGAACCCGGGAGGCAGAGGTTGCAGTGAGCCGAGATCATGCCACTGCTCTCCAGCCTGGGTGACAGAGTGAGACTCCGTCTCAAAAACAAAACAAAACAAAAAAACAAGAATGCACAGGCTGTCCCCAGCAGATCCTGTAGCTGAATGCACTCTCGTATGTGGTGACATCTGTGGTTCCAGTGGCCTATAACAATAGATGGTTGGGGGGGTGGGGGGTTGTGAAAGTCAGACAGGCTGAGCTAGTATTACAAGTTAGGAGACTGCCACCCAAACCCTATTTAGTGTACAGAGCTCCTGTTCCAGAGTACATCTTGGGAATGGCTGTCTCATCAGGCTTGACCCTCTGAATTCCGACTGAGTTAGGATGGTGAAGCGTGTGATCAAGGGGAATGCGAAATGGACACCAGCACAGCTGCCAGCCCCTCTGTGAATAGCAGCATTGAAACGACAACACCTGCCAGGAGGTCGTGATGAGATCGTAGGGACTGAAAAGGAAAGAAGTCTGGGTAGACATTATAAGACCAGTGAACAGCCCATACAATAGCCCTGCATGGCCCATGTGGATGCCTGATGGGACACGGAGAATGACAGATTACTGGGAGTTCAATAAAGTGCCCCCCCAATGTATGCAGCTGTTCTCATATTGCCTCCTTTCTGATGAGGATAGGAGAGGGACTGGACGCACCTCGTTTTGTCATTGCATTCACCTGGTATATTAGTCCGTTTTCACGCTGCTATAGAGAATTGCCCAAAACTGGGTGATTTATAAAGGAAAGAGGTTTAATTGACTTACAGTTCAGCAGAGCTGGGGAGGCCTCAGGAAGCTTACGATCATGGCAGAAGACAAAGGGGAGGAAACGCACCTTCTTCACGAAGCTGAGCGAAGGAGGAAGAGCCCCTTATAAAACCATCAGATCTCGCGAGATCTCACTCACTACCAGGAGAACAGCATGGGGGAAGCCCTCCCGATGATTAAATTACCTCCACCTGGTCTCTCTGACGTGTGGGGATTACAGAGATTACAACTCAAGATGAGATTTGGGTGGGGACACAAAGCCAAACACTAGCCAGGTGTGGTGGCCAGCGCCTGTAGTCCCAGCTACTCGGGAGGCTGAGGCAGGAGAATGGTGTGAACCTGGGAGGTGGAGGTTGCAGTGAGCAGAGACTGCGCCATTGCACTCCAGCCTGGGCAACAGAACGAGACTCCGTCTCAAAAGAGAAAAAAAAAAAGCCTAACCTTATCACCTGGGAAGGAGAACAATTATACCTTTACTCTCTTGCCTTGGGAATATTTCCATAGCCTCACTATCTGTCAACGCCTAGTGGCCACAGACCTCAGTAGATGGACTACCCTGGAGAGGGTACGTGTTTTCCATTACATTGATGATATCATGCTAACTTCTGAATCTTTTTCCAGCTAACTTCCGAGTCTCTATAGCCCTCACCTTCCTGTCTCACTTGGTTAACAGGATGGGCCCTCAATGCAGACAAAGGCAGGGTCCAGGCTTATCAGTCAAATACTTGGTGTCATCTGGATGGCTAAGACTAACGGTGTTCAATTTGCCATTCTAGATACGGTGCAGGCCTACCCACATCCTGCACCACCAAAGTGGCTGCAAACCTTAGTTCTTCTTCTAAGGCCGTGGTGTCCTTTTATTTCCCATTTGGCTCAACTCCTTAGGCCACTGTACCACTTAGTCAAGAAGGGGGCCAACTGGGACCAGTGGCAAAGGCAAGGACACAAACTTGTGCCTTTAGGATTCTGGTTCCAGCTATGGAAGGGGACTGAAGTTAGATTATAGTGTCATGGAGCTACAATTCTGCACTACGTGTTATGCCTTACAGCAAGTGGAAGATGTTCCAAAGGGGATCCCATGCTAGTACATACCCAGTACCCCATAGTAGGTTAGCTGGGATTACAGGTGCCTGCCACCACGCCCAGCTAATGTTTGTATTTTTAGTAGAGACAGGGTTTTGCCATGTTTGCCAGGCTGGTCTCGAACTCCTGACTTCAGGTGATCCACCCACCTCCTCCCACCGGCCTCCCTAAGTGCTGGGATTACAGACGTGAGCCCCATGCCCAGCCCGACTGTGCGTTCTTAGGTGACCAATATATAGTTAGCTACCTCTAGATGTGGCTGGCAGTCTCCAGACACCCAGCCACCATTGCTTTTATCGGGATCCTGGGACTTTAGCCTTTATCCTAGTCTAAAGTAGGACACCTTTACCAAGATGTACCTTTTATCCTAGTCTCAGCCTCCCGAGTAGCACTTTGGGAGGCCAAGGCAGGCGGATCACTTGAGGTCAGGAGTTCAAGACAAGCCTGGCCAATATGGTGAAACCCCATCTCTACTAAAAATACAAAAATTAGCCAGGTGTGGTGGCACGTGCCTATAATCCCAGCTACTCAGGAGGCTGAGGCACGAATTTTGGTTTCCCAGAAACAGACTGTGGCTAAATGGCATGCATGCCTGCCACAGAAGTACCCAAACTAGCACAGGGCTCTGTTTACTGCTTGGCCCTGTCACCTATGTGACAGCTGAAGGACAGTCTTTGACAGAGGCACTGAGCCTCCAAAGATTCCCTCCTTTGTATAAGAGGGACAGGGCCCAATTCCTGACCAGGCCTGGTACACAGATGGCTTGTCAAGAGGCAATCCTTGCACCTGTATCCAGCTGTCCACTGAGAGTGTCTGGCTCAATACAGGCAAAGGACATAGTAACCAATGGGCTGAGCTGCAAGCTGCCTGGATGGTTTCTTCTAGGAGCCGGACCCAGTAGTCCTGTGCACTGACATCTGGGCACCGTCTTTAAGGGGACTACCATGCGCCTACTACAAGGAGAAACACAGGACTGGATGGTAGCAGGCAGCCCCCTTTGGGGGGCTGATATGGAAGAACATTCTTCACCGCACCTGGGGGATGCATGTAACAGTCTAGCATCTGGATGCCCACACTGCATAATATCCCTATTGTCTCACTCCAGTCTCACATGACACTTTGTAGAGATGGGGCCAACCTATTTGGTATTGCAAACCAAGCACCAGGCCACTGCTGGGGTGGTGCTCTCTGAGAAGGACACGACTGCCTATTTCTTGTAAAATGACCATAAGGCTGGGTGCAGTGGTACATGCCTGTAATCCCAGCACTCTGGAAGGCCGAGGCGGGTGGATCACCCGAGGTCAGCAGTTCGAAAGCAGCCTGGCAAAACGCTGCCTCTACTAAAAATACAAAAAATTAGCCGGGCATGATGGCAGGCGCCTATAATCCCAGCTACTCGGGAGGCTGAGGCAGGAGAATCGCTTGAACCGAAGAGTTTGAGGTTGCAGTGAGTCGAGAGCCAGCTACTGCACTCCAGCCTAGGCAACAAGAGTGAAACTCTGTCTCAAAAAGGAAAAAACGACCATGACTTGCTCCTTCTTGTACTCACTAAACATCTCACTTTTCACCCATAGATTGTATGCAGCAAACCTCTTACCAGCTGGCCACAGATGGTGGCCTCTCTCCAGAACAAAACAGACTGTTGGATCTGCAGAGAGCTGCCCCTCTCCTCCACTGCGGGCCTGCCATGGTGCATCCCAGCAGCTAATCTGAGTACCTGAAGCCACTTTTACATTCATTACTCTTTTCTGTTGTAGTTTGTGTTGCTGCTGTGGTTCAGGCTGCAATGCTCCTCTGCATACCTGGTCCCAGGGAAACGGTGGAAGAATGGTACAAGAATGTGAGGGCCATTCAAAGGTATGCTAGAGTGGCCGGGTCGCAGTGGCTCACGCCTGTAAACCCAGCACTTTGGGAGGCCAAGGCAGGCGGATCACTTGAGGTCAGGAGTTCAAGACCAGCCTGGCCAACATGGTGAAACCCCATCTCTACTAAAAATACAAAAATTAGCCGGGTGTGGTGGCGAGGGCCTGTCATCCTAGCTGCTCGGGAGGCTGAGGCACCAGAATCAGTTGAACCCGGGAGGCAGAGGTTGCAGTGAGCCGAGATCACACCACTGCACTCTAGCCTTGGCGACAGAGTGAGACTCCATCTCAAAAAAAAACAAAAAACAAAAACAAAAAAAAAAAACACAACAAGGTGGGTATGCTGGAGTGGAGTGTATATGGTAGACACGCCTAACAGCAGTAACTTAAGCACACCCTGAGGATGAGGGCTGCTGCATGGAGGTTGCTGGGGGAGGGTGCTAAGTGAAAGCGTTATATAAACTGCATGCGCTTTGCAGGTGGTTGTGGTTCTCCTATCCAGCTCACCACCACCGGATCACCCTGTAAGTTCCCTCAAATAAACCCTATGTCTCATTTGCTAGCCCTGGGTCTCTTCTTCAGCCTCTTGAACCTGGCGCCAACCCTATTGAAGCGTCCCCCATGTCAGGGAGGCAAATTAGAAAGCAGAATTAGGCCAGGTGCAGTGACTCACGCACTTTGGGAGGCTGAGGCGGGCGGATCCCTTGAGGCCAGGAGTTCGAGACCATCCTGGCCAACATGGCAAAACCCCACCTCTACTAGAAATACAAAAATTAGCTGGGCACAATGGTGTGCGCCTGTAATCCCAGCTACTTGGGAGGCTGAGACGTAAGAATCGCTTGAGCCTGGGAGGTGGAGGTTGCAGTGAGCTGAGATCGTGCCACTGCACTCCAGCTTGGGCAACAGAGAGAGGCTGACTCAAAAAAAAAAAAAAAAAAGGCCAGGGGAAAAGACTCACGCCTGTAATCCTAACACTTTGGGAGGCCAAGATGGGTGGATCATGAGGTCAGGAGTTCAAGACCAGCCTGGGCAACATGGTGAAACCCCATCTCTACTAAACGTACAAAAATTGGCTGGGCATGGTGGTGCATCCCTGTAATCCCAGCTACTCAGAAGGCTGAGGCAGGATAATTGCTTGAACCTGGGAGGCGGAGTTTGCAGTGAGCCAAGACTGAGCCACCGTACTCCAGCCTGGGCAACAGGGCAAGGCTCGTCAAAAAAAAAAAAGAAAGAGAGAGAGAGAGAAAGAAACAAACAGATACTAAGAAGGAAATAAAATATTTTTTCTTTTTTTTTTTTT
>NW_016807449.1:2466334-2479142 GCF_001698545.2 Rhinopithecus bieti | reverse complement strand
CTCACTGCAAGCTCCGCCTCCTGGGTTTTTTACGCCATTCTCCTGCCTCAGCCTCCCGAGTAGCTGGGACTACAGGCGCCTGCCACCTCGCCCGGCTAGTTTTTTGTATTTTTTAGTAGAGACGGGGTTTCACCATGTTAGCCAGGATGGTCTCGATCTCCTGACCTTGTGATCCGCCCGTCTCGGCCTCCCAAAGTGCTGGGATTACAGGCTTGAGCCACCGCGCCCGGCCAAGAAATTTCTAAGCAGCAAAGTATTCAGAAGGTGACTTGGGTGCTGTTAAAAGCATTCAGTTTTAAAAGGGAAACAGCATAAAAGTTCAGAAAATTTGCAGCCTGATGATGCAGGTAGAAAAGAAAAACCCATTTTTGAGGAGAAATTCAAGCCAGCTGCAGAAATTTGCATGAGTAGCAAGGAGCGTAATGGTAATCCCTAAGACCATGGGGAAAATGTCTCCAGGCCACATCAGAGACATTCATGGCAGCCCCTCCCATCACAGGCCCAGAGGCCCAGGAGGAAAAAGTGGTTTTGTGGGCCAGGCCCAGGGTCCCTGTGCTGTGTGCAGCCTAGGGACTTGGTGCCCTGTGTCCCAGCCACTCCAGCCATGGCTGAAAGGTGCCAATGTACAGCTCGGGCTGTGGCTTCAGATAGTAGAAACCTCAAGTCTTGGCAACTTCCACATAGTGTTGAGCCTGCGGGTGCACAGAAGTCAAGAAGTGAGGTTTGGGAACCTCCGCCTAGATTTCAGAAGATGAATGCAAATGCCTGGATGCCCAGGAAAAAGTTTTCTGTAGGGGCAGAGCCCTCATGGAGAACCTCTGCTAGGGAGGGAAATGCAGTAGGGAAATGTGGAGTCAGAGTCCCTACTGGGGCACTGCCTAGTGGAGCTGTGAGAGGAGGTCTGCTGTCCTTCAGACCCCAGAATGGTAGATCCACTGACAGCTTGCACCATGAGCCTGGAAAAGCCACACTCAACACCAGCCTGTGAAAGCAGCTGGAAGGGGGGCTGTACCCTGCAAAGCCACAGAGGTGGAGCTAAGACCATGGGAACCCACCTTTTGCATCAGCATGACCTGGATGTGAGATCTGGAGTCAGAGGAGATTACGGAGTTTTAAAATTTGACTCCCCTGAATGGCGTAAACCCGGGATCCGGCCACTGCACTCCAGCCTGGGCGACAGAGCAAGACTCCATCTCAAAAAAAAAAAAAAAAAATTTGACTCCCCTTCTAGATTTTGGACTTGCATCGGCCCTGTAACCCCTTTGCTTTGGCCAATTTCTCCCATTTGGAATGGCTGTATTTAACCAATGCCAGTACCCCCATTGTATCTAGGAAGTAACTAGCTTGTTTTTGATTTTACAGGCTTATAGGTGGAAGGGACTTGCCTTGCCTCAGACGAGACTTTGGACTTTTGGGTTAATGCTGAAATGAGTTGAGACTTTGGGGGTTTGTTGGGAAGGCATGATTGCTTTTGAAATGTGAGGACATGAGATTTGGAGGGGCCAGGGGCAGAATGATATGGTTTGGCTGTGTCCCCATTTAAACACCAACTTCAATTATATCTCCCAGAATTCCCATGTGTTATGGGAGGGACCCAGGGGGAGGTAATCGAATCATGGGGGCTGGTCTTTTCCATCCTAATCTCGTGATAGTGAAGAAGTCTCACGAGATCTGATGGTTTATCGGGGGTTTCCGCTTTTGCTTCTTCCTCATTTTTTCTCTTGCTGCCGTCGTGTAAGAAGTGCCTTTCGCCTTCCACCATGATTGAGGCCTCCTCAACCATGTGGAACTGTAAGTCCAATTAAACCTTTTTGTTCCCAGTTTCAGGTATGTCTTTATTAGCAGTGTGAAAATGAACTAATACAGACTGGAAGCCTTGTGACAGGAAAACTGAACATCTGAGACATCTATAGAAAAAAAAAGATCTGCTTACATCCTGGAGTTAATGTAGACTGATTTATTGACCAACAGCATTACTCCTCCAGCTCCATTCCAGGAGACAGGCACCCCAGAAGTAGCAGGACTGGTAGACATCACTAGTATTGTATATAAGTTGTACATGTATGTGTGTTGAGGAAGAGGATGGGGAAAACAATTATGGTGGTCACCAGGTAAGATGGGACCGAGGAGGGGATTGCAAGGCCAGGCCCTATGATCCCCCTCCAAAGAATGCCCCTCCTCTTGGAACTAAAAGTGGTTCTGGATCCAGGGACATCAACGGTTGCAAGCTGATATTAAGAGTTGCCTATTGAATCTGTTCTAAGGGATATGTGATGTGAAGCCAAATGAATGAAGTTAAGAAGTCACATGACAGGTCGATGGGTACTTTGTTTCATCACCTTGTAGAATTTCTTCCTTTTGAACCTCTTTACTGGGTGTTAGCTGGTGACTTAGGGGTAGGGATGTGGAGGCTGTCATAGGCCTGTCTCTGCTCTTGGGCCTGAAGGGAATCCTATGTATGAGGCGGTATACAAAGTATGCAGGGATGGGGAGGATGACAATGGCAAAAAGGGTGATCATCAAGAGCAGTGCCCATGGTGGGTATGGTCGAAGCACCTCTTTTGACTGTGGAGAGATGGGAAAAAGGTTCAGAATATCAAAATCTCCAAGAGAAGAGGAAGAGTTGTGGAGGGGAAGGGCGGGTGGGGAACTAAAGCAGAAAACCCATGAGTCTTCTGGCATAAGAGAATGAGATGACTGGGTTCTTTCACCCAGAGTGAATTGAAAGGTCTGGCCCCCACTCCCAAAGGGGTTCGGGGTTCTGGGTCCTGGGGGAGCCTCACAGTGCTTGAGTCCCAGGACATGTAGGTGATCGGCTTCATATAAAGACGAACCATCACGGTCACAAACAGGATAAGCAGCACAACTGGACACACACAAGGCCACAGCCAACCATAGATGGGAGAGATGGGGTGGCCCAACAGGATCGTCAGGTCTGCAAGGAACCTGGGGAAGGGCCAGCAGAGTGTGGGATGCCCAGTTAGGCCTCACCACCTTGGAGGCAGGGCCAGCCCAACCTTGGCATTTTTCAAACATTCTATTGTATCTCTAATTTCCTGTTTCATCTCAAGTCTTGTCCTCTCTCATCTTCTCCCTAGTCAGTCTGTCGTCTATCCCAACCCAAGAAAATTTTCCAAACACCCCTCTCCTGCTCAAGAACTTTCCATGGGTATCCAATGGCCTCAGAAGAAAGGTCAAGTCTCTTTCATTCATCCCATAAATATCAGAATGTCTATGATGTGCCAGGAACTCTTCTAAGTGCTGGATATCGAGCAGCGAACAACACGGATAAAAGAAAGTGGCATTTGGCCCTTGGGGAACGTATCTAGTTTATTTCAGCCACCTATCCAGTCTCCTTTAGTACATATTCTCAATTTCAATAAATATACAAGTGGGGTCTTTTGATCTAGGGTGCCCATCACCCTATCTCCACCTATTCATCTGTTGTCCAGGCTCTGCTCAAGCATCCGCTTCTCTAGGCCACTTTCCCTAACTCTCCAGTCTTCCTTAACTAATCATCTGTGCCCCCAGAGCTTCCCTGGCTACCTCTACTATAGACTTACATTCCACAGTTACGTCTTCCAGGTCTCACTCCCAGATTATCTTGTTCTCTTTCCCAGGTAGCTCTACCTTCCAGAATCAGACCACTTCTCTTAGTCCACAATTCTTCTACTTTTGACCAAGCCATTCTTAGCTCTCATTTGAAATATTACATAGCCTTCACGAGGCGGGGTGGCTCATGATTGTAATCCCAGCACTTTGGGAGGCTGAGGCAGGTGATCACGAGGTCAAGAGTTCGAGACCAGCCTGGCCAACATGGTGTAACCCATCTCTACTAAGAATACAAAAATTAGCTGGGCGTGGTGGCACATGCCTGTAATCCCAGCTACTCAGAAGGCTGAGGGAGGAGAATTGCTTGAACCCGGGAGGCAGAGTTTGCAGTGAGCTGAGATCACACCACTGCACTCCAGCCTGGGCAACAGAGCAAGACTCCATCTCAAAAGAAAAAAAAAAAAAAAAAAGAAATATTACATAGCCTCCAACTCTTATCCTGGCTTCACTCTGGACCCTTCCTGATCCATTTTCCACACAGCAGCCATAGATACCTTTTTAAAAAACAAATCTAATAATGGCAACTCCCACCTGAAAATGTCATTCTCCTACTCAAAACCCTCCAATGCTTCATCTCTCATTCTGCATACAAAGCTGACTCCTATAGTGGCTTACAAAACCCTACATGATTTGGCCCCCATCATTTCTCTAGCACCATCTCCTAATATCTTCTATTTCAGCCTCTCTGACTTCCTTGTTTCTCAAAAACTCTAGACATTATGCCTCCTCTGGCCTTGGTAATTTCTGTTTCCCTGCAGGGAGCACTTTCCTCAAAGTCTTGTCATGACTCCCTCCCTATTATTCAGGAGTCTGCTCACATGTCACCTTATCAGAAAGGCCCTCCGTGAAGTCTTATCTGGATGGGTGCCCACACACACTCCCACTATGGGCCATCTGATCTCACCCTTTGATTCTTCCTATCACTTATATTTATTCTCAATGTTTTTATTCTTTATTTGCTAATTTGGTTATTGTCTCTCCAGACCACTAAAATGTAAGCTTTCTGAGAATAGGAATACTTCTTTTATTCAATGCTCCTATCCTTGATGACTAAAGCAGTGCCTGGCACACATGCAGCACCCAAATACATGTGAAAATGGATGAATGAATAAAAGGTTGCCCAGAAGGCTCTGAAATTAGAGTCCCTATGCCCCACTAGTTGGGTGACAGTAGAGGCAACAAGAAAGGGGTCAACCTTCCCGACAGTCCCATGCTTTGTGAGAACCTGGGCTTAGGACTTCACCTCCTGGCCCCATAGGCCCAGGATACAGCCATGGTTTCAAATATGGCAATGACGATGATGGGGAAGACTATCCAGTGGTTACTCAGCAGTTTGATGAAGTGGCTGCCTGAAGGTTGAGTGAAGAAGAGGCCGCACGCGAACATGAGCAGAAAGAGTCCCACTGGAGAAAACATGAGATCTGGATCAAGGTTAGAAGTCAGGGCTGGGTGACAAGGGCTAAGTCGAGGTCATAGAGCAGGACTGGTGGCAGACCCAGTGGTGGCCAGGCACGGTGGCTTACATCTGTAATGCAAGCATTTTGGGAAGCTGAAGTGGGCAGATTGCTTAAGCCCAGGAGTCTGAGACCAGCCTGGGCAACATGGCGAAAGCCCGTCTCTACCAAAAGTACAAAACTTAGCCGGGCGTGGTGGCGCATGCCTATGGTCCCAACTACTGGGGAGGCTGAGGTGGGAGGATCACTTGAACCCAGGAGGCAGAAGTTGCAGTAAGCCAAGATCACACCACTGCACACCAGCCTGGACTACAGGGACCCTGTCCCCCCCAAAAAATCCCAGTGGTTCAGGGGTCAGGGTCATTGTTAGGAGTAGGGCCTAGGTCAGAGTACCTATGAGCAGCTTTGTATGTTTCCTGAAGAAAGAGAAGTTGTCCTGGAGTGGAGTAATGATGCCCTGCACAATCCCTATTGCGCTGCTCAGCCCCATGGTCAGCAACATCAGGAAGAAGATAAAAGACCAGAAGACAGACAGAGGAAGGAAGGACATGGCTTCAACAAAGGACAGGAATACAAACTTTGGGCCCTCGCTAGCCTGCGAAGAGAGAACAAACAGGTGTTGATGTGTCATTTAACAATAACAAAAAAATATAGACAAGTATACATTCTATCTTCCCTGGAAAACTCCTGAAAATCCCTGGATCACTGAGAAAATCAGATCGCCAAGCCAGCCCAAAGTGGGAGTGTGTGTGGGCACCAATCCAGATACGACTTCAGGGAGGGCCTTTCCGATAAGGTGACATGTGAACAGACTCCTGAATGATAGGAAGGAGGGAGTCACTGATTTTTCTGACATGGAAAAATCAATCCAGTTAGCATTAACCTTGGAGGGCCATTCTGCCAACTATAGTACTTTGTATTACTATGCGCCACAGATTATCCTGGTGCTTCCGGGATTTTTTCTCATGCTAATAAAAGCTAAAATTTCTGTTGTGCCAAGGGCTTTCAGAACTCTAGGCCCCCACTGAGTTATTTTTACTGACCTTAAGAAACTGAGTCTCTATGTTGCATTCAGTCACCTCGCGGAGAACCATGCTTTTGATGTGCTGGGGAAGGCCATTGAACCAGGTGTTGTAGATGGAGGTCGGGTTGTCAAGCAGGTCAAGAGGGGGCTTGGCGTCAGGAGGCAGTTTCCCTAGGTTTATCAGCTTTAAAAGTATTTCAGCATTCCTGGGGATAGGGGGTTGAATCAAATTGAACCACTTGGCCCAGTAGGAGATGGTCTCCTTTTCCTTTATCTTCAAGATAAAAACGGCTACCACTGGCTTAGCATTAGTGATCTGGGTGAGACAGAGCCTGGGATGAAACCTAGAAAGCACCTGCCTTCAGGGATGTGAATTCGTTTGTGTAATCCTGGATAATTTATGACCATGGGAGAGCCTCAGGGACTTCTTGGGGACTCAGTGGTCTCTGCTCTAGTGATGGGGTTTCTTATTCACTGTCTACCTTCCCGCTTCGCTGAGACTAACGGGTAAAAGCCAACTTTCTAAACTTCCTGTTACGGCATGTCCGGCAGCACAGAGACTATGATGATAATGTTCCCATGGAGTTGTGCTGTGTGAGAGCAACTGCTGGTTCGACTTTCTGATGTGAGCCCTACTGACCATTTTGGCCTCATATGTCCCTATGGCTCTCTTCACATTCCATGTTCTGGCCAGATTTAACTACTTACAGTTTCAAGGCCCATCATACCCTCTCACACACAATACCAACTCCACCCCCACCACCATTCTTCACTTGGCTAACTCCTACAAATCCTTAAAACTTCAGCTCATTGCTCTGTAAGAACTGCAATGGACAGCTTGCCAAGATTCACTGATAAAAGCAAAAGGCAAGCAAGTAGAGTTTGATCACATTTTCGAAAATAAAATACTATATGCTATTCCAGTAATAAGCTAGAGATTTGAACCAATTTTCTCATTGGAAATAATTTAAAAGGCTGGAGGATTTCTTTTTTTGAGACCGAGTTTTGCTCTTGTTATCCAGGCTGGAGTGCGATGGCACAATCTTGGCTCACTGCAACCTCCGACTCCTGGCTTCAAGCAATTCTTCTGCCTCAGCCTCCCAAGTAGCTGAGATTACAGGCATGCGCCACCATGCCCGGCTAATTTTTTTGTATTTTTAGTAGAGACACGGTTTCTCTGTGTTGGTCAGGCTGGTCTTGAACTCCCGACCTCAGGT
Source organism: Rhinopithecus bieti (assembly GCF_001698545.2). NCBI lineage: Eukaryota > Metazoa > Chordata > Mammalia > Primates > Cercopithecidae > Rhinopithecus > Rhinopithecus bieti. Next base: position 2,471,835 of record NW_016807449.1, on the reverse strand, counting down.
GATCCGCCCGCCTTGGCCTCTCAAAGTGCTGGGATTACAGGCGTGAGCCACCGTGCCCAGCCTGGAAGATATTTTTAAATCTTCTAAGGAAATAAAAATGTTGACAAGATAATAAGAAATCATCAGGTAAAAACTGAAGTACAGGCAAAGCAGTGGAGAAAGGGGACTTCCAAATATACTTTGTCCCAAAGATGTATGCAAAATGCAACAAACTAGACCTGCAGTTTCCAATTTTATGACTTTTCAGATACAAAAGGGGGCCATGGAGGCCAGATATAAAGCACCAGAGCCTGCCCAAAATAAAGATCAGAATAGAAGTTCCCCCACTTAAATCTGACAACTTCAAAGGGCTATACCTTCACAATAAAAATGAAGCAGAAGCTTTGCCCCGGCCCTTCTCCACAACCGGGAATGCAAGGAAAGCTGGTTCAGAGATGATTTACAGATTTGATGCAATCCCAATGAACACCACAGCAGGCTTTTTCTTTTTCTTTTTTGAGATGGAGACTCGTTCTGTCGCCCAGGCTGGAGTGCATTGGTGCGATCTCCACTCACTGCAACCTCTACCTCCCAGGTTCAAGTGATTCTCCTGCTTTGGCCTCCTGAGTAGCTGGGACTACAGGTGTGTGCCACCATACCCAGCTAATTTTTGTATTTGTTAGTAGAGATGGGGTTTCACCATATTGGCCAGACTGGTCTCAAATTCCTGACCTTGTGATCCACCCTCCTCAGCCTCCCAAAGTGCTGGGATTATAGGCGTGAGCCAGTGCACCCGGGCTTGTTTTTCTTTGTATTTGATCATGTATGTATGCATATCTACTAAGCAATATAGTAACCACTATCCTGACTTTTATGATGGTTAACCTCTGGGAGGCAGTAAAGGGATTATGATTAGAAAAAGATACATGGAGAGCGGCTAGGGTTATTCTAGTTCTTAATACAGGTGATGCTTACTTCATAGTTCGTTACACTGTACATTGTTTTATACATTTTTTTCTTTTTTTTTTTTTTTTTTTGTTAGAGGCAGGGTCTCAGCCAGCTGGCTTCAAACTCCTGGGTTCAAGCAATCCTCCCACCTCGGCCTTCCTAAGAGCTGGCATTACAGGCGTGAGCCACTGCTCCTAGCCTTGTTTTATGCATTTTTACATATGTATGTAATAGCTCATAGTAAAAGTTTCTTTTGAAAATACCCAAAAGTTACCATTACACTCCCACCAGACTGGAAACAATTTAAAAGTCCAACCAAGTTTAATCAAGTGTTGTGCAAAAAGTAGAACAAATGGAAGTCTCATACATCCCTGATGGGAGGGTAATGCATTACACCACTTTGAAAACCAGACAATATATGATAAAATTGAAGGTCAGCACACCCTACTCAGCAATTCCTTTCCTAAGTATATGCTGTCAAGAACTCTTGCACACGCACACATGTATATTCCCAGGCATCTTCTAGAAGAAAATGGTGGTTATTTGTGAGGGTTAAGATTACTAGGAGAGGCCGGAAGCAGTGGCTCACGCCTGTAATCCCAGCTCTTTGGAAGGCAGAGGCAGGAGGATAACTTGAGCCCAGGAGTTCAAGACCCGCCTGAGCAATGTAGCGGGACCCCGTTCTCAAAAATTTAAATTAAAAAAAACAAAAAACAAACAAACAAAAAAACCTACTCTGGGAGAGACAGGAAGAGGAGGAGGAAGAAAAAAAAAAGACTACTGGGAGAAATTCAACTCAGGGTTGCCTCCTCTGGAAGGCCCCATCTGAGTAGCCCAGACAGAATTAATGGCTGTCTCCTGTCCTCACCTATCACTTCAGTTACCAGTTAGCATAAGTTTTTGGCTGTCTCATTCTCTCCTTTCCTTCTCCCTCCAAAATTGAAAACTTAATGAAACAAGGACTGTGGTCTGATTCACCTGTCCAAGTCTCTGTGGTATAGAAAGAATACTTCCTAAATGTCTGATGGATGTTTTGAAATTAATGCCTAAAATAAGAAAATAGGAAACAGGGGTGATCAGACAATTAAGGTTCTAGTACAGAGAATCCTTTTGGAGTTTCTGATAGATTGACAGAAATCCCCAATTCAGGAGTTGACAGTTAAGAATGGGGCGTTCTACCTCTCCATTTCTCCAAGGATAGCCTCGGAAGGGTCTCTGGGTGGTGTGGTCTTGGATGCTATTTTGTTGTGTATCTGGGATTAGAGTAGCCTTCAATGTTTGCCATTTTTAGTACATCCCCGTTAGCATATCCACTCTGAGGTGCAGAGCTGGCAATCTCTCAGTTTGAAGATTTCTTTCTAGGGTGACAAAAGGCTCTGAGAAGGATAATACATGATAGGAGATTCTATTGTCTCCATTTTTAGCTATGGGGAAGGTATGCAAGTGCACCCAAGGTCGAAATGTGTGAACGTGGGTCTTTGCAGCGCCTTTAAGGTTAGGGTCTCTGGGTTTGAAAGTTCCCTGGGGCTGGGACCCTCCACAAGGGGGCCGGCCTTACCTCTCACAGCAGCGATGTGTGATGACTGTCGCCCAGAAGCCCAGGATAGAGAAGTTGAAAGATGTGACAATCAACAAAGTGAGCAGGTTTATCACAGACACGAGAAAGGCATCACTGAGACAGTTGTTGGACTGGGGCATGTAGGAGGCTAAGGAGGCAACAGAGCCAAGGCCTATGCCTGTGTTAAACAAAACTTGACCCCCTGCTACAGACCACACACTCACATTGTACACATCCGATATCTAAAAGAGAGAAGATAAGTATAAGGGGGTTGTAAAAGAAGAAGCAGAGGACAACTATAATAGAAATGTTGCAGGGAGGAGAGTGGGAGATGCAGAAGGAAAGAATGGGGAAAGGAAGCTCCAAGAACAGGCAGCTGTGGTGCCCTACAAGGCCTGATGGAGGATTGAGGAGACAGATTTCACCTTGGCAACCACCAACTGTTGAAGGCCAAATTTTGCCCCTTCCAGCAGTAGACTCCGGATGAAGAAACCAATGATGATGAAATAAGGCAGCAGTACCAAGATGCAGATCACCTGAATTGAGAGTGGGACATATCAGCACCCGTGTACCAGTAGGGGTCAACCAACAGGAGGGATCGAAAGTTCCGAGTCAGAAATGAGTAGGAGTTAGAAGAAAGCCTTCAGCAAGAGTCGGGGGCTAGTGGGAATAAGAGGCCAGAGGAGCAAGAGATTAGGAGATCAACAAGTAACAAAGTGAGGTAAGGGCTAAAGCATCTGAGAATTTCAAGGAATCCAATACTGGTGGCTCACCTTCCCCGTGGACTTAAGCCCATTGATCATGAAAGCACCAACAAGACACCAGCAAACAAAGAAGGGCAGGACCAGACTGTAGACTGGTGACCCACCATCCTCGATTCTGTCTGAGGCCTTCAAGGTCTGCCGGTACCAGAAGTATATGGAGGGTGTTGTCTGTTCACATTCAGGATCTGGGGGGGACCTGGCTTTAGACATGCCTGCTAGACAAGGTACCCCTTCTTCTTCCTTATCCCCTCTCCCACCTCCCTTTTCTCTTTCCCTCTCCCATTTCTTTTTCCTTCTTCTTCTTCTTCCTTGTCCCTCCCCACTCTCTCCTCTTCCAAATTCTCTTCTACTTCTACTTCTCCATTTTTCCCTTCTCCTCTTCTTTCACTTCCTCCTCACCAAAGCCACTAGAGTTCATCGTTAAGGGACATTTCTCCCATGGAACGGGAAACTGGAAGGACTGGCTCATGTAAAAGATGATCCAGGAATTGACCACATTGAAGTACAGGCCGAGGATGAAACACACCTGGGGGCCAAGGAGGACATGGCTGGGGAGGAAGAGCAGGGACAGGAAAAGGGAGGGGATTTGACAGAGGATTGGGGAACCAAAGGGATCTGACCCATGGAGGTATTCATGGGGCGCATTTCAGGAGGAGGGTTGGGATGCGGGTGGGGTGTAAAAGTCAGGCCTGGGCAGCCATGGGCTCCTCACCATGAAGCTAGAATACCCCACACCACCAATCCAGGGGGCAATGATCTTCCATACACCCATGCCACCCTGACGCACGCTCTGACCGGCTGCCATCTCCAGGAAGACAAGAGGAACCCCGACCAGGAACAGCATGAAGATGTAGATGGCGGCGAAACTGCCTGTGAAGAGGATTCAGGGGGACTCTGAGAACCATGTCCTTTCAGTGCCTGGACTCCAGGGGCCCAGGAAAACATTCTCCCTACCAGCGACCTCCCCCAGGGTCACAGGCATCAGGGTTCACCCATGTCTACATCCCTCACGGTCCCAAGTGTCTAGTCCTCTGGCCCCCAATTCCCAAGTACCTAGTTTCCAGCCCACCTTGGACCCAGGCCTCAAGCTTTGCTATCCCCATGTTCAGATACCCTGAACCTCTACACCTCTCATGATTGTAGGTGTCCAGGGACCTGGCTCCTATCCTGCGCAGAGCACCAGGTCTTTGGTCTCTACATATCTCAGAAACATTCATGGTTAAAGCCTGGACAGGACTCTGTCCTGTTTGCCCCTTGTGGACTCAGGTTTCCTGGTCCCCAGACTTACAGCCTCCACTGTTAAGCCACAGGTGGGCAAAGCGCCAGAGACAAGATGGCTTCATAGAGAAGCCCACCTGAGCCAGAATGTACTCAGCTTTGCTGGACCAGAATGGACGGGCAAGGAGGACCTCACTCTGTTTCTTCTCTGTCACCTGCACCTTCTCGTACATTGATTTCTGTTTCAGGACTGAGGCAGTTGCCGCCTCCAATACAGAATTTTTTTTTGGCTGACTGGTCCTGGCCTGAGCCTCGAAAACATGAGCCTCCCAGGCCTCAGCCTCTGCAACCCGGGCTGCTGAAACTTGGGCCTCTGAGGTCCCAGATGTTGCAGACCAGGTCAATGGACCCTTGTCTTCCCATGTTTGACTTCCTGGGACAGTGTCAGAAATCACTGTGCCAGTCCATGAGGTGTTTGCCAGCGAGGATGTCGAAGGCTGGGCCTCTGTCTTCATCCCTGACAGACTCCCTGGGGCAGCTCCAGCTTCTGCAAGGGAGGGTTCATCTTCCTGAACAGACCTGCAGGACACCAAAAACTGTAGATTTTAGATTTTAGAGTCAAGTAACTACTGAGTTACAAAACAATCCTCAACATCTCCTCAAAGCAAACTTGATTTGTATCCCAACCACCACTGACATTCAAAGCACAAAAAAGTCTCCTGCATAAGTTTCACTTCTTAGAAATGTTTTCATGTGGTGGCTCACGCCTGTAATCCCAGCACTTTGGGAGGCCAAGGCAGGTGGATCACCTGAGGTTAGGAGTTCGAAACCAGTCTGGCCAACATGGCGAAACCCCCGTCTCTACTAAAAATACAAAAATTAGCTGGGTGTGGTGGTCGGCACCTGTAATCCCAGCTTCTCGGAGGCTGAGGCAGGATAATCGCTTGAACTCGGGAGGCAGAGGTTGCAGTGAGCCGAGATCAGGCCACTGCACTCCAGCCTGGGAGACAAAGTGAGACTCCATCCCAAAAAAA
>NW_016807449.1:2438238-2466123 GCF_001698545.2 Rhinopithecus bieti | reverse complement strand
TCTACTAAAATACAAAATTAGCTGGGTGTGGTGGTCGGCACCTGTAATCCCAGCTTCTCGGAGGCTGAGGCAGGATAATCGCTTGAACTCGGGAGGCAGAGGTTGCAGTGAGCCGAGATCAGGCCACTGCACTCCAGCCTGGGAGACAAAGTGAGACTCCATCCCAAAAAAAAAAAAAAAAAAAAAAAAAAAAAAGTTTTTTTGCACCGGAACAGGAAAAAAAAGAACACCCCCCCAAAAAAAAAAAAAAAAAAAAAAAACAGAAAAGTTTTCTTGCACGGCATAGGGATAGAGACAGACACACCCAAAAGTCAGGAAACCTTGTAATCAAAGGATTTTTTTTTTCCCACCTACCGGGTTCAAGAGATTTTCCTGCATCAGCTTCCCAAGTAGCTGGGATTACAGGCGCCCACTGCCACACCTGACTAATTTTTGTATTTTTAGTAGAGATGGGGTTTTGCCATGTTGGCCAGGTTGGTCTTGAACTCCTGACCTCAAGTGATCCGCCCACCTCAGCCTCCCAAAGTGCTGGAATTACAGGTGTGAGCCACTGCAGCCAGCCTGAAATCAAAGGATTTCTAAGAACACTGAAGTACTATTTATAGAGGGCTTCTGAATTTAAAAATGAAACAAAACTAAACTAATTTAATACTAAATCTGCCTTGTAACCTTAGAAAAGTTACTTTACGTTTCTGAGCTTTCTAATCCGTAAAACCCTCAGATCTCTACTCAAATATAGCCTCACCAGAGATGTCTTCCCTGTCCACCTATCTAAAATAGCAGCTACCTACCCGCTACTCTCTCTACTTCATGGCATTTCTCATCTCCTGATTTTATTATCTATTGATTGTTAATTTATTCATTCTCCATCTCCACCTACTGCTCTCTCTCCAGCAAAAGGATGGTGTTCTACCTCGCATCTGGGGCTATTCTCCTTGGTCTCCAAGTTCCTGCCACTCTGAACTTCTGTTGGCTCTTCAAATACAAGAAAACGGGCACGGAGTGTGCTGAAAAAGAAAAAAGTTACATGAAAGAGAGGAAGAGAGAGGGGAAACTGGAGTTTTCTTTCAGTGGGGGAAGGAGCATGCTTTCCAAAAGCAGAGGCAGTAGGTGGGCTTCCAGGCAGCACTGGCACATTTGGGTGACATGGATAATTGCTTCTGAGACACAGCTTCCAAAGAGCTCTTTGTTACTCAAGAAAATGCTTATAATTCAATTACAGGTTAAAAATATAAAACTAAGATACAAATTTCTATCTTTAGTTCTATCTCTACTACATTTAAAAATGCAATGAAAGGTTGAAAGGAAATACATCAATATAGAGAAGATGATCAGGCCGGGCGCAGTGGCTCACGCCTGTAATCCAAGCTACTCAGGAGGCTGAGGCCGGAGGATCGTTTGAACACGGGAGGCAGAGGTTGCAATGAGCCGAGATCGCGCCACTGCACTCCAGCCTGGGGAATCCTGTCTCAAAAAAAAAAAAAAAAAAAAAAAAAAAAAAGTGATGATGGCTACAAGTATGTTTATATCCTTATCCCTGATTTTACATTACATTTTTTAAAATCTTGTATTACTTTTTTTTCAGACACAGGTTCTCACTCTGTCACCCAGGCTGGAATGCAGTGGCATGATCCATAGTTCACTGCAGCCTTGAACTCCTGGGTTCAAAGGATCCTCTCACCTTATCCTCCAAAGTACTTAGGACTATAGGCATGTGCCACCATACTTAGCTAATTTTTAAAAGTTTTTTTCAAGATGGGAGTCTCACTATGTTGCTCAGACTGGCCTCGAACTCCTGTGCTCAAGTGAGTCTCCTGCCTCAGCCTCCAGAGTAGGTGGCATTACAGGCACAAGCCACCATTCCCCACTCACCTGTATTACTTTAATAATCAAGAAAAATATGGCCAGGCGTGGTGACTCACGCCTGTAATCCCAGCACTTTGGGAGGCTGAGGTGCGTGGATCACCTGAGGTCAGGAGTTCAAGACCAGCTTGACCTACATACTGAAACCCCATCTCTACTAAAATACAAAAATCAGCTGGGCGTGGTGGTGGGTACCTGTAATCCCAGCTACTCAGGAGGCTGAGGCACGAGAATCATTTGAACCCAACCCAGGAGACAGAGGTTGCAGTGAGCCAAGATCACACCACTGCACTCCAGCCTGGGCAACAGAGCAAGACTCCCTCTCAAAAAAAAAAAAATAAATAAATAAATAAATAAAAAACAGACCTTGAATCAATAACCTAACTCTAAAACTTAAGAAACTAGAAAAGCAAACTAAATCCAAAGCAGAGATGAATAGAGAATAGAAAAACAATAGAGAATTCAAAAGTTGGTTCTTTAAAAATATCGACAGAATTGACAAACCTTTAACTAGATGTACTAAGCAAAAAAGAGAAGACTAAAATTATTAAAATCAGAAATGAAAATGGGGACATTATCACCAATTCTACAGAAATAGGAAGGATTATAAGAGAGTACTATGAACCTATGAACAACTGTACTCCAATAAACTGGACAACCTAGATTAAATGGACAAATTGCTAGAAATACAAAATCCACTAAGACTAACTCACAAAGAAACAGAAAATCTGAATGGATCAATAACTAGTAAGGAGATCTCATTGGCGATCAAAATCTCTCAACAAGAAAAGCTCTGGACCTGATAGCTTCATGGGTGAATTCTACTAAGCCTTCAATGAATTAATATCAATCCTTCTCAAACTTCTCCAAAAACTTGGAGAGGGAACACTTCCTCATTCATCCTATGAGGCCAACATTGTACTAATACCAGAGCCATACAAAGACACTGCAAGAAAAGAACACTACAGACCAATATTCATTATGAACTTTGATGCAAAAATCCTCAACAAAATACTACCAAACCTCATTCAGCAGCATATTAAAAGGATTATACCCCATGCCAAGTGGGATTTATTCCTGGAATGCAAGAATGGTTCTGCATACAAAAATCAATCAATATAATACACCACATTAACAGAATGAAAGAAAAACATGATCATCTCAATTGATGCAGAAAAAACATTTGACAAAACTCAATACCCTTTCATGATTTAAAAAAAAAAAAACTCAACAATCTAGGAGTTAAAGGAAAATATGGCTGGGCATGGTGACTCATGCCTGTAATCCCCACTTTGGGAGGCCTGATGACCAGTTGAATCCAGGAGTTCAAGACCAGCCTGGGGCCAGGTGCAGTGGCTCACATCTGTAATCCCAGCACTTTGGGAGGCCGAGACAGGTGGATCACCTGAGGTCAGGAGTTCAAGACCAGCCTGGCCAACATGGTGAAACCTGCTCTCTACTAAAAATACAAAAATTAGCCAGATGTGGTGGCATGCACCTGTAGTCCCAGCTACTTGGGAGGCTAAGGCTGGAGAATCGCTTGAACCCCAGAGGCAGAGGTTGCAGTGAGCAAAGATCATACCACTACACTCCAGCCTGGGTGACAGAGCAAGACTCCATCTCAAAAAACAAACAAACAAAACAAAAACAAACAAACAAACAAACAAACAAAAAAACAGCCTGGGCAACATAATGAGACCTCATTTCAACAAAAAAATTTTTTTAGCTACTCAAGAGGCTGAGGTGGGAGAATCACTTCAGCCCAGGAGGTCAAGGCTACAGTGAGCCATGATGACACCATTACACTCCAGCCTGGGTGACAGAGTGAGACCATGTCTCAGAAAAAAAAAAAAAAAAAGGAAAATATCCCAACATAATAGCCATATACGAAAAATTCACAGCAAATGTCATACTTAATGATGAAAGACTGAAAGCTTTCCCTCTAAGATTAGAAACAAGTGTAGAATGCCTGCTTTTGCCACTTTTATTCAACATAGTACTGGAAGTCCTAGCCAGAGAAATTAGGCAAAAATATAAATAAATAAAAGGAAACCAAACTAGAAAGATGGTATGATCTTATACGTAGAAAATCCTAAAAATTTCATCAAAAAATTTTTTGAGCTAATAAATGAATTCAGCAAAGTAGCAGGATACAAAGTCAACAATCAAAACTCAGTTGCATTTTTATACACTAACAATCTGAAAAGAAAATTATGAAAACAATTCAATTTGTAATAGCATCAGAAAGAAAAAAATACTTAAGAATTAACTTGGTCAGGCACGATGGCTCACACCAGTAATCCCAGCACTTTGGGAGGCCAAGGCAGGGGATCACCTGAGGTCGGGAGTTCGAGACCAGTCTGAACAACATGGAGAAACCCCGACTCCATTACTGAGTTACCCGGGCATGGTGGCACATGCCTGTAATCCCAGCTACCCAGGAGGCTAAGGCAGGAGAATCGCTTGAACCCAGGAGGCAGAGGTTGCAGTGAGTCAAGATTGTGCCATTGCACTCTAACCTGGGCAACAAGAGCGAAACTCCATCTCAAAAGAAAAAAAAAAAAAAAAAAAAAACAAGAAGGTGAAAGACATGTACAAAGAAAACTACAAAGCATTGCTGAAAAAGATTAAAGGAGACATAAATAAATGGAAAAATATCCCATGTTCACAGGCTGGAAGACTTAATACTGTTAAGATGTCAGTGTTACCCAAAGCAATCTACAGATTTAGTAGCTTTTTTATTTATTATTATTTTATTATTATTATTATTATTTTGTTGTTGTTGTTGTTGTTGTTGAGACAGAGTCTTGCTCTGTCGCCCAGGCTGGAGTGCAGTGGCCGGAGCTCAGCTCACTGCAAGCTCCACCTCCTGGGTTTACACCATTCTCCTGCCTCAGCCTCCCGAGTAGCTGGGACTACAGGCGCCTGCCACCTCGCCCGGCTAGTTTTTTGTATTTTTTTTTAGGAGAGACGGGGTTTCACCGTGTTAGCCAGGATGGTCTCGATCTCCTGACCTCGTGATCCGCCTGTCTCGGCCTCCCAAAGTGCTGGGATTACAGGCTTGAGCCACCGCGCCCGGCCTATTTTATTATTTTTTTGCAGAAACAGAAAAACACGTCCTAAAACTAACATGAAATCTCAAGGGACCCTGAATAGCCAAAATAATCTTGAGAAAGAAGAAAAATGCTGGGGTACTCACATTTCCTGATTTCAAAAAATATTACAAAGCTATAGTAATCAAAATAGTGTGTTACCCGCATAAAGATACAGACTAAGGGAACAGAATAGAGGGCCCAGAAACAATATATGGAAAAATGACTTTTTACAAGGGTGCCAAGACCACTCAGTGAGTAAAGGACAGTCTTTTCAACAAATGATGCTGGGAAAACTGGATGATGTACATGCAAAAGAGTAAAGATGGACTCTTACCTGACACCACATACAAATACGCAAAATAAACCAAAGACCTAAATGTAACACTTAAAATTAGAAAATTCTTAGAAGAAAACATATGACAAAAGCTTCATGATAGTGCATCTGCAATGAATTATTGGATATGACACCAAAGGCAAAAGCAACAAAAGAAGAAACAGACAAACAGGACTTCATTAAAATGTTTTAAATTTGTGCATCAAGAGACACTATCGAAGGGGTGAAAAGACAACCCACAGAATGGGAGGAAATATTTGCAAATCATACGTCTAATAAGAGATTAATATTCAGAATATATAGAGAACTCCTAAAACTCAACAACAAAGAAACAAACAACACAATTCAAAAATGGGCAAAAGACTTTTAAATAGACATTTCTCCAAGGAAGACATACCAGTCTCCAAAAAGCACATGAAAAGATGTTTGACATCACTAATCATTAAGGAAATACAAATGAAAACTACAATGAGATAACACCTCACATCCATTAGGATGGCTAACATAAAAAGGCAGAAAATAAGAACTGTTGGTGAGAATGTGGAGAAATTGGAATCCTTATGCCTTGCTCGTCAGAATGTAAAATGGTGCAACCACCATGGAAAACACTATGGTGGTTCCTCAAAAACTTAAAAATAGAATTACCATATGATCCAGCAATTCCACTTCTGGGTATACACCCAAAATAACTGAAAACCAGGCCTGTAGTGGCTCAGCCTGTAATCCCAGCTCTTTGAAAGGCTGAGGTGGAAAGATTGCTTGAACCCAGAGGTTCGAGGCTGTAGTGAGCAGTGATCGTGCCACTGGACTCCAGCCTGGGAGACAGAGAGAGACCCTGTCTCATAAAAATAATAATAATAGGCTGGGTGCGGGGGTTCACGCCTGTAATCTCAGCACTTTGGGAGGCTGGAGCCGGTGGATCACCTGGGGTCAGGAGTTTGAGATCAGCCTGGCGTGCGCCTGTAGTCCCAGCTGCTCGGGAGGCTGAGGCAGGAGAATTGCTTGAACCTGGGAGGCAGAGGTTGCAGTGAGCTGAGATCACACCACTGCACTCCAGCCTGGGTGACAGAGTGAGACTCCATCTCAACAAAATAAATAAATAAAAAATAATAGATTCATGTTTCTTAAACACATTCTAGAATAGTTGTCCTTAAAAACAAGCTTTACTGAAGTGAGAGAACTGAGTTTTGGCCAACTGGCCACTTTCAACACCCATAAAGCCCCTTGAGCCCCAGGCAGACTCCTCCTCCCATATGGGTGCAACCCTCCATGGCGCCCCTGCACCGTCATCCCAAGCAACTCCTGAGCTCATGCCCTGTGGGGAGTGCTCAGGATCCCCCAGAAATGCCCATTCCCCTCACATTACCTCCTTCCCTGGAACTATAACCTCCAAAAAAGGAAAATAGGGAGCTGGTGTCCCATTTCTTCAAAAAGCAGAAAATAACTGCCCTAACAGACCAGTGAAGGGGCTGGACCCGGGTTTCTGCCACCCAGGCAGTTGACACTGATGGCTTTCCCCAAAGGCAGGGACTGATGGCTGAATCCTGTCAAGGAATTGGCTCAAACTCAGACTGGATGAGCGAGGAAAGCGGAAGACAGTTTCTTGTGTCCTACGTAGGGGGTAAAGGAGGGACCCCTTTGCCTCCTCAGCTCCACAGAGCCCAGGGCAACCAGGAGGCTCCCAGCCAACTGTCACCCGTCAGCGGAGCCCAGTGAGCCCAGGCCTGGAAAATGGCGCCCAGCCCCACACACCCCAGATCTGGGAACGTTTCAGGGCTCCCTGGGCCAAGTGACCCTCACCCTAGCCCCGAGGCTTCTGCCAGGTTCTTCAGTCCAGCCAGTCAGACAAAAATGAGGGGGAAGAAGCCCCAGCTGAGAAGCCTAGCAACCTCTTCAGGCCCCTTCAGGCATCGACGGATCGGTTCGGGCAACACCCTTCGATCTGCGTGGCTCGCGGCCTTTCCCGCGGATTCTCTGCGCATGCGCCGCCGCCGCCGCCACGGCCCCTCAGTCCTTCCCTAGTACCATAGCGAATGCTTTCGCCACTGCACCCTCCCCAACTCCCTGGTCTCTCCCTGCACGCACGTGCGCACATCCTCTGACTGCTCACGCGCTGCACCACACCCCACACCCCATATCCCATCCCATCCCAGACACCCACGACGCCACACTTCAGGCAGGGTTCTAAGACAAGTCCCTTCTCTGATGCATGCGCTTTGCTTCCACTTCCACGTAAGGAAGAAGAGGTGATGAAGTGGGAGAATCGTCTCATTCATTCCTTCTAGCCTTCAAACCTTTCACACTTAAAGATCGCCTCCTAGAAAGCAAACCTTAAATATGCGTCCAACAAGGCAGAGAGGGACGTTGTCAGAAGCCTACTAGGTTGCAGACAAGAATAAAAAACTCGAAGATTTACTTAGGTCATCCGTTCTCATACTTTGTGGTCTCTTAAGAATTATTAAGGACTCCAATAATTTATGAGTTATATTTATATGGGTTGTATGTTTATGTAAGTTGTATCTATCAGTATTAAAATAAATTTCTAAAATAATCATTGTTTAAAAATGTGTCGAAATAACATTTTTATTTAAAATAACTATAATTTCTACACCAAAAGAAACTTTGGGGCCGGGTGCAGTGGCTCACGCCTGTAATCCCAACACTTTGGGAGGCCAAGGCAGATGGATCACGAGATCAGGAGTTCGAGACTAGCTTGGCCAACATTGTGAAACCCCGCTCTACTAAAAGTAAAAAAAAAAAAAATTAGCCGGGCGTGTTGGCACAGGCCTGTAATGCCAGCTACTGAGGACCCTGAGGCAGGAGACTCGTTGGAACCCAGGAGGTGGAGGTTGCAGTGAGCCAAGATTTTGCCACTGCACTCCAGCCTAGGCGACAGAGCAGGACTCCGTCTCAAGAAATTTTGGGGAGAAGAATGGCATTTTACATTTTTGCAAATCTCTTTAATGTCTGGCTTCATAGAAGACAGCTGGATTCTCATATCTGCTTCTGCACCAAGTGTGTCAAAATAGTTCATGTCTTGTACCTTCTGGCAAACATTACTATATTCAAAGAGGAAATGAGAGTGAAAGGCAAATAACAACCTAGTAGTATTATGAAAATAATGTTTGGCCGGGCGCAGTGGCTCAAGCCTGTAATCCCAGCACTTTGGGAGGCCGTAGAGCGAGGCGGATCAGCGCGCATCAGTGCAGATCAAGACCGCACCCTGGCCATAACCATGGGTGAACCGTCTCAGTACTATAAAATACAACAACCTCAGCCGGGCGATCTAAGGACGAGCCGCACATGTAGTACCTCAGTTCCTATTCTAGGCAAGACAGCTGAGGCAGGGAGTATGTAAGCTGTAACCGGGAGGATGGCAGCTGCTGAGTGAGCATGAGCTCCGGCCACTGACACTCCAGCCTCGAGGCGACAGAGCGACGATACCATCTCATAAAAATCATCAAAAAAAAACACGAAAAGTAAAAAAAAGAATAATGTTCACCTCATGGAAGGAACCTCAAAAGTGTTTCACGAGCCCCCAGGAGTCCCTGGGCCACACTTTGAGAGTCACAGGCTTAAATTGTTATGATTGAACAAAGAGATGAAGAAGAAATTTTGGGGGTGCTATAAGAGTTCATCACAATTCTTGGGAATCATTCAATCCTTCAACACGTATTTATCGAGAGTCTACTAAATGCTAGGAACTGGGAATAGTGTAGAGAACAAAACAGACCCCATTCCTGCCCTCATTTTGCTTTACACAACAAGAAAACAGATATATGATAATATCACAAATAATTACATGATTATAAATTGTATTAAGTGCTATGACAGAACAGGCATGGTGGCTCACGCCTGTAATCCCTTTGGAAGGCCAAGGTGGGCGGATCACATGAGACCAGGAGTTCAAGACCAGCCTGACCAATATGGTGAAACCCCATCTCTACTAAAAATACAAAAATGAGCCTGGCGTGGTGGTGCACACCTGTAATCCCAGCTACTCAGGTGGCTGAGGCACAAGAATCACTTAAAACCGTGAGGCAGAAGTTGCAGTGAGCCAAGATCACACTATTGCACTCCAGCCTGGGTGATAGGGTAAGAACCTGTCTCAAGAAAAAAAAAAAAAAAGTTATGACAGAAAAAGGCCATAGACCTATTTATTTTATCTACTTTTTTTTTTTTTTTTTGAGACAGAGTCTCACTGTCACCCAGACTGAAGTGCAGCAGCACAATCTCAGCTCACTGCAACCTCCGCCTCCCGGGTTCAAGCAATTCTTCCTGCCCCAGCCTTCCGAGTAGCTGGGGTTGCAGGTGCCTGCCATTACACTTGGCTAATTTTCATATTTTTAGTAGAGACAGGGTTTCACCATGTTGGCCAGGCTGGTCTCGAACCCCTGACCTCAGATGATCTGCCCTTCTCAGCCTCCCAAAGTGCTGGGATTATAGGCATGAGCCACAGCACCTGGCCCATAGACCTAATTTAGAAGGAGGATTTCTCTAAGGAAATAACACTAGAGCTGAGGCTTAAAGGATGATTTACCAGGTGAAAACTGTGTGTGAACATCTCAAGCCTCGAGGCTGTCCACAGGCCCTGAGGCAGGGCAAACTGTGAGTTCAAGGCACCAGGAAAAGTCTCAGTCGGTCAATAAATATTTATTGAATTATGTGCCCCACACTATCCTAGACCCCTGGGATACAGTTATGAAAAAGATTTTACATTCCAGTTGCACAAAGAGAGTACATGCCTAAACAGAAAGAATTTCAGAGAGTAAGAGTGCTGACAGGGAGTTACTTTAGACAGGGTAGTCAAGAAGGACCCTTGGGGGAAGTGATATTTCAGCAGAGAGCTGAAGGAGATGAGGAAGGGAGCCTTGTGAACAGCATGCGGGAGAACATTCCAGGCAAAGAAAATGGCAACAGCAAAGGCCTTGAGGCAGAAGTACACTTGGAAATGGCAAGGAGTCTAATATGAATGGATCCCAGTGATTGAGGAAAGGGTTGCAACAGATCAGATCAGATCAGAGAAGTGGCAGGGGCCAGACTATCATTTGGAGGCCCTTATGGGTCATGGTCGGAAATTTTTTTTTTTTTTTCTGGGTGAGATGAAAGCTATTTGAGGGTTGTGAGTCAAGGAGTGACTTTCATTTTAACAGCAGGACCCCCCTGGCTTCTGGGCAGAGAATAGGGTATATGGGTGTATTCCTCTGTTTTCCCACTGCTATAAAGAACTGCCTAAGACTGGATAATTTACAAAGAAAAGAGGTTTAATTGACTCACAGTTCAGCTTGGCTGGGGAGGCCTCAGGAAACTTACAACCACGGCAGAAGGCAAAGGGGGGAAAAATACCTTCTCCACAAGCGAAGTGGGGAAGAGCCCCCTTATAAAACCCTCAGAGCCCCTTATAAAACCATCAGATCTCGTGAGAACTCACTCCCTATCACAAGAACAGCCTAGGGAAACCACGCCCATGATTCAATTATCTCCACCTGCTCTCTCCTTTGACCCATCAGGATTATGGACATTACAATTCAAGATGAGAGTTTGGGTGGGGACACAGCCGAATCGTATCAGTGGGCTAAGGATAGAAGCAGAGAGCCCAGTAAGGAGGAAATCTCTAGTCCAGGCAAGAGATGGTGGTGATTAGATCTCGGTAATAGCCATGGAGATGGTGAAAAGTGGTCAAATTCTGGATCTACTTCAAGAATAGAGCCGACATGATTTGTTGACGGATTGTGCGGTGGTTTTAAAATACGTCTGCAAATTCTTTGACACTTTGAAAAATAAAGTCTATTTCCCCAACCTTTGAGTGCAGTCTCTCCTTAACGACTGGCTTCCAATGAACAGAAGTAATGGTGGGGAACTTCGGGACTAGGTCATAAAAAGCATTCCTGTTTCTCACTTGCCCATTCCCTTCAACTGATTTATTAAAGGAAGCCAGCCACCATACGGCAAGGACACTCAAGCAATCCGTGAAGAGATCCATATAAGAGAAGAGCTGAAATTTCCTGCCAGCAACCAGCACCAGGTGAGTGAACCATGGTGAAGTGGATCCTCCAGCCGCAGTTAAATCTCCAGATGACTGCAGCCCCAGCCAACATCTTGACTGCAACCTCATAAAACACTGAGCAGAACTCATCCAAATAAGCTGCTCCCTGATTCCTGATCCACAAAAACTACAGTAGATAAGAAATATTTATTGTTTTTTCTTTTCTGAGACAGAGTCTCACTGTTGCCCAGGCTGAAGTGCAGTGGTGCGATCTCAGCCCACCACAACCTCCACGTCCCGGATTCAAGTGATTCTCCTGCCTCAGCCTCCCGAGTAGCTGGGACTACAGGCATGTGTCACCATGTCCGGCTAATTTTTGTATTTTTAACAGAGACAGGATTTCACTATGTTGGCCAGGCTGGTCTCGAACTCCTGACCTCGTAATCCGCCTGCCTCAGCCTCCCAAAGTGCTGGGATTATAGGCGTGAGCCACTGCTGCTGGCCTAAGAAATGTTTATTGTTTTCAACTGCTAAGTTTGGGGTAATTTGTTACAGACCATTAGAAAACTAACGGTGATTAGGTTTGGGGGTGAGAGAGAGGAATCAAGAATGACTCAGGCGGGAGCAGTGGCTTGCACCTGTAATTCCAGCACTTTGCGAGGGCGAGGTGGGAGGATTGCTTGAGGCTAGGATAGTAGGATACTAGCCTGGCCAACATAGCAAGGCCTTGTCACTTAAAGGAAAGAAAAGAAAATTGTTTTTTATTAGCCAGGTGTGGTGGCACGCATCTGTTGTCCCAGCTACTCAGGAGGCTGAGTGGGAGGATCACTTGAGCCCAGGAGATTGAGGCTGCAGTGAGTCATGATCATGCCACTGCACTCCAGCCTGCATGACACAGCGAGACCTAAAAAAAAAAAAAAATTCCAAAACTTTGGGCCTGCAGAATTGAAAGATGAAGTAACAATTTACTGAAAAGGAAAGCACTGGAGTGTGCACGAGGTGGGAGGGAATCAATAGTCTCGTTTTGGGCGTGTTAAGTTTGAGATGTCGATTACACAGCCAAAGGGAGAGGTTAACTTGTCCTTCACTGCAAGGAGACCTGGGAAATGAATCCCCCCGAGTCTGCAGTTCAGAGGAAAGTTTGAGGCTAGGCATATAAATTGATAAGTCAACAGTATTGAAGATTGCCACGAACACTATGGGACTGCATGGTATCATCTCGTGAGTGAGTGTAGCTGGAAAGGGTTGGGACTCCCCAAATTTTAGAAGCTAGAAAAAGGAAGATCCACTGAGGATTGAGGAGAACCAGCCAGTGAAAAAGGAAGGAGGAAAAGCAAGAGGGAATTTGCCAATAAAGGAGGAGGGGATCAGGTGAATTAAATGGGTAGACTTGCTGTTCTCAAATGTTAGTGCACATCAGAGTCACCAGGAAGGCTTGTTAAAATACAGATCGCCAGGCCAGGTACAGTGGCTTGCCTGTAATCCCAGGACTTTGGGAGGCCAAGGTGGGTGGATCACCTGAGGTCAGGAGTTCAAGACCAGCCTGGCCAAATTGGTGAAACCCTCTCTACTAAAAATACAAAAATTAGCTGAGCATGATGGTGGGCGCCTGTAATCCTAGTTACTCAGGAGGCTGAGGCGGGAGAATTGCTTGAACCCGGGAGGCAGAGGTTGCAGTGAGCCGAGATTGTGCCATTGCACTCCAGCCTGGCTGACAAAGTGAGACTCAAAAAAAAAAAAACCCCACACACAGATTGCTAGGCCCCGCCCCCAGAGTGTCTGATTGAGCAGGTGTATTGGCTTCCTGAGACTGCTGTATAAATTACTACAAACTTAGTGGCTTAAAGCAACAAATATATACATATACATATATATATATATATATATAATCTCACAGTTCTGGATGCCAAAAGTCCGAAATTAAGGTGTAAGCACGCCATTTCCTTCAAAGGCTCAGAGGAGAATCCTTCCTTGACTCTTCAGTTTCTGGTAGCTCCTGGTGTTCCTCCCCTCCCACCCACCCCGTAGGGTCTTGCTCTGTCATCCAGGCTGGAGTGCAGTGGTGCAATCACAGCTCACTGCAACTTCGATCTCCCAGGCTCAAGCAATCCTCCCTCAGCCTCCTGAGTAGCTGGGACTGTAGGCACATACCAAAGCCCAGATAATTTTTTTGTTATTGTAGACAGGGTCTCACTATGTTGCCCAGGCTGGTCTCGAACTCCTGGGCTCATGTGATCCTCCTGCCTCGGTGTCCCAAAGTGCTGGGATTACAGCCACCTCACCTGGCCCATAATAATGTTTTGATATATATAGTGTATGCAGTAACAGGTATTCTATTTGTAGTTGTTAGGATGTTTAAGGTTACCTGCTTTAACAAACAACCCTAAAATCTTAGTAGCTTAATACAATAGGTTCTTACTTACATAAAGTCCAAAATGCTTTATGTAAGTCCAAGGATAATTCTCAGCTTCCTGCAGCCAGTGAGTGAAGGCAGAAAGAGTAAGGATTATGGAGGACATTCTAGACTGAGTCTGGAAATGGGCTACGTCCCTTCTGCACTCATTCCATTGGCCCAAGACCAGTCACATGACCTCAACTTCACTGCAAGGAGACCTGGGAAATGAAGTCCTCCTGTGTGCCTAGGAAAAAAGAAACCAAGTTGGTGACCATGGAAGCTGCAGTGAGCCATGATTGCACCACTGCACTCTGCCACCTACCCTTTGACTTCTGGTTACTCATGAACTCACCTGTGAAGAAGGATCAGTGGGTGGGAAGAAGGGACTGGTGTATTAGTGTCCTATGGCTGAATAGCAAATTACCACAGACTTACTACTTAGAACAACAGAAATTTATTCTTGCATAGTTCTGTAGGCCAGAGTCCAAAATCAAGGTGTCACCAGGGCCCCGCTCCTTCCAGAGGCTCTGAGAGAAAATCAGTTCTTTGCATCTTCCAGCTCCTGGTGACTCCAGGAGTTCCTCAGCTTGTAGCTGCAGAACTCCAGTCTCTGTGTCTACCATCACATGGTGCTCTCCTCTTCTGTGTCTTCTCCGCTGTGTGTTTCTTAAGACACTTGTCAGCCGGGTGCGGTGGCTCATGCCTGTAATCCCAGAACTTTGGGAAGCCGAAGTGGGTGGATCACGAGGTCAGGAGTTCAAGACCAGCCTGGCCAAGATGGTGAAACCCCACCTCTACTAAAAACACAAACTAGCTGGGTGTGCACTCCCAGCTACTCAGGAGACTGAGGCAGAGAACTGCTTGAACCTGGGAGGCGGAGGTTGCAGTGAGCTCAGACTGTGCCACAGCATTCCAGCCTGGGTGACAGACTTGTCTCAAAAAAAAAAAAAAAAAAAAAAGGACACTTGTCATCATATTTAGGGGCCACACAGATACACAGATAATTCAGGATCTTGGGATCCTGAATGTAATTACACCCGCAAAACCCCTTTTTTCCAAATAAGGTCACCACAAGTTCTGAGGATTAGGACATAGACTATCTTTTTGGAGAACGACATGCAACCCATTACAATCAGCTATAATTATTTTTGTAGAAAACAATGGGAACCTGACTTAGGATGGTGGCCTTGGAGAGAAGTGGGTGGGTTTGCAATGTATGTCAGTGGTAGAGCAGAGGCGTTGGTGGTGGTTAGAAACAGAAGCTGAGGGGCTGGGCGCGGTGGCTCACACCTGTAATGTCAGCACTTTGGGAGGCCGAGGCAGGTGGATCACTTGAGGTCAGGAGTTCAAGACCAGCCTGGCCAACATGGCAAAACACTGTCTCTACTAAAAATACAAAAATTGGTCAGGTGTGGTGGTGCAACGCCTGTAATCCCAGCTACTCAGGAGGCTTGAGACGGGAGAATCGCTTGAACCCAGGAGGCAGAGGTTGCAGTGAGCCATAATCGCACCACTGCACTCCAGCCTGGGCAACAGAGTGAGACTCCATCTCAAAACAAACAACAACAACAAAAAAAACCCGGGTGTGGTGACTCATGCCTGTAATCCCAGCACCTGGGGAGGCCGAGGTGAGCAGATCACTTGAGGTCAGGAGTTCGAGGTCAGCCTCAGGAGTCTGAGGCAGAAGAATCACTTGAACCCAGGAGGAGGAGGTTGCAGTGAGCCGACTGCACCACTGTACTCCAGCCTGGGCGAAGAGCAAGACTCTGTCTCAACAACAACTGAAAAAATAAAATCTGAGGGATGAGCGGGGTGGTGACTCAGTGTTTGGATACAGAACTGTGTGGCTCAGGTCTGGGTTTCAAAAAGACCCCTCTGGGGCTCTGTGGGGCATAGACTGGAGGGAGAGACTAGAAGCCAGGGAGAAGCCTAGAGTCAGGGTCCAGGTAGGAGAGCAGGAGCCCGGAGCCTACCTGAGCCCTCAGGACAGAGAAGAGGGGTGGAGTGGAGACTCAGGAGGCAGGAGGGGTCTGGTTTAGAGACTGATGCGCTGTTGGGGGAGAGGGGACAAGATGGGGCTTTGACCCCATGACTAGACAGATGGTGGGGCTGCCTCAGATGAGGAAACCAGGTGAGAGAATTTGGGGACATCAGGGGAAAACTGCAGAGGACACTGGGTGTGCACCTGCAACCAGGCACTGCAGACCCAGATCTGACTGTCAGGATCCCAGGCTCACTGCCTCCTCCTCTGGGGCCTCTGCTCCTCAGGCCCCACTGCAGAGGCAGGAAGTACCGCCTGATGCTCAGCTTCCGCTGGGGGTGTTGGCACGGCCCAGCGCCCTCTCCACTCCCAGGGACCTTCCCACCTCGAGCCTGTAGCACTTTCACTTCCCCAGGTACCCAGCCCCTGCCCCCAGCATCTGGGTGCTCCCTGGTCCAGAACAGGCTGCAGACTCTGAGAGGTGCAAAGACAAGTAGGGAAGGGGGAGACAGAGAAAGGAAGACAGGCTGGGCACAGTGGCTCACACCCATACTCCCAGCACCTTAGGAGGCCAAGGCAGGAGGATGACTTGAGCCCAGAAATTTGAGACCAGCCTGGCAACACAGTGAGACTCCCATCTCTACAAAAAATGAAGAAAATCAGCCAGGCTTGGTGGTGTGCACCTGTAGTCCCAGCCACTTGGGAGGCTGAAGTGCAAGGACTGCTTGAGCCTGGGAAGATCCGGGCTGCAGTGAGCTATGATTGCACTACTGCATTCCAGCCTGGGTAACTGTCTCAAAAACAAAAACAAAAGAGAGATGAAGAGAGAAAGGAGGAAGGGACCCAAAGAAGGGACCAGAAACACAGAGAAAGGCCAGGCACAGTGGCTCACGCCTGGAATTCCAGCACTTTGGGAGGTCAAGGCAGGGGGATCGCTTGAGTCCAGGAGTTCCAGACCAGCCTGGGCAACCTAGCGAGACCCCGTCTCTGTTTTTTCAAATTAAATATAAAAAGAAAAAGCACTCCCATTCCATAGCAAGACGCCATTTCTACAAAACATACAAAAATGAGCCAGGCGTGGTAGTGTACACTGTAATCCCAGCTACTCGGAAGGCTCAGGTGGGAGGATTGCTTGAGCCCAGGCTACAGTGAGTTATTTGCCGCACTGTAGTCCAGCCTGGGTCAAAAGTGAGACCCTGTCTCAAAAAGAAACAAATACATAAATAAAATAAAGAAACACAGAGAGAGGGAGAATAGAGACCCCAGGGGACAGGAGGAGAGAGACCCAGAGGAGGGAGAGACTTTGCTGAGAGAAGGGGACAGAGATGGGGAGTGGCAAGAAGGTGGGGACAAAGACCCAGAGAGGAGGAACAAGAGACCCAGGGCGGGGAAGGGGAGACACAGCTGGATGCAGAGATGGGAGAGCTTAGCAGGCCATGAGGTCAGAGTGTCTGTGAGGTCAGCTGCTGTCCAGGGTCAGCCCCGGGGTCCCCACACCCAGAGGTGGGTACAGTAGATCAGGTGTCCCTTTAGATCCCCCAGCGCCTGAGACATGGAGACCTGGGAGGGGCTGCCCCGTGAGTCCTTGGTGCCCACAAATTCCAAGGCCCCTCAGGTACCACAGTGTGTGTCCCAGTGGGGCAGGTGAGGGAGACAGGGACAGAGAGAGAGCCAGAAAGCCACCTTGCATGAAGCAGGAGGGGGTGGAGCCCCACCCCTGGAACTTCCTCTTTCGGGGTTCTTCCTTTCTGTCTCAGCTCTCCGTCTCTCTTTCTCTCAGCCTCTGTCTTTCTCCCTGTCTCCCCTACTGTCAGTACCTCTTCTGTGTGGTGAGTGGACCGCTCACCCCTCTAGGTGAAGATGTCGGCCCAGGAGAGCTGCCTCAGCCTCATCAAATACTTCCTCTTCGTTTTCAACCTCTTCTTCTTCGTGAGTTGCCTCATGGCTCCCCAGCCCGGGCCCAGCCCCTGCCGCTAACCCTGCCCTCATCTTCCCCCGTGGCCCACCACCATATCTGCCACTCCTCAGGTCCTGGGCAGCCTGATCTTCTGCTTCGGCATCTGGATCCTCATCGACAAGACCAGCTTCGTGTCCTTTGTGGGTGAGGGGGGCTGGGGCAGGTGGGAGGGCCTCCCCCAACCCAAGTGACTTCCTGTGGTCTCCCTTGTGTCAAGGAGACCCATGGTGCCCTACTCTGCAGGCAGGCCACAGGCTCCCATCCACTGCTCACCGCTGCTTCGCTTCTCGGAGCCTGCGTCTTCCGGCAAATGGGGTTGTGCATACAATGACCATGAGAGCCATTTCTCAAGCACTTCCTATCTGTCGGGCCTTGTGGCTGGTCAGATGCCCCCACAAACCTTCCCCTCTCTTGAAGTTCAGAGAGGGGAAGTCCCTTGATGGATGTCATATAGCAAGGAAGTAAAATAGCCGAAATAACATTAATAGTAATAGGAAAAAAATAATGAAGTATGACCCTAAATAATAATGAAATATGACCCTAAATGTTCATATTTAAGAAGTCTTTGCCCTGCGTTGAGGACTGGGTTGAACACATATTCCCGTGTGTCCCTCAAAATGACCCTAGGGGCCGGGTGTGGTGGCTCATGCCTGTAATTCCAGCACTTTGGGAGGCCGAGGCAGGTGGATCACTTGAGGACAGGAGCTCGAGAATAGCCTGGCCAACATGGTGAAACCCTGTCTCTACTAAAAAATACAAAACATTAGCCAGGCATGGTGGCACGTGCCTGTAATCCCAGGTACTAGAGAGGCTGAGGCAGGAGAATCACTCGACCCTGGGAGGCGGAGGTTGCTGTGAGTCGACATCACACCACTGCACTCCAGCCCAGGTGACAGAGCGAGACTCCATCTCAAAAAAAACAAAAACAAAAACAAAAAAAACACAACAAACAAACCAAAAAAACTCTGAGAAATAGATACCATCCCCTAGGCCTCAGGGAGGTTTCAAGAGCCAAGCCAAGGTCACAGAACAAGTGATAGGGCTGAAACTACTGGGGATGAGGAGGAGCTGAAGGAGGAAGGAGAGGGTGAGAGGAAGAGAGAGATCCAAGGATAGGAAAAAGAGGCCCAGAAAGAAGAGAAAGTTTCAGAAGGAGACAGGGACTCAGGGTGGGGCAGGGACAGAGTCCCAGAGAGAAGGGCACCAGGATACTGCTCCCCACTTGGGCGGCTGCCTAGGCGGGAAATGGGGCTGCCTGGAATTGTACCACCCGGCTCATCATTGCTCCCCTCACCTCTCCCAGGCTTGGCCTTCGTGCCCCTGCAGATCTGGTCCAAAGTCCTGGCCATCTCTGGAGTCTTCACCATGGGCCTCGCCCTCCTGGGTTGTGTGGGGGCCCTCAAGGAGCTCCGCTGCCTCCTGGGCCTGGTGAGTGCCTCATCCCTCTCCATCCCTAGGAACACTCGTATCCCCACCCTCAAAAATGGCCTGGGCCAAGGTTGCGAGGGTGGTCAGCCTGATCTCTCCACTCTGCTCCCCAGTATTTTGGGATGCTGCTGCTCCTGTTTGCCACGCAGATAACCCTGGGAATCCTCATCTCCACTCAGCGGGCCCAGGTGAGCTTCCTGCAGTGGCCACCACCCACCCCCAGCAGAGAGGAGGGGGAACAGAGTAGTGGGAGGGGGTGGAGAGAGACGGAGAAACAAAGGCAGACAGGGACTGACCTAAATAAAGAGAAATAAGAGGCTGGGCCTGGTGGCTCATGCCTGTAATCCCATAATCCCAGCACTTTGGGAGGCTGAGGCTGGAGGATTGAGTCCAGGAGTTTGAGACCAGCCTGGGCAACACAGTGAGACCCCATCTATATTAAAAAATAAATCCGGGTGTGAGGGTGCGCACCAGGGGTCCCAGCTACTTGGGAGGTTGAGGTGGGAGGATCACTTGAGCCATGGAGTTTGAGGCTACAGTGAGCCATGTACTCATCCTGGGTGACAGAGTGAGACCCTGTCTCAAAAAATAAATAGACACACCGACCCGGACCAAGGGAGAGAGGGATAAACAGCTCCAAAGGGAAACACACAGGAAAAAGAACAAGAGAAAGAAAAAGATGCCCTGAAAGAAGAGACAGAGACTTAATGAGCCATAGAAATAGTGGGAGAAACAGACAGACCTGAAGTACACAGAGCTAGCCATTCAGTGAGGATCTGAGACTGACCCAGAGATGCACAGGGACCGCCTGAGGCTGGCACAGCCCGAGAGGGGGTGGGATGGGGCGGGGCACATGAGGTCCAGCCTCACTGGTGGCCTCTCAGCTGGAGCGAAGCTTGCAGGACATCGTAGAGAAAACCATCCAAAAGTACCGCAGCAACCCCGAGGAGACCGCGGCCGAGGAGAGCTGGGACTACGTGCAGTTCCAGGTGAGCCCTCTCCTCCAGCTCCCTCACGGACTGACCCGCCTCAGCCCTGTGCTTCGAGGAGACTCCACCCCAATGTGGCCCCCACCCCCAGCTCTACGACCCGAACGTACCCCAACCCCTCCCAGGCCCAACGCCCCCCACTCCCCAGATGACACAACTGGCCCCGGCATGGCCCAGTCTCCCAGTACCCAGACCCTGGCATGGCTTCGCAATCTACCTTGAGAGACTCCGCCCCCGCCCCGACCGGAGGTAGTCAGGCCCCTAGTCCCAAGACCCTAGCCAGGTTTCCTACCCCGCAGTAACTCTGGCTTTCATCGGACCCCGCCCCCGATGAGACTCACATGGTCTCGCACTCCCATTCACCTGTCGGGTATCAGAGGCTCAATCGCACCGCCCACCCAATCTCTGGTCCAGAGCGCGACGCTGCAGCTACTTCCCCTGCCCCAGATCACCCCGTGACCCGTGTCTCCCAGCCCCATGTTCCCGTAATGTCCCCTGGCCCCGGCCCCATCGCGACACCAGCCCACTGGCCCCCACTCCACACCCACCACTTAGTCCCCTGCTCCCCGACCTGACCTCATACCCATCACCTTGTCCCCTGATCCGCAACATCATATGTCTCCAGTCTCGGTCCCTCTGACTCGTATCCCTCTCCCAGCTGCGCTGCTGCGGCTGGCACTCCCCGCAGGACTGGTTCCGGGTTCTCATCCTGAGAGGTAACGGGTCGGAGGCGCACCGCGTGCCCTGCTCCTGCTACAACTTGTCGGCGACCAACGACTCCACAATACTAGATAAGGTGATCTTGCCCCGGCTCAGCAGGTCTGGACAGCTGGCGCGGTCCAGACACAGTACAGACATCTGCGCGGTCCCTGCAAACACCCACATCTACCGCGAGGTGGGCAGGGGTTCGGAGCTGAAACCTGTCGAATAGGGCGGGGCCTGCGGGAGGGGCAGGGGTGCCGGTGAGGGGCGGGGCCTGAGAAAGGGCGGGGCTACAAGAAAAGAAAGGTACGGTAGGCGGGGCGGGGCCCTCTGAAGGGAGCGGGGTCCGTAGGAAGGACAGGGCCTAAAGAAGAGGCGGGGCTAGCTCTGGAATACAGACATCTAGGGAGGGGCCAGGCTTGGAAAAGGCTAAGCGAAGGTGCACTAGTAAGGAGACGAGAGAGGCCTGGTGACTATGGGAGCGGGCAGATGCCTGAAGGCGGTGAGAGTCGGGCTGAAAAGAACGCTGGCCCTGGGCTTGAGAGTCCCAGAAAGAATCCCTTTAACTTTTCCCTACACCCGCAGGGCTGCGCGCGGAGCCTCCAGAAGTGGCTGCACAACAACCTTATTTCCATAGTGGGCATTTGCCTGGGCGTCGGCCTACTCGAGGTGATCTGGCCCCGCCCCCACCCGCGATCTGCCGGGATTTACCCTAGATGGCCCTGCCCTTCATTTCGCGTCCTCCGGTTGCCTGGGAAGGACGCGCTCGGGGCGGAGCGCAGCCCACCCCAGCCCTCCCGCGGCTCCACCCAGCACCAGGGGTGGGGGGCGGCCTAGCTTCAGGGAGCCCTGATTGGCTGCACGCAGGGAAAACCTCCTGCTATTGGCTGCAATCTCCCTCCCCTTTCCCCGCAGATGACTGTCATGATGATGAGCGTGCAGCTACAGCGCAGGGCACTCCGCCGGAAATGCGAGCCGCACTTGCCGGGCGCTAGGGGTTCGAGCCCCGGGCCCAGTCTGATCGCTGACGGCGGCGGCGGGCGCAGCGGCAGTCTGTGGGGTGGTTGGGGCATGGCGGGTGCCTGCCCCAACTGGGGGGACAAGGCCCCGCAGGGCAAGCTGCCCATGGCCTTGGGGTTCTGGCCGCTGTGGGTTCAAGACGAGGACCAGCCTGATACTGGGAGTGCGGGCGCAGAATTAGAGGCCGAGGCAGAGTCAGAGGCTGAGGCACAGGGGGAGACAGATGAGCCTCCAGAATAAAGGACCCTGGGCTTGCTTCCGACCTTACTCCTTCTCCCGACCCCGCCTCCCCACCTATAGCAGCAGCGCTTCCCCTACCCTCACCTGTTGCAGCTGTTCCCGCCTCACCAGCCAGCCCTGCGGCAGTTTCCCTCGAGTCCCGCCCATTTCTACCTATCCCGTAGAAATCCCGTGAATTTCTACCAATTCACGGCCCCACCCCTGACCTTTCTCGCCCAGGTGGGCATCACCCCCGTCTCGCCAGCACCCCTTCGACTTCTCTGACCTCATCTCCTTTCTCTATAGCTCGGGTTCATGACGCTCTCGATATTCCTGTGCAGAAACCTGGACCACGTCTACAACCGGCTAGCTGGATACCGCTAGGCCCCGCCCTCCCCAAAGTCCCGCCCTGCCCCGTCACGTGCGCTGGGCACTTCCCTGCTGCCTGTAAATATTTGTTTAATCCCCAGTTCGCCTAG
Source organism: Rhinopithecus bieti (assembly GCF_001698545.2). Taxonomy (NCBI): domain Eukaryota; kingdom Metazoa; phylum Chordata; class Mammalia; order Primates; family Cercopithecidae; genus Rhinopithecus; species Rhinopithecus bieti. The sequence goes on along the minus strand of NW_016807449.1, from coordinate 2,443,675 downwards.
AGCCCTCCTCCTTCACATTCCCCTGGGGACCCAGGTGGCTGCCTGTCCCCGCTGCTGTCACCTCTCCCACGGGACCTGGGGCTTTCGTCCACAGTTTCCTGCCCCCATCTGTCGGCCTACCACTTCCCACAAGATTATTTTTCACCCAAACCTCAAATAAATGCCCTGCGTTTTTGGTAAAATAGCTTTATCCTCTGTCAGAACACAAACCAACAAACTTTGAGAGGGGAGGGAGGAAACAGTCTAGCTCACAGCTCACTTGTGGGGGGGATGAGATTAGAAAGCTTCAACCCACTACTTGTGCAGCTGAGATAAAGTCAAGACCCTAGCACCCACTTATAAATATCTCGTTATATTAAAAAAAAAAAAATTTCCAGGGCCCACCTGGCTCTGCTCCTGTACAGAAAGGGTTAATCTTCACTTTGTGATCTCACAGGTCATGGAGTGAGGGTGGTAGAGAGAGGCAGAAATTTCAGGGGGAGGGGTGGCTGGGAAAAAGTAAAGGGGACAAGCCAATGTGTAACTAGGGCCCTCCAAGACATGCAGAGGAGTGGGGGGGCCCTGCCAGGGGCTGAGAAGTCAGTGCTGCACCTGGGGGTTGTCTCACTCCTGTCCCCACAATCCCTGATACTCCAGAGTGATCTGTCCTTTCAGACACCCACTGTGAGGTTCCAATATTGGGGTTTATCCTTTCCTCAGTCCCAGCCTGTTCAGCTCTCCAACCAAGTTTTGGGGGCCCCTCTAATGGGGGGGGATGGCCCCAGTTGCTTAGGCCTCTGAGGTCAACCCCTTTACATCACAGCCCTCTCCCCAAATAAGAAGCATGAGGTGAGCTGGAGGACCCTCCTTGGGAGGAGGGTGTTCTGGGGGTGAGCCAGTTTTGGGGTCCCCCTTCAGTCCCTGACCAGGCGGTAAATGTGATGCTGGGCCCCACGCTCGCTGGTGGAGACCTCGAAGACATAGGCGGTGCAGAGCAGCAGTTCCTGGGTGTCTCTGTTTGTCACCACCTGCCAGGGAGGCCAGGACAAGGGACTTATGCTTAGAAGGGAGGGCAGGGACCCCTATGCACCCCCGCCAAGTTATCGTGGAATACCCAGCAGGCTCTTTTCTATCTCCAGGAAACAGGCGGCCACCATATCATGTTCCCCAGGAGAAAGGGATGCCCAAAAGTCAGTTCCCTCAGCTGAGTGTTGGCAGTGATGGTGTATCACATCTCAGGGTCAATCAGGTTCCCATCATATCACATTCCCCAGGTAAAAGGGATCCCCATCATGTCACAGGTAAAGAGAGAACCCTCCCTGCAGGTTCCGCAGTCAAGGGGTCTCTGCCTCACCAGTCCAAAAAGTTAAAGGGGCTCCCACCGTATCATGTTTCTTGAGAAGCTGAGGATCTGCCTTGAAGTGACCTCCAGTCAGCTTCCCCAGGGAAGGAGGGCCCCACCTTACGTGCGAGTGCTATGGGGCTGGGCGCGGTGGCTCACGCCTGTAATCCCAGCACTTTGGGAGGCCTAGGCGGGTGGATCACTTGAGGTAAGGAGTTCGAGACCAACCTGGCCAACATGGTGAAACCCCCGTCTCTACTAAAATACAAAATTAGCCAGGCATGGTGGGGCATGCCTGTAATCTCAGCTACTCAGGCGGCTGAGGCAGGAGAATCGCTTGAACCCGGGAGGCAGAGGTTGCAGTGAGCCGAGATCTTGCCACTGCACTCCAGCCTGGGCGACAGAGCGAGACTCCATCTCAAAAAAAAAAAAAAAAGAGAGAGAGAGGGCTGTGACATCCCCACCACATCAGTTCCCTAAGTGAAGGGGTCCCCTAAACTAAGGGTCAATGGTGGGGTCCCCACTGCATCAGTTTCCTGGTTAAAAGAGCCTCAGGCTGAGGGCTCACTTCGGAGTCCCTGCTGTGTCAGTCCCTGGGTGAGGAGTTCCCCTAGACTGAAGGTCTGTTATAGGTACTGTCCCTTCACACTGGGGGCCCCAGGGGGCCCCCACTCCAGCCCAGCCCCAGGCATCACCTGGAGGATGGTGAAGTTTTCCAGGACGCTGTTCATCATGTATCGCTCAGGCAGCTGCCGCAACTTGTGCAAGAAATTCACCAGGTACTCGCACATGGGCGAGCGTAGCAGGCGGTACACAAATCTGCCATCCTCCAGCTGGGCCCGTTCCGTCTGAACCAAGGGGCAGGGAGTGGGGAGAATGGTGGCTGAGAGACACATGGGTCACCCCAGGAACTGAGCTCCACCCTGTGCCTCTAAGATGCCATCACACTCACTCTCACTGCCACCTTCCTTTCATGACCCCACCCACAGTGACCGGAGACTGGGCCTGAACCCTCAGGGATCCAGCTCAGGATCTCTGAGCCTGCAAATCAAAAGCCCCTCAAAGTGATGCTCTGAACCCCCAAAGACTTCTGAACTCCTCTAACCTCCCAGCCCTCAGATACCCTCCAAAGACACCTCCATGACATTTTCAAACTCTATCTAACCTCTAAACTTGAGACTTCCCCAAGTCTCCAGCAACCCCTAAGTCTGACTGCTGAACCTTCTTGCCCTAGGAATCTCTCCATATCCATAAGACCCTTCTCAATCTCAGTGACTCTAAATCTCTATACTACACATGACCTGTCAGCCCTCAGAATGATCCCTACCTGTGACTTCGGACTCCACATTAGCTCCCAACACGTGCATTAAACCCTCAAAAGAGGCTGGGACCCACTCCCTCCACGCACACCCCCAAATGCCTGAGCCATCATGGCTTCTGGTCCATTCTGCACCCCCAAGTGCTGGGTGGCTGGGCACTCACCCGCCCAGAGCTCCACCCCTCCAGCCTCACCTCCACCTTCTCCACCACCTGCTTGCCAAAGGAGCAGACCTTGGAGGAACAGGTGAGGGTCATGTGTTCCAGGCTCTCATACTGGCTGCTCACTCCGTAGAAGCCACCACTGCTGATGCTGCCACCGGCCCCCGCCTCCTCGCCACTTGGGCCCCAGTTCAGGTCCGCCTGGGAGATGGGAAGGCACAGATGAGTCAGAGGGGACGTCCCTTATAAACAGTGGAGACTACGGGGCGCGGTGGCTCATGCCTGTAATCGCAGCACTTTGGGAGGCTGAGGTGGGTGGATCACCTGAGGTCAGGAGTTCGAGACCAGCCTGACCAACATGGAGAAACCCCGTCTCTACTAAAAATACAAAATTAGCCGGGCGTGGTGGCGCATGCTTGTAATCCCAGCTACTGGAACACTGACGCAGGACGCAGGAGAATCACTTGAACCTGGGAGGCGGAGGTTGCGGTGAGCAGAGATCGGGCCATTGCACTCCAGCCTGGGCAACAAGAGTGAAACTTCATCTCAAAACAAAACCACAGCGAGGACTCTGCCCCATAGCCTAGTTTTCCCACTAACCCTGCAGTTCCCGGCTTGATTCCTCAGTGCTTTTTTGTTTTTTTTTTTTGTTGTTGTTGTTTTTGGAGACAAGATCTTGCTCTGTCACCCAGGCTGGAGTGTGGTGGTACAATCACAGCTCACTGCAGCCTCGACCTCCTGAGCTCAAGTGATCCTCCCACCTCAGCCTCCTGAGTAGTCAGGACCACAGGTGCATGCCACGACACACAGCTAATATTTTGTATTTTTTGTAGAAACAGGGTTTCACCATGTTGCCCAGGCTGGTCTCCAACTCCTGGGCTCAATCAGTCCTCCCACCTTGGCCTCCCAAAGTGCTGGGATTACAGGCGTGAGCCACCACGTCAGGCTTTCAAAATTCTCCAAGGGCTGGTTTCTGGAGAAGATCCACTGTCCATCCGTGTTGAAGAAGTCTGGGTCCCCAAAACAGTCTTGGCCCTCTCTCCCCAGTAACCAAAGGAACCCTGGAATTCAAATTCAACCTTTTTTCTTTTCTTTTTGGTTTTTTGAGACGAAGTCTCGCTCTTGTTGCCCAGGCTGGAGTGCAATGCCATGATCTCGGCTCACTGCAACCTCCGCCTCCCGGATTCAAGTGAGTCTCCTGCCTCAGCCTCCCAAGTAGCTGGGATTACAGGCACATGCCACCATGTCTGGCTAATTTTTGTATTTTTAGTAGAGACGGGGTTTTGTCATGTTGGCCAGGTTGGTCTCGAACTCTGGAACTCAGGTGATCCACCCGCCTCGGCCTCCCAAAGTGCTGGGATTACAGGCATGAGCCACCATGCCCGGCCAATTCAACCTTTTTCTCTTGAAGCCCGCAACTCAAGAGTTTAGCCCCTTCCAAGGGCCTGGTTACTAAGGAGGCAGTTACTGCTTAGCAACCAATTCAAGATGAACACCTCCCTCTAAGCCCCTCTACCCTGGTTGCTAAGGCAAGTTGCTATTCCCTAGCAATGGGACTTCACGGAGCCCGCGGAGCCCTGACTCCTCTTCAGAGCGCTTCCCCCTCGGCCGAATCTGAGAGGTCAGACTCCCTCCATAACCCCAGTGGCCAAGTGTGTAGACAGCTGGCCAAGTGTCACTAGGCCAAGTGGGGCCTAAGGAAGCCTAAGAGTTCATCACAGCTTTGGTCTGAGTCACCTCCTTGAGAGGCGCACCTCTTCCTCTTCCTAACTTTAGTTGCTAACACTGTGCCAGGTCAGTCTTCTCAGGGGCTCAGCTCCATCCCTCACTGTGGCAAAACCAAAGACCTTACCAGCTGCTCCTCTGAACCCCTTCAGCAGCTGGGCTTCCTAAGCGGGTGGCTCTCCAGTCCTGGGACCTGATGAGGCCTGTCTTAAGCCCCAGCAGTGTCTAAGCCCTCAGCTGCACATCCCCAGCGCAGTTTCAGGCCCCTGCTTCACACGGCAGAAAGCTCCAGAACTGTGAACAGCAAGCTCCAGAACAGCAACATTCCCAGCAAGGCCAATAAAGTTCAGGTCCTCAGCAGGCTTTCTTTCTTTCTTTTTCTTTCTTTTCTTTCTTCCTTCCTTCTTTCTTTCTTTTATCCTTTCCCGTTTCCTTTCCCTTCCTTTCCTTTCCTTTCTCTTTCTTTTTTTTTTTTTTTGAGACAGGGTCTCATTCTGTCACCCAGGCTGGAGGGCAGTGGCGCACTCTTGGCTCACTGCAGCCTCCACCTCCCGGGCTTAAGTGATCCTCCTGCCTCAGCCTCCAGAGAAGCTGGGACCACAGGTGCGCACCACCACACCCAGCTAATCATTTTTTGTAGAGTTGAGGTCTCGCTGTGTTGCCCAAGCTAGTCTCAAACTCCTGAACACAGGCGATCCTCTCGCCTCAGCCTCGCAAAGTGCTGGGAAGATAGGAGTGAACCACCACACCTAGCCAGGCTTTCTTCTCAGAGACTAGATCCCTCTACCACCTTTGTTATTATAAGAGCTAGCACCGGCTGGGCGCGGTGGCTCAAGCCTGTAATCCCAGCACTTTGGGAGGCCGAGACGGGCGGATCACGAGGTCAGGAGATCGAGACCATCCTGGCTAACA
>NW_016807449.1:2433101-2437394 GCF_001698545.2 Rhinopithecus bieti | reverse complement strand
TGCTAAAAAAAAAAAAAAACAAAACAAAAATTAGCTGGGCATGGTGGCGCATGCCTGTAATCCCAGCTACTTGGGAGGCTGAGGCTGGACAATCACTTGAACCCAGGAGGCAGAGGTTGCAGTGAGCCAAGATCACACCGTTACACTCCAGTGTGGGCCACAGGAGCAAAACTCCATCTCAAAAAAAAAAATAAATAAAAACAATAAAATAAAATAAAACACATTTATTGAACCCCTGTAGTGTTAGTCATCGTACTGGACACTAGACCAAGTAGCCCTAAGAAACATGCAAGATGGGCCCTCTTAGTCACAGTTATATAAATAGCACCTGACACCAGGCCTCTACACAGGAAGTGCTCAGTAAATGATTGCTACATAAATACAGGACTTGGCCGGGCGCGGTGGCTCACACCTGTAATCCCAGCACTTTGGGAGGCCAAGGTGGGCAGATCATTTGAGGCCAGGAGTTCAAGACCAGCCTGGCCAACATGGCGAAACCCCGTCTCTACTAAATATACAAAAATTAGCCGGATGTGGTGGTGGGTGCCTGTAGTCCAAGCTACTGGGGAGGCTGAGGCAGGAGAATCGCTTGAATCCAGGAGGCAGAGGTTGCAGTGAGCCAAGATCCAGTCACTGCACTCCAGCCTGGGTGATAGTGAGACTGTCTCAAAAATAAATAAACAAATAAATGAATATAGAATTTGACAAAGCCACTCCGTGGCTCCTTCCATCACTTCATCAAAGCTAGACATTCTCTAGCAACAAGGTCTGGTGAACGTGATGCAAAGCATCATTCCCCTCTTTAGAGAACAGAGCCTCCACAAGTCCACTGGCTAAGGGGAGGGGGCTGTTCCTTAGCAGCAAGGCTTGGTGCAGTCAGGTGGGGCACAGGGAAGCCTGGAACATGGCAAGCCCATGCCCAGGACCCCATTAGTTACACAGCCAGGTAACTCGCCATATTAGTTACATGCGGCAATATCCAGGGAGGCCTAGGCACCCCCACCCACCCCGGGGGCTGGCCTCCTCGGTGTTCCTTGTCGCAAAGGGGACTGACACTCCAAGCCATGAGGACTGACCAGTACGTCCCAGGCTGACCTGGCAGGGCCTGCGACCATCTCTCTTAGGGCCAGAGGCCTTTGCTGGGACACCACAGGATTTGTAAGCACTTTTGGTTTTGCTGCGACAACTCACCCAGAACTTGACCAGGAAGAAGGCGTGGGGGGGGCCACGATCATACAGCTCTCGGAGGCCACCCTTTTTCTCGGGGAATTTGTCGTAGATCTGCCGGACATCCACGCTCTCGAGCGGCGGCGCTCCAGGGCTGGGGCAGTGCTGGCTGATGTGCACAAACAGGTGTCTCTGGTACTGAGGAGGGTTGGCCGTGGGTGAGAAGTCGGAGGTGGGGTGGATCTCCAGCCCGTGCTGCCTGAGCCCACCAAATGCCATCACCATCCCCACAGCTCAGGTCAGCTGTTCCACACTGTCCACCCAGCACTGGGCCTGACTCCCACCCATCGTCCCCACTCCTGTCTCCTGCAGCCCCTGCAGTCCTACAGTCCCCAGCTCCCTGCCACACCCAACTCCATCCTCACTGCCTCAGCCTCAGCACAGGCCTCCCGCCCTCACCCCAGCCTCCAACCTCGCCTCTCCAGTTCATCCCTTACGTGGCTCCAGACCTGCTCCTGCCCCTCCCCTGGTCATAGCCCTCCCATAGCTTCCCAGCACCCCCAGAGCAAAGCTCACACCCCCTAGGCCTGGTCCTATATAAAGCAGGTGCTCATAAATGTTCAATGGATGGAAGACTGAATTAATGTGAATCCAGAGGTCTGGATTGGTTGGTGTTTTGATTGATGTTTACATGGTGTGGCAGAGACTGCTACATGTTCACAAATCCTGGTTCCTTTACACAGTGTGAAACTACATTTCCCAGGCTGCTTGGCAGTTAGGTATGTCCACGTGACTAAGTTCTGGCCAATGGGATGTGACCAGGCCTGACAGTTGACACATCCAAGCCAGATTCCTAAAACCTCCTGCACAATCTTGACTCTCTCCCTTCCTCCATCTGCTGGCCAGATGCAGAGACTCCATCAGCAGATTCTGAAGCCTTAGAAAATGGCAGAGCCACAAAATGGAAGGAGCCTGGATCCCCAAATCACTTGAGTCCAAGGCTCCTGGTGAACCTACATTGAAATGTTACATGCAACTTATCTGGCATTCAGTCCCTAAGAGTTAGGAGCTGTTTCTTCTAACAGTCGGCCCACTCCATCCTCACCCAGGAGAGGCTCAAGCACAGAAATAAGATCTTTTCCAAGTTCCTAATATGCATCACAAAGCCTAGTGAACAGTAGAAACTCAAACACATTTGATGAATGAATGAATGATGTCCTGAGGAGTTTTTCTGACCTTCCCAACCTGTCACCCCGTGACCTTCCAGTTCCTTTATGCTAGCAGTTCTCAAAGTACGGTCCCCAGACCAGCTGCATCAGCGCACCTGGTAGCTTATTAGAAACGCAAATTCTCAAGCCCCGCATCACATCTAGCAAATCAGAAATTCTGGGGATGTGGTCCAGCAATCTCTGTTTTAAGAAGCCCTACATGCTAAAGTTTGAAAACCATGACTTTATACCTTCCCTCCCTATCACCCTCGATATTTCAAAATCCCTCAGTGACTATACCAAAATTTCACTCACAGAATCAACTGCATCCGGCGGTTCCACAAATGCTGAGAACTCTACCAGCTGCAACCGGGCAGTGCCCAGGGCCCGAGCCTGCCAGGCTGGGGGCGATGGGGCAGGTGGGGGCAGGGGTGAGAGGGCTTGGGGGGGCTCGTACCCTAGAGAGAGAGAAGAAAGAACAACACAAATTGCTAACATTTATTGAATATATCAGGTACTGTTGTCTCTTGCCTGCCTCCACTTAGAAACTGAAAAAGCTAAATACTCACTTTCCCAGCCTCCCTTGCAGTTAGAAGTGGCCATATGACACAGTCCTAGCCAATGAGACGTTAGGGGAAATCTGCTGGGGGGCTTCTGGGAAGGAGTTTCTTCCTGAATGAAAAAGACAGAACTTTGGGAGGAGAAAGTTTTGGCCCTGGCCAAGTCCTGCTTGGGACATTGATATGGTTTGGATATTTGTCCTCTCCAAATCTCATGTTGAAATGTGATCCCCAGCTGGGTGTGGTGACTCATGCCTGTAATCCCAGCCCTTTGGGAGGCCAAGCCGGGCGGATCACAAGGTCAGGAGATCGAGACCATCCTGGCTAACACGGTGAAACCCTGTCTCTACTAAAAATACAAAGTATTAGCTGGGCGTGGTGGCACGTGCTTGTAATCCTAGCTACTCAGGAGGCTGAGGCAGGAGAATCACTTGAATCCAGGAAGCAGGGGTTGCAGTGAGCCGAGATTGTGCCACTGCACTCCAGACTGGGGGACAGAGTTGAGACTCCATCTCAAAAAAAAGTGTAATCCCCAAGGTTGGAGGTGGGGCCTGATGGGAAGTGCCTGGGTCATGGGGGTGGATCCCTCATGAATGTCTTGGTGCCTTTCCCATAGTAACAAGTGAGTTCTCACTCTTTGAGTTGATGTGAGCTGGCTGTTAAAAGAAGTCTGGCTTCACTCGCTTGCTCCCTCTCACCATGTGACATGGTGGCTCCCCTTCCCCTTCCACCATGATCCTAAACTTCCTGAGGCCCTCACCAGAAGCATAGGCTGGCAACATGCTTCCTGTACAGCCTGCAGAATTGTGAACCAAAAAAACCTCTTTTCTTTATAAATCACCCAGTCTCAGGCATTCCTTTCCAGCAATGCAAATGGACTAACACAGACATGATCCCTGGAATTGCAACAGCCATCTTGGGACAATAAGACAGACGTGAGAGGAACTACCAAGATGCCAGTCCTCATATTGCTAAGCCCACACGGCAACAGCCCACCTCTAGGCTTTTTGTTGTGTGGATTCATAACATGAATGCTTTTATTATTTAAGGCATTTTTAATTTGGGTCTTCTGTTACTTGCAGCCAAAAGTATTCCTAATTGATCAATTTATGGAAACTAAGGGACTCCCTCTTTCACTGATGTGAGTTCTCAGGGCCATATCAGTATGGACTTCCAGAAGCCATCTTTGCTGCCAAGTAGCTGAGCCTGCCTGGGAATGAAGCCACCACAGTGGAAAGCAGATCAAAGTAATGCCTGATGCCATCACTTGAGCCGCTGGATCCAGCCATGCCTGAAGCCATAATTCTGAACTATCAGTTACTGGAACCAATAAATCAATAAAGTTTTCTTATTATTAT
>NW_016807449.1:2422953-2429720 GCF_001698545.2 Rhinopithecus bieti | reverse complement strand
TCAGAGAGATAGGATATGGGGGTCAAAGGTCAGAAAAGATGTCAAGGGTCAACAGACCAAGATCAGATGACAAACTCCAGGGACCTCCAGACCCTGACTCCCATGGGTTCTGCCCTAGACCTTGTCATCCCAATTCTAAAATCTAAACTTCAATACTTTGCCCATTGACATAATCTCTAATCGTCAAAGCCACCTCTTCAGATAGGCCTTTTCTGTCCCTTGTCTAAAATAGAGCTAATACACTCTGCTCTATTTTTCTTTTTTTTTTTTTTCTGAGACTGAGTCTCGCTCTGTCGCCCAGGCTGGAGTGCAGTGGCGCGATCTCAGCTCACTGCAAGCTCCGCCTCCTGGGTTTATGCCATTCTCCTGCCTCTGCCTCCCGAGTAGCTGGGACTACAAGCGCCTGCCACCTCACCTAGCTAGTTTTTTGTATTCTTTAGTAGAGATGGGGTTTCACCGTGTTAGCCAGGATGGTCTCAATCTCCTGACCTCGTGATCCGCCCGTCTCGGCCTCCCAAAGTGCTGGGATTACAAGCTTGAGCCACCGTACCCGGCCCCTGCTCTATTTTTCATATTTATTCCTTTTCTTTTCTTTCTTTTTTTTTTTTTGAGACAGAGTTTTGCTCTTGTTGCCCAGGCTGGAGTGCAATGAAGTGATCTCGGTTCACCTCAACCTCTGCCTCCTGCATTCAAGCGATTCTCCTGCCTCAGCCTCCCAAGTAGCTGAGATTACAGGCTGTGCCACCACACCCAGCTAGTTTTGTATTTTTTTAGTAGAGATGGGGTTTCACTATGTTGGTCAGGCTGGTCTCAAACTCCTGACCTCAAGTGATCCACCCGCCTCAGCCTCCCAAAGTGCTGGATTACAGGCATGAGCCACCGTGCCCGGCCTCCTTTTCTGATTAATCCACTGTTGATATGTTTATTGTCGGTCTCTTCCCAGCCCCAAATATATGAAGCTCTGTGAAGGCAGGGATTTCACCTGTCTTACTGCTGTGCCCCCAAACCAAGCACAGTATCAGGCACTTAGTAGGCACTCAACAAATACTAGACTGGCCTCCTCTAGATTCCTGGAACCCAGCAAGATCTCCTACCTCGGGACCTTGTCATGTGCTATTGTCTCTGCCTAATATATTCCCACTCCCATTCTTTTTTTTTTTTTTTTTTTTTGAGATAGAGTCTCACTCTGTTGCCCAGGCTGGAGTGCAGTGGCACAATCTCAGCTCACTGCAACCTCTGCCTCCCAGGTTTAAGCGATTCTCCTGCCTCAGCCTCCAGAGTAGCTGGGACTACAGGAGCGCATCACCATGCCTGGCTATTGTTTGCATTTTTAGTAGAGATGGGGTTTTACCACGTTGGCCAAGCTGGTCTCAAACTCCTGACCTCAAGTGATCCGCCCTCCTTGGCCTCCCAAAGTGCTGGGATTACAGACGTGGGCCACCGTGCCGGGCCTCCCACTCCCATTCTTCACCTAAGTCCTACCTAGGCTTCAATGTTATCTTCTCAGAGAAACTCCTAGAATTTTCTCCTCCACCCTAGAACCTGCTGTGGTTCTTCACAGCACCTCACACATTCTTCAATTTTCTGTTTATGCAGGTGATTATTTGATTAACACTCATTTCCCCCATTTGACTAACAGCTCCATAAAAGTGGAAACCCCAGCGTCAGTGCAGTGCCTGCCCAACCCCCCACCTTCCAGCTCAGCACCCTCCCCTGCAAAACTCTCAGCCCCAGGTACTTGATCTGATGCTTCCCATGTCCCCATTCAGCAGCGGTTCCCTAGTGACCTTCCTTCTCTTCCAGTCTAGATCCCACAGCCTGTCATTGCACTCTATTTATTTATTTATTTGTTTGTTTATTTTTTGAGATGGAGTCTCACTCTGTTGCCCAGGCTGGAGTGCAGTGGCACAATCTCAGCTCACTGCAACCTCTGCCTCCTGGGTTCAAGCGATTCTCCTGCCTCACCCTCTTGAGTACCTGGGACTACAGGTGCCTGCCACCACACCCAGCTAATTTTTTGTGTGTAGTTTTTTTTTTTTTGGTGTTTTCAGTAGAAATGGAGTTTCACCATGTTGGCCAGAATGGTCTCGATCTCCTGACCTCGTGATCCACCCGCCTCAGCCTCCCAAAGTGCTGGGATTACAGGCGTGAGCCACCGCACCCAGTCCTCACTGCACTCTTTCTCTGGCAATGCTGTCAACACTCCTGCCTCACCATCCTGCAGCTACACTAGCCAATCAATGCCTAGCCTGGATCCATCAGTTCTTCTCTGGGCTGAAAAATACACCCCCAGCCCACCACAGTGGCTCACGCCTGTAATCCCAGAACTTTGGGAGGTCCAGGGAGTAGGATCACTTGAGCCCAGGAGCTCGAGACCAGCCTAGGCAACACAACAAGACCACTGTCTCTACAAAAAATCAAAAAAATTAGCCAGGCGTGGTGGCACACGCCTGTAGTCTCAGCTACTCAGAAGGCTGAGGCAGGAGGATTGCTTGAACCTAGGAGGCTGAGGCTGCAGTGAGTCATGATTGTGCCACCACACCCCAGCCTGGGCAACAGAGGAATATCCTGTATAAAAAAGAAAAAAAAAAAGCACTTTTCATCATCTTCTGGGGCCCATTTCTATTCTTGTAGGCTAGAAACATATCCTGTCACCTCAAGGCTCTCTCAGAACTGAAAAGGACACTCCCACTTACCTCTGGGAAACATTTTCTTCCTTCTGAATCTAAGAGAAGATTAATTATAACCTCTGTTCTACCCTCAGGTCTAAGAACCACCTAACAGAGGTTGGGCACGGTGGCTCACGCCTGTAATCCTAGCACTTTGGGAGGCTGAGGTGGGTGGATCACGAGGTCAGGAGTTCAAGACCAGCCTGGCCAACATGGTGAAACCCCATCTCTACTAAAAATACAAAAATTAGCCATGCATGGAGGCAGGCACCTGTAGTCCCAGCTACTCGGGAGGCTGAGGCAGAAGAACTGCTTGAACCCAGGAGGCGGAGGTTGCAGTGAGCCGAGATCATACCACTGTACTCCAGCCTGGGCGACAGATCAAGACTCCATGTCAATAAATAAATAAATAAACAAAAGAGGGGAGATTGGAGCTAGATGGCGGAGTGAGAAAGGTCTCTGTGGAGGTGTGAGGGTGGGGGGCAAGCGCTGAACCAGGATACATAGTACTCACTCTGGAACATTCCAGGGGGGCCCAGATCCCCCAGACCAAAACTGGAAAAGCTCAGAGGCCTGGATAGGACACAAAGAAAAATGGCTGGTCAGTCCCCTGTGGACAGTTGCAGCCTCATCCATCCCCCTTTGCCCCCAAGTCCCACAATCCCCAATCTGGACCACCTGAGGACCGGTGGGACCCAGTTTGGCCTGCAGGGAAGGCGCGGAGATGAGCTGGGCAGAGGACATGGTCGCCATTGTCTGGAAAGCCTTGTCTTTGGAAACCTGGTCCTGGAGGAGGAGGTGGAAGTTCATGTGAGAGTGGCATCCCAGTCAACATGGCAAGAGGGAGGTGGTGCCAGGGTGGGGCAAAGATGGGGAGGTGCAGAGGTGGGGAGTCAAGGTAAAGGGTTGGTGGCCGGGCATGGTGGCTCACGCCTGTAATCCCAGCACTCTGGTAGCCCGATCACTTGAGGTCAGGAGTTCAATATCAGCCTGGCCAACATGGTGAAACCCTGTCTCTACTAAAAATACAAAAATTAGCCAGGTGTGGTGGCGCACACCCATAATCCCAGCTTCTAGGGAAGCTGGGGCCCAAGAATCTCTGGAACCCAGGAGGCAGAGGTTGCAGTGAGTGGAGATCACGCCCCTGCATTCCAGCTTGGACGACAGAGCAAGACCCTGTCTCCAAAAAAAAAAAAAGGAAAAAATAATGGCAAAGGGTTGGGTTGGGGGAGGTTTGAACCTCTCACCACAGCCCTCTGCCCCTCCTCAGGGACAGGGCACTAGTCTGGAGTGAGCGTGGGTGGGAGGATGGGCAAGGGGACTTACCACATTCAGGGCCTGCCCGTGGGGGTGGGGGAGGGTGCCAAAGGAGGAAAGAAAACATGACTTAGGAAGTGTGGCCCGGACTCCCCCACCTCCCTGCCCTATCCGCCCGCACAGCCCCGCCACCCTGAGCTGAGCAGTGCCAAGGGATGGATGCAGAACAGGAAGAGGAGTTGGCCAGCCCTGGAGGGGAAAAGGGGCTCCCTGCCCAGAAAGACAGTGATGAGGGTTTCTAGAACAAGGAAAGCCAGAAGGTTCCCAGATGTCCAGGAGACAGGAAATGAGAATTTCAGAGCCAGCGGGAAGACGCGGTGAATGTTTCCCAATCCAGACAGAACAGACAGGGAACAGAGAAGGTCGAGAACAGACCGGAAGGGAAGGGTTTCAGACCTAGAGAGAAAGAAAGGGAAAGCTGCTGGATACAAAAAAAAAATAACAAAAACAGGAAGCGACTGTCCCCAAGTCCAGAAAAAGCGACAGAAAAACCCCGCACACCCAGAAGGAGGAGAAAATGAGGGTCTCTGGCCAAGAGGAACCAGGAAATCCAAAGCATGAGGAAAAGGAAATGAATGAGGACTCTCCACCAGAGAATGAAGATTTCTGGGCACAAAGAGTAGGCAGATCACACGAAGGCCAGGAAATAGGAAAACCACCCAGCGGAGACAAAGAGGAGGCTTTCACAGCACAAGACTGGGGAAGAAATGAGACCGCCAGGAAGAGGGAAAGGAGGGACAGGAGCAGAGGGAAGGGAGGGGGACAGGAACAGTGGTCAAGGGAGGGGACCGATGGCTCATCCTTCCCACTGTCCTGAGCAAAAACCTTCAGCTCTCTCCATGCTATCGCTCCCTGCCCAGGGTCTCAGCAACCACACCACCATCCCTAGGCATCTCCCTTTATGGGCCACTGACTCCCCACCTGGATGACTGCACCCCCCGCCCTGTCCACAGAGTTCCCTCACCTGAGGTCTGTCCCCCTCTGTCTCTGGGTCTCGGTCCCCTCCCCAAGTCTCTGTCCCCCTCTCCCTGGGTCTCTGTCCCTTTCTCTCTGACTCTCGGTCCTCCCCCCTCTAAGTCTCTGTCCCCCTGTCCCTGGGTCTCTGTCCCTCTCTTTCTGGGTCTTGGTCCCCCAACCCCCAGTCTCTGTCCCCCTCTCAGGATGTCTGCTTTGGTCCCTACCTTCAACTTGGACTGGATTTCCCTCGATTTCCTTCGGGCCAAAACCTGGATGTGACTAGAAACCTGGAAGTATCAACGGAGAAGCAGATTCAGGCCACAGCCACCGCCCCTATGTTCACTACCCCTTCTCTCCCTCCAGGTGCCTCACTGAGCTGCTGGAACATGAAAGGTGACAAACACACTGAAGACGAGAGCCGTCTCAGGAGCACCCAAACACAAATGTCCATAAAGAAGCTCTCGAACACCACAGATCCTCCCGGGACCCATCCCATCCAGGCCTCCTTCCCCTCCATCATGCTCTCTGTGGCTCCCCTGGGTCTAACACAACCGCTAGAAAAACTATCCCCAAATAGGCACAGCGAGAGCACACGAACAGACGTGCTGATACAGTTCAGACATCTGTCCCTTCCAAATCTCATGCTGAAATGCCATCTCCAGTGTTGGAGGTGAGGCCTGGTGGGAGGTATTGGATCATGGAGGCAAACCCCTCATGAATGGCTTTGCACCATCTCCTTGATAACGAGTGACTTCTCACTCAGTTCATGCAAGATCTGGTTGTTTAGAGCAGGCGCGGTGGCTCACACCTGTAATCACAACATTTTGGGAGGCCTAGATGGGCGGATTACTGGACGTCAGGAGTTCAAGACCAGCCTGGCCAACATGGTGAAACCCTGTCTCTGCTAAAAATACAAAAATTAGGGCCAGGCACAGTGGCTCACGCCTGTAATCCCAGCACTTTGAGAGGCCAAGGCAGGTGGATCACCTGAGGTCAGGAGTTTGAGACCGGCCTGCCCAACATGGCAATACCCTACCTCTACTAAACTAAACATACAAAAAATTAGCCAGGCGTGGTGAGGTGTGCCTGTAATCCCACGTACTTGGGAGGCTAAAGCAAGAGAATCGCTTGAACCCGGGAGGAGGAGCTTTCAGTGAGCCAAGATCTCGCCACTGCACTCCAGCCTGGGCGACAACAGTAAAACTCTGTCTCAAACAAAAACAAAAAAAAATAAAAATTTGCCAGATGTAGAGGCGCGTGCTTGTAATCCCAGATACTTGGGAGGCTGAGGCAGGAGAATCACTTGAACCCAGAAGGTGGAGGCTGCAGTGAGCTGAGATCACGGCACTGCACTCCAACTTGGGAGACAGTGAGACTTTTGTCTCAAAAACAACAAAAACTGGCCAGACGCAGTGGCCCACGACTGTAATCCCAGCACTTTGGGAGGCCAAGGCAGGTGGATCACCTGAAGTCAGGAGTTCGAAACCAGCCTGACCAACACGGTGAAACCCCATCTCTACTAAAAATACAAAAATTAGCTGGGCGTGGTGGCGCAGGCCTGTAATCCCAGCTATTCAGGAGGCTGAGGCAGGAGATTCGCTTGATCCCGGGAAGGGGAGGTTGCAGTGAGCCAAGATCGTGTCACTGCACTCCAGCCTGGGTGACAGAGCAAGACCCCATCTCCAGAGAAAGCAACAACAAAAAGATCTGGATGTTTAAAAAGAGTCTAGGGCCGGGCGCGGTGGCTCAAGCCTGTAATCCCAGCACTTTGGGAGGCCGAGACGGGCGGATCACGAGGTCAGGAGATCGAGACCATCCTGGCTA
>NW_016807449.1:2397711-2422504 GCF_001698545.2 Rhinopithecus bieti | reverse complement strand
AAATAAATAAAAAAAAATAAATAAATAAATAAAAAATAAAAAGAGTCTGGGACCTTTGTCTTTCTTCTCTTGCTTCTGCTCTCCATGTGCCAGGCCTGCTCCCACTACCCCACTACCCCTGCCTCCATGATTGGAGGCTTCCTGAGGCCTCACCAGGAGCAGATGCCAGCTCCGTGCTTCCTGGACAGCCTGCATAACTTTGAGCCAAAATAAAGCTCTTTTCTTTCTTTCTTCTTCTTTTTTTTTTTTTTTGTGAGGCGGAGTCTCGCTCTGTCGCCAGGCTGGAGTGCAGTGGCACGATCTCAGCTTACTGCAACCTCCACCTCCCAGGTTCAAGCGATTCTCCTGCCTCAGTCTCCCGAGTAGCTGGGACTACAGGCATGCACTGCCACTCCCAGTTAATTTTTGTATTTTTAGTAGAGACGGGGTTTCACCATGTTGGTCAGGATGGTCTCGATCTCCTGACCTCCTGATCCGCTCACCTAAAGTGGTGGGATTACAGGCATGAGCCACTCGCCCAGCCTAAAGCTCTTTTATCAACTATCCAGTCTTGCCAGGTGCGGTAGCTCACGCCTGTAATCCCAGCAATCCCAGCACTTTGGGAGGCCGAGGTGAGTGGATCACCTGAGGTCAGGAGTTCGAGACCAGCCTGGACAACATGGTGAAACTTCATCTCTACTAAAAACACAAAATTACCCGGGCATGGTAGTGCATGCCTGTAATCCCTGCTACTCAGGAGGCTGAGGCAGGAGAATTGCTTGAACCCAGGAGGCAGAGGTTGCAGTGAGCCAAGATCAGGCCACTGCACTCCAGCCTGGGCAACAGAGCTAGACTCCATTTCAAAAAATAAACAAATAAATAAATAACCCAGCCTCGGGTAATTCTTTATAGCAACACAAACGGACTAACACACACGCCGAGAAGACAGATGAACACACAGGAAGCAGCTTCTTCCTTGAACCTGAACCTGCCCATATGAGGATGACCCTGAGAAGACCGGCCCATCCCAGCCAGAAGCCCACAAGTCCGTTCTGAGACCTGTTTTCGAGTTCGGGTCTTCCCTGTTCTCAGCTTGATATAGCGGGCGATCAGTTCATTCCGACCTAAAGATTCAAAGACGGAATAGAGTTAGTTAGACTTTCAGCAGAACTTCCCCACGGCAGGGACACCAGGAAAGAAGAAAGCAGCAAGAGTCCCCAAAGGTCTACAGCAACTGGGCTGCCGGTCCCCTCAGCTACATGGAAACCAGACTGCTTGGGTTCAAATCTCAGCTCCATCTGAACCAGCTCTGTGCAACCGTAGCAAATCATTTAACCTAGCTGTGCCTCAGTTTCCTCATCTGTGCAAATAGTGATGCTAGCTCCTACTTCTGAGTGCTCCATAAACCTTGGTTACTGTCATTATTCATCATTGGGGCCAGGGCAAAAGACAGAAGTAGACTCACCATACATCTTGCCTTCATCGGACAAAATAATTTTCCGGCGGCCGCAGGGTGGATAGATGGCCAGGGCCTCCTGGAAGCTCTGCTCAATGTCTGGGCTCCACACCCCCTCTGCATCCGGGCCCCGTCACCCCAGCCCCTCACTGCCGCCGGTACCCTCCTCACTGCCTTCCTCACTGCCCGTCCAGCCGCTGCCATCGTCCAGGGCGGCCCCAGCCCGGGGTTCCCCCATCTGGGCCTGGAGGAACACAGAACTCAGCAAGCTTCCCCCAAACCCCACCCTCAAGGGACCTGAAGCTGAGAGGGCTGGGACTCTGGACCACTGGGTCTGAGGGAGGAGGGGCTCTGGGCCTGGTCTCCTGGGTCTGAGGGAGGAGGGGGCTGGGGACCTGGACTCCTGGGCCTGAGGGAGGAGGAGCTGGGGGGTACTCCTGGGTCTGAGGGAAGAGGATCTGGGGCCTGGACTCCTGGGTCTGAGGGAGGAGGGACTGGGGCCTGGACTTCTGGGTCTGAGGGAGTGGGGGCTGGAGGCCTGGACTCCTGGGTGTGAGGGAGGAGAAGGAGCTGGGTTTCTGGGAAAGTTGAGGAGGATGGGAGTGTTCTCAGGGTTTCCAGAGGAACTCAATTGTGATGAAGTCACAATGATTACCCCAGAGTGATTACCCCAGAGTAATGCCGAGGGCCATGAGGGCTAAAGGTTCGGGTATGAATTATGGGTTTTAAATAAGACAGGAGGCAAAAGCTAATGGTGGGGAAGGAAGGTGTGGGTGAAACTTTCCCAGTCCCACCCCAAGAACAGGTGCTAGGATGTGAGCAGCAGCTGCCAGCAAAGAAGAGGGGCCAAATAAGACTGAGGGAAGGTCTAGAGAGACGGAGACAGAGACTCAGAGAGAGAAGGGGACAGAGACCCAGAGAGGGGGTGGGGACAGAGACCCAGAGAGAGAGGGGGACAGAGACCAGA
This sequence comes from Rhinopithecus bieti, assembly GCF_001698545.2. NCBI lineage: Eukaryota > Metazoa > Chordata > Mammalia > Primates > Cercopithecidae > Rhinopithecus > Rhinopithecus bieti. Next base: position 2,420,102 of record NW_016807449.1, on the reverse strand, counting down.
GAGAGAGGGGGACAGAGACCCAATGAGGCAGGGGACAGAGACCAGCGAGGGGGGGACAGAGACCCAGAGAGAGGGGACAGAGACCAGAGAGAGAGGGGGACAGAGGCCCAGTGAGGGGGGGGACAGAGACCAGAGGGGGGAACAGAGACCCAGAGAGAGGCACAGAGACTCAGAGAGAGAGGGAGACAGAGACCCAGGGAGAGGAAGGGACAGATACTAGAAAGAGAGGGACAGAGACCAGGGAGGGGGGGACAGGGGCCAGAGGGAGGGGACCAGGGACACAGAGAGAGAGGGAGACAGAGCCCCAGAGAGAGAGGGGAACAGAGACCCAGAGAGAGAGGGGGCAGAGACCCAGAGAGAGAGGGCCAGAGACACAGAGAGAGAGAGACAGAGATCCAGAGAGAGAGGGACAGAGACCCAGAGAGAGAGGGGAACAGAGACACAGAGAGAGAGGGACAGAGACCCAGAGAGAGAGGGGGCCAGAGCCCCAGAGAGAGGGGGACAGAGACTCAGAGAGAGGGCAACAGAAACCCAGAAAGAGGGAGACGGAGACCTAGAGAAGATAGGGACAGAGACTCAGGGCAGCAGCTGAGGCCGAGACCAGGAGAGACACACAGAACCACAGGCTGGGGGACTGGGGCGCCCTGCCATCAAGAGAGCCAGAACAAAGGGCCCAGGCGTCCCCTCCCCCAGCTTCCCACAACCCCCATCAGGGGAGGGGCTTGCCGGCCAGGGCGACTCCCCTCCGGCACCGGGCCCCGCCCCTCCCCTCCCCCGTGCGCCGTGGGCTCTGACCCAACTCAAGTTCCCAGCGACTTTCCGGAGGCCAGGAACAGGGAAAACTTTTTCCAATACAGTCAGATCCCGCCTCCCCGGAGGCTCCATATCCTCCACAGCTTTCCCAGGAACCCAGAGTCCAGGTCCCTATTCCCCTCCTCCCGCGGACCCTAGCAGACAAAGACCCCGGGCCAAGCCCAGTGGCGCTGCGGCGTTCAGGACCCCCGTAGGCCAAAATCCCAGCCCAGCCCTCCCCCATGTGGCCAGACAAAGGGACGGTGGAGCCGGGTAAGAAAGGTCCCCCTAATTTCCCGCCCCAGACCCTAAACCTCCAAAGAGGCAAGGCTTAAGATCCAGAAAGCCCCGTAACCTCACCTCGGCCACCCCAGAGGCCCTCCCTTCTCCGTAAGAAGGACCAAATGCCCCCTAGATTACACACGGGGTCCTTCTCACTCCAAAGTGACACCGCCGCAGACACTCGCACACCCCACACCCCGCCAGCGCCCTTGGCCCGCACCCTCTACTGCGCGCACGCCCAAACTCAGACCCAGCCGCAGTCACCCTAACTCCGGCCAGAGTTCCCACTCCTCACTGAGGCTCGGTCACGGGCGCAAATTCGGGGCCCGGGCAAAAAGAGGACTGTGAATCATTCAGAGACGGTCCCGCAAACGCACGCCTCACCTCCTAACCAGCAACTCCCCACCCCAACTCACACACCCCAAAGCAGGATCCCCGACTCCCGCCGGCGCCTTCCTACCTCCCGGCCTGGGGCTGGGGAGCCGCGGGCGGGCGGGGCGCTGCGAGGGAGAAAGTTGCCGGGAGCTTTGTTTGGGAAAAGTGGGAGGGACCGGAGGGGGGGCGGGCCCGGCCGGCGGACAGCGGGAAGGGGGATCCGACGGTGACAGTTTGGAGGAGGATTTTTGCTTTGGGAGAGATTAGTCTATCTTGGGGCCGGTAGGAACTCAGGATTTGGATGCTTGGGAAAGGAGGAGAATTGGGGATTCGGACTCCAAGTCTGAGGGAAAAGGCTGATAGGAGCCAGGAACCCCTGGTCTGAGGGAGGAGAGGCTAGGGGCTGGGACTCCTGGATCTGGGAGAGGAAAGGGCTGGAGATATGGGCTCCTAGGTCTGAGAGGGGACGGGGCTGGGCACCTGGAATCCCGGCTACCCTCTAGTGTTTGCGTATTGGGGGTGTGGAAGTGATACGAATACAAAGAATCTTTACTGTTCAGCCCTAAGGGTTTTGTGTGTGTGTGTGTGTGTTGTTGTTGTTGTTGTTGTTGAGGATTGGAGTCTGGGGATGGGTTTTGACTGATTCCTATGACAACATGGTTTCCTTGTGACCTCACCACAGTTAAGAGTCGTGGGCAGGACCACCGGGAGTTTATTGGAGGCCCACGTAAGTGCAGATTCTTCATCTACAGGCGCTAGTGGACTGGAGACGGCTGGCGGCTGTCCCAGGACGGGGAAGAGCGCTTTGGTGCCTGAGAGAAGATGACTTAGGGCCCGGTCCCTTAAGGGTGAAGGGCTGGGTGTTCAAAATTAAGGGACTAGAGGGGGCTGGAGTCCGGACCTGAGGTCCTCAAGGAAAAGGGAAGTCTGATTCCGGGTTCCTTGGAAGATGAAATATACGGCTGGATTTAGGGTTTCCGGAGAGAACGGGACTTTTTAGTGGAACCGGAGCGGGAAAATCAGAAGGGACACGGAGAAAAGGTTCCGAGACAGATACAAAATTAGAGTGAGAACTAAAACGGCTGCTCGTACTCCGGTGTCTCCAGTAAGAGGAGCCTAGGACTGGAACTCGGGGTGCCGAGGGCAAGCTGTGGGACGCAGGGGTAGGGGTCCAGTGCAGGGGCGTGGCTTTCAGCCAAGGGGCGTGGCCATCTGAGGTAGGGCGGGACTCCAAAACGAGGGCCGCAGAGAACACCTCCAGGACTTGGTCTCCAGGACTGAGGTCAACTGACAGGGGCGTGGTCTGACGGCGTGGGCGTGGCCAGGGACCGAACTCACGGCTCTGGCTTAAGGGGTGTGGTGAACGAAGGATGGGGCGGGGCTCTGCCACCGAGGGCGTGGTCATGGAATAGAGGCCGGGGCTCCTGGGTGAGGCCGTCAAGTTTGGAGCGTGGTCAGACAATAGGGGCGTGGCTACGGCTCACGGAGCGCGACCAACTCTCTAGACCAGACCTGGGCTCGAGACCATAACTGTTCGGGTTTAACAGTCCGTGGGCGGCCGGAATCCGGGAGTCCAGTGACCGGGCTGTGGTCTAGCATAAAGACGGAGCCCAGAAGAAGGGGCGGGGTATGGGAGAAGGTGAGGATTGAGATCTGGTCGTGAATGTGGGCGAAAGTGAGGGAAAGACCATTGGATGAGGCCGCGTGCTGTGGCTTACGCCTGTAATCCCAACACTTTGGGAGGCCCAGGTGGGCGGATCACTTAAGGGATTCGAGACCAGCCTGGGCAATGTGTTGAAACCCCGTCTCTACAAAAAATACAAAAATTAGCCGGGCGTGATGGTGCGCGCCTGTGGTCCCAGCTACTTCGGGGGGCTGAGGTGGGAGAATCACCTGAGCCCGGGGAGGTCGAGGCTGCAGTGAGCCGTGATTGTGCCACTGTACTCCAGCCTGGACGACAGAGTCTTGGTCTCGGAAAAAAAAAAAAAAAAAAAAGTACATGAGACAGAACCCAGAAGGGCCGGACCTGGGAGAAGAGGGGTCTTGGCAGGGTGGAGGGTGTGGGAGTAGAATAAAGAAGCAGTGCGGGAAATGAGCGCGGTGTGAGAGTTGCCTGAACTGGGGAGGCGGCCTGGGCAAGGTGCTGGAGAGGGGCGTCTTGGGTGGGGGCGTGGCCACTGTGAGGGGCTCTGACCCCGACCCTTGCCACAGCCTCCCCGCCTGCCCCCACAATGCGGCATCGGCTGGTCCTGCTGCTGCTCCTCTCTGCCCTGGTGACCCCCTCCACTGCAGCCCCTATCCACGATGCTGATGCTCAAGAGAGCTCCTTGGATCTTACAGGCCTCCAGAGCCTACTCCAAGGCTTCAGCCGACTTTTCCTGAAAGTAAGTGATAGCGGAGGGATGGGGAAAGAAGTACTGAGAAGAGGTTCAGGGACACAGAGTGGGAGATGGTTGGGGGCCAGGCAGGGGGACAGGCAGGATGAGAGTCAAAGGGACAGAGAGAGAGGGCAACAGGGAGACCAAGAGATAGGAAGAGGGAAGGGGCTGGTCCCAGGCTATAATCGCAGCACTTTGGGAGGCTGAGGCAGAAGGATCATTTGAGCCCAGTAGTTGGAGACCAGTCTGGGCAACATAGTGAGACCCTCATCTGTACAAAAAAATATGAAAAATAGTTGCAGGTGCATGCACCTGTAATCCCAGTTGCTTGGAAGGCTGAGGCAGAAGGATCCCTTGAGCCCAGGAGGTTGAGGCTGCAGTAAGCCATGATCGCACCACTGCACTCCAGCCTGGTTGACATAACAGGGAGACCCTGTCTCTAAATAAATAAAGATATACGTACATAAATAAGAGAGGAAAGGTAACAGGCAAAGAGAGAGGGAGATGGGACAGAGACAAGAGACTGGAGAAAGAGACATGAGGAGAGGGGGATGGGGACAGACAGGGATAGTAAGGCAACGGGACTGAGAAGACAGAATTGATGGCAGATGGAGGCCGCAGGTTAGGCCCTAAGTATCAGAGGGCAAAAAGTAAAGGGGATGGGAGGCACTTGGGGCCAGGCCTTGGGAGCATCCTAGCGGGGCTACAGAAGGGGCTGTACTAGGGGGATGAGGCCCAGCAGCTCACCAGTCCCTCCTCCGGCCCCAGGGTAACCTGCTTCGGGGCATAGACAGTTTCTTCTCTGCCCCCATGGACTTCTGGGGCCTCCCTAGGAACTATCACAAAGAGGAGAACCAGGAGCACCCGCTGGGGAACAACACCCTCTCCAGCCACCTTCAGATCGACAAGGTGCCTTTGCAGGGAAGCCCTTACTGGAGTCCCCTTGGGATCCCTCCATCCCTCCATCCCTCGTGCTGCAGTATCTGTTGGGAGGGAAGGAGGGCAGAGGAGGAAAGCAGGTTTGCTCTCACTCTCTCATCGGATCCTCACAGATGACCGACAACAAGACAGGAGAGGTGCTGATCTCCGAGAATATGGTGGCATCCATCCAACCAGCAGAGGGGAGCTTCAAGGGTGACTTGAAGGTTAGGACATGCCCCGCCATCAAAGTGTCAGGCCCAAACATTTTCTTTTTTTTTTTTTCTTTTNGCACATTGGAAGGCCAAGGCCAAGGATAAGCTCATGCCTCTTATCCCAGCACTTTTGGAGGCTGAGGTGGGCGAATCATGAGGTCAGGAGATCAAGACCATCCTGGCCAACGTGATGAAACCCCATCTCTACTAAAAATAAAAAAATTAACTGGGCATGGTGGCGTGCTCCTGTAGTCCCAGCTACTCAGGAGGCTGAGGCAGGAGAATTACTTGGACTCGGGAGTCAGAGGTTGCAGTGAGCTGAGATCATGCCACTGCATTCCAGCCTGGTGACAGAGTGAAACTCCATCTCTAAATAAATAAATAAAGAAATAACATTAAAATTTTTTTTTAATTTAGGTGAAGCCTGCAAATGTATACTCATGTGCATACACAAATTTAACTTACCAAAAATATAAGTACGTATTTCTTTACTTCGCAAAAGTAATACATATACATTGTAGAAATTATATATACATCATAATATCACATGTAGGATAAATTGTATGTGTATTAGCGTAGGTATGTTGTTGAAAATTTAGAAAATACAGAGAAACAAAAAGAAGAAAATAAATTCTACCATTCAAGGAATAACCACTGATAATATTTTGACATATATCCTACCATTCTTTTCATGTGTGTATTTTTTATTTTTAACAAAAATGGAATTGGGCCTGGTGCGGTGGCTCATGCCTATTGTTCCAGCACTTGAGGAAGCTGAGATGGGTGGATCACTTGAGGCCAGGAGTTTGAGAGTGGCCTGGCTAACATGGTGAAACTCTGTCTCTACTAAAAATACAAAAAATTAGCCAGTAATGGCAGTGCATTCCTATAATCCCAGCTAGTTGGGAGGCTGAGGCACGAGAATTGCTTGAAGTTGGGAGGTGAAGGTTACAGCGAGCGGAGATTGAGCCACTGCACTCCTGTCTGGGTGCCAGAGTGAGACTGTCTCAAAAAAAATAAAAACGAAAATGGAATTGTTTCTTTTTAAGGTTTATCCATGTTGTAGTGTTTCTGTACTTCATTCATTTTTTGTTGTTGTTGTTGAGACAGAGTCTCACACTCTTGCCCAGGCTGGAGTGCAGTGGCGTGATCTCGGCTCACTGCAACCTCTGCCTCCTGGGTTCAAGTGATTCTCATGCCTCAGCCTCCTGAGTAGCTGGGATTACAGGCGCCCACCACCATGCCCAGCTAATTTTTGTATTTTTAGTAGAGACGGGGGTTTCACCATGTTGGTCAGGCTGGTCTTGAACTCCTGACCTCAAGCAATCCACCCACCTCGGCCACCCAGAGTGCTGGGACTACAGGCGTGAGCCACTGCACCCGGCCAAGTAATGTCATTTTTAAAGCTTTTAATTCTTATTGCTAAATTACCATCTGTAATGGTTGCATTAATTCTTATCTCTGTTAGCAGTATATAATTAAACCCTTGTTAAACATTCATTAAATCTCATGATTGAACCCTTACCAACATCACAACATTTGGCAACTTGACAGGTGAACAATGATGATAGCTTGTTTAATGTGCATGTTTTTGGTTACTTTCTCATATATTTTTTGGAAAGTAGAACTCTTGTGTTTGTTGTCTGCGTCTTATTTTTCTACAATGACTCCCTTTTTGTTATTGATTTTTTAGGGTTCTTTTACAGCATGGGGCTGTAGTGCTTGAATCTTGTTCTATCACTTGCCAACTTTTGACCTTGGGCAAGTTTTTTAACCTCTTCAGACTTTCAGCAGAGATAATAATAGACTAGCTATGGATATGAAATGAAATCATACTTATATAGCATTAGCACAGTGATTCTCAAAGTGTGGTCCAAACCTTGAAATTCATTCAGGGTTTTTTTTTTTTTTTCTTTTTGAGACGGAATCTTGCTCTGTGGCCCAGATTGGAGTGCAGTGGCGTGACCTCAGCTCACTGCAACCTCCGTGTCCTGGTTCAAGCGATTCCCCTGCCTCAGCCTCTTGAGTAGTTGGGATTACAGGCACACGCCACTGTGCCCAGCTAATTTTTGCATTTTTTAATAGAGATGGGGTTTCACCATGTTGGCCAAGCTGGTCTCAAACTCCTAACCTCAAGTGATTCACCCACCTCAGCCTCCCATAGAGCTGGGATTATAGGTGTGAGCCACCACGCTTGGCCTCATTCGGAGGTTTTTGAGGTCAAAACTAATTTCATCATAATACTGAGATACTGAGATGTTTCTTCCCTTTTCTTTTTTTTTTTTTTTTTTTTTTTTTTGAGACAGAGTCTTGCTCTGTCCCCAGGCTGGAGTGCAGTGGCGCCATGTCGGCTCACTGCAAGCTCCGCCTCCCAGGTTCACACCATTCTGCCTCAGTCTCCCTAGTAGCTGGGACTACAGGCGTCCGCCACCATGTCCCGCTAATTTTTTTTGTTTGTATTTTTAGTAGAGACGGGGTTTCACCTTGTTAGCCAGGATGGTCTCGATCTCCTGACCTCGTGGCCTCCCAGAGTGCTGGGATTACAGGTGTGAGCCACTGCACCCGGCCTGTGTCCTTGTACTTTAACCAAGATATTTGGTCTCGACATGCTCAAGCATGTCCCGGCTCACAGCTTATGCCGCTTCCTCATTAGGAAATGTTATTACTTCTCTAGGTCTTTTCGCAGCAACTTCCTCTTTTCCTTTGTTCTCCATTGCCTTATTTAAGAAAGTTTTTTAAGTTGTTAGCCAATTGGGTTTAGCTTAGACTGTGAGATCCAGCTCCAACCAATGGAGACACGACATAGCAGTAAGGACCCAACACATAAGGGACCAATATTCCTGCCTTTCTTTGTTCATTGTGCTCTTGCGGCAGGATTGCTGATGGGCAGCACCCTTTCTGCAAAAAGTAAAATTGCCTTGCTGAGAAAACTTTTTGTCTGAATGCTGATTTTTCCTTGCGACACCAAGAAATAAGCATTTTAATTCTAACACAGATTCAAGCAATTCTCCTGCCCCAACCTCCCAAGGAGCAAGGATAACAGGCACGCACTACAACATCCCGCTAATGTGTCTTTTGTTTCTTTTTTGTATTTTTAGTAGAGAAGAGGTTTTGTCATGTTGGCCGGGCTGGTCTTGAACTCCTGACCTTGGGTGATCCGCCCACCTTGGCCTTCCAAAGTGCTGGAATTACAGGCAAGAGAATTTTTTTTTTTTATTGAGACGGAGTCTCGCTCTGTTGCCCAGGCTGGAGTGCAGTGATGCGATCTCAGCTCACTGCAAGCTCTGCCTCCTGGGTTCATGCCATTCTCCTGCCTCAGCCTCCCAAGTAGCTGGGACTACAGGCACCCACCATCACGCCCAGCTAATTTTTTTGTCTTTTTTAGTACAGATGGGGTTTCACTGCATTAGCCAGGATGGTCTCAATCTCCTGACCTCATGATCCACCCGCCTCAGCCTCCCAGAGTGCTGGGATTACAGGAGTGAGCCGCCGTGCCCAGCCTGTATCGTTTTCTTAATGACTTACCTTAGTTTCTAACAAATCCGTGGTACAGTAAGTTATATTAAGACATAGTATTTTTATGGTTTCTTTTTTTAATTATTATACTTTAGGTTCTAGGGTGCATGTGCAGAACGTGCAGATTTGTTGCACAGGTGCATGTGCCATGGTGTTTTGCTGCACCCATCAGCCTGTCACCTGCATTGGGTGTTTCTCCTGATGCTATCCCTCCCCTGGTCCCCTACCCACAACAGGCCCTGGTGTGTGATGTTCCCCTTCCTGTGTCCATGTGTTCTTATTGTTCAGTTCCCACTTGTGTGTGAGAACATGCAGTGCTTGGTTTTCTACTCTTGTGTTGGTTTGTTGAGAATGATGGTTTCCAGTTTCATCCATGTCCCTGCAAAGGACATGAACTCATTCTTTTCTGTGGCCAAGTAGTATTCCATGGTATATATGTGCCACATTTTCTTTATCCAGTCTATCATTGATGGAGATTTAGGTTGGTTCCAAGTCTTTGCTATTGTGAATAGTGCTGCAATAAACATACATGTGCATGTGTCTTAAAAAAAAAAAAAAGTACAATAAATATCCCTATAGTCTCTTTTCCATAAACCAAAATTTCTCAAGGTTGGCATCATTGGCATGTGAAGCTGGATAATCTTTGTTGTAGGAGCTGCCCTGTGCATTGTAGGATGTTTGGTAATATCCCTGGGCTCTATACCCACTAGAGAGAAGTTGCCTCCTGCTGGGCACGGTGGCTCACACCCGTAGTCCCAGCACTTTGGGAGGCAGAGACAGGGGGATCATGAGGTCAGGAGTTCAAGACCAGCCTGGCTAACACAGTGAAACCCCGTCTCTACTAAAAATACAAAATATGGGGCCAGGCGTGGTGGCTCATACCTGTAATCCCAGCAGTTTGGCTGAGGCAGGCAGATCATGAGGTCAGGAGTTCGAGACCATCCTGGCTAACACAGTGAAATTCCGTCTCTACTAAAAATACAAAAAAATTAGCCAGGCTTGGTGGTGGGCACCTGTAGTCCCAGCTACTCGGGAGGCTGAGGCAGGAGAATGGCGTGAACCTGGGAGGCAGAGCTTGCAGTGAGCCGAGATCACGCTACTGCACTCCAGCCTGGGCGACAAAGCGAGACTCCATCTCAAATAAATAAATAAATAAATAAATAAATAAATAAATAAATACAAATATGGCCGGGAGCAGTGGCTCATGCCTATAATTCCAGCACTTTGGGAGGCCGAGGCGGGTGGATCACCTGAGGTCAGGAGTTTGCGACGAGCCTGACCAACATGGAGAAACCCTGTCTCTACTAAAAATACAAAATTAGCCAGGTATGGTGGCGCATGCCTGTAATCCCAGCTACTCAGAAGGATGAAACAGGAGAATCATTTGAACCCAGGAGGTGGAGGTCACAGTGAGTGAAGATAGCACCATTGCACTCCAACCTGGGCAACAAGAGCGAAACTCTGTCTCAAAAAATAAGTAAATAAATAGGCTGGGTATGGTGGCTCACACCTGTAATCCCAGCACTTTGGCAGGCCAAGGCAGGTGGATCACCTGAGGTCAGGAGGTCGAGACCAGCCTGGCCAACATGGTGAAACCCTGTCTCTACAAAAATACAAACAATTAGCAGGGCGTGGTAGCAGGCAACTCTAACCCCAGCTACTTGGGAGGCTGAGGTAGGAGAAATGCTTGAACCTGGGAGGCAGAGGTTGCAGGGAGAGGGGATTGTGCCATTGCACTCCAGCCTGGGTGACAAGAGTGAAACGCTGTCTCAAAAAAAAATAAAAAATACAAATACAAAAAGTTAGCTGGGCGTGGTGGTAGGCGCCTGTAATCCCAGCTACTCGAGAGGCTGAGGCAGAAGAATTGCTTGAACCGGGGAGGCAGAGGTTGCAGTAAGCTGAGATTGTACCGTTACACTCCAGCCAGGTGACAGTGCGAGGCTCTGTCTCCAAAAAAAAAGAGAAGTAGCCTCCTGACCTGCACCGGTTGTAACACCCAAAAATCTCTCCAAACTTCGGTTGAGAACCCCCGGCCTAGATTGTGGCTTCTTAACATTTTATCTATTTTTATTTTTTTTTATTTCTGAACCATATGACAGTAAACGGCTGACATCACGACACTTCACCCATAAATACTTCAGCAGACACTCGAGACTGATATATTCTCCCACAAGACCACACTACCATTTTGTTTCTTTTTTTTCTTTTTTTTTTTTTTTTTGAGACCAAGTCTCACTCTGTTGCCCAGGCACAATCTCAGCTCACCACAACCTCCATCTCCTGGGGTCAAGCGATTCTCCTGCCTTAGCCTCCTGAGTACCTGGGATTAAAGATACGTGCTACCGGCCGGGTGCGGTGGCTCAAGCCTGTAATCCCAGCACTTTGGGAGGCTGAGACGGGCGGATCGCGAGGTCAGGAGATCGAGACCATCCTGGCTAACACGGTGAAACCCCGTCTCTACTAAAACATACAAAAAACTAGCCGGGCGAGGTGGCAGGCGCCTGTGGTCCCAGCTGCTCAGGAGGCTGAGGCAGGAGAATGGCGTAAACCTGGGAGGCGGAGCTTGCACTGCACTCCAGCCTGGGCGACAGAGCGGGACTCCATCTCAAACAAAAAAAAAAAAATGCGTGCTACCGCTCCTGGCTAATTTTTGTATTTTTAGTAGAGACGGGATTTTGCCATGTTGGCCAGGCTGTTCTCAAACTCTCGACCTCAGATGATCCACCCATCTCGGCATCCCAAAGTGCTGGGATTACAGGCATGAGCCAACGCACCTGGCCCACAGTACCATGTTCACACCCAAGAAAATGTGGCTATCAAACTGTTTTGGGTGTTTGTTTGTTTGGAGGTGGAGTCTCACTCTGTCACCCAGACTGGAGTGCAGTGGTACAATCTCAGGTCACTGCAACCTCCACCTCCCAAATTCAAGAGATTCTCCCACCTCAGCCTCCGAATAGTTGGGATTACAGGCACACACCACCAAACCTGGCTAATTTTTGTATTTTTAGTAGAGATGGGGTTTCACCATATTGCCTACGCTGGTGTCAAACTCCTGATCTCAAGTGATCCACCCACCTCAGCCTCCCAAAGTGCTGTGATTACAGGCATAAGCCACCATGTCTGGCCTTTCAAACTGTTACTGTGGTATTACTTTGCTAGGGCTACTGTAACAAAGTACCACAAACTGGGTGGCTCAAACAGAAATTGATGGTCTCACAATTCTGGAGGCTGGATATTCCAGATCAGAATGTCAGCAAGGTTGGTTCCTTCTGAGGCTGTGAGGGACAATCTGGTGCTTTGCTGGCCACCTTTGGTGTTCTTTGGTTATGAAAGCATCATCCTGATCTCTGCCTTTGTCTCCATCTTCTGTACTCCGTGTGCATTTGTGTCCGAATTTTTCCTTAGCATAACACCACCAGTCACAGGCCAGGCACAATGGCTCACACCTGTAATCCCAGCACTTTGGGAGGCTTGGCGGGCGGATTACCTGAGGTCAGGAGGATGAGACCAACCTGGCCAACATGGTGAAACCCCGTCTCTACTAAAAATGCAAAAATTAGCTGGCATGGTGGCATGCCCCTGTAATCCCAGCTATTCTGGAGGCTGTGGTGGGAGAATCACTTGAACCCAGGAGGCAGAGGCTGCAGTGAGCCAAGATTGTGCCACTGCACTCCAGCCTGGGCTACAGAGAGAGACTCCATCTCAAAAAAAAAAAAAAGAAAAAAAGAACACCAGTCATGTTGGATTAGGGCCCAACCTAATGACCTCATCTTCACCAATTATATCTGCAATGAACCTAGTTCTAAATAAGGCCACATTCTGATGTATTAGAGGATAGGATTTCAAAATATGAATCTGGGGAGGAAAGAATATGGTTTCTGGATCTTGCTCTGTTGCCCAGGCTGGAGTGCAATGGCACGATCTTGACTCACTGCAGCCTTCGCCTCCCAGGTTCAAGTGATTCTCCTGCCTTAGCCTCCCGAGTAGCTGGGATTACAGGAGCGCGCCACCACACCCAACTAATTTTCATATTTTTGGTAGAGACGGGATTTCATCATGTTGGCCAGGATGGTCTCAAACTCCTGACCTCAAGTGATCTGCCCACCTCAGCCTGGAGAAGTGCTGGGATTACAGGCATGAGCCACCAGCCACTGCATCTGGCCAGAAGGAAACAATTTAACACCTAACAATCTCCTGCAGGGCTTCTCAGACCTCATCTTACTAAAAGGCAGACTGACTCAGCAGGTCTGGGTGGGGTGGGACCTATTAATTTGCATACCTAACAACAGCAGCCCACCCTTTGAATTTCAAGGACCAAATAGACACTCAGTCCATATTCAAACTTTCTCCCTCGACTCAAAGCTGTCCTTGAAAGCTTTTGATTCATGATCAATGAAGGATCACACATTGCATTTATGGTCATGAGTCTTCAGTAAACCCAAGAGCTTTTAGTCCCAAAGTGCTTTGTACATTTCAAACTGCTACCCTCTAAACCTCAGAGAGGATTTAATCCTAAAGTGCTCTATAATCCCAACAGGCATTATAATCCCTGAAGTGCTCTATTACCTCCCTTTTGAAAGCCCTCAAACAAATTTTCCAATCCCAAAGCATTCTACAAACCTCAGAGTATTTGTAATCCTTAAGTGTAAACCCAAGTGCTTTGTAAACCTCAAACAGGGCTTTTGAACCCGCAAAGCATTCTGTCATCTGCAAAGTGGGCTGAATAGGTCAGTGCGGACTGACCATCCTGGGGTGCTATTTGGAGTATGAGAGGGTCTCCTTGTTCTTCCTCCCCAGGTACCCAGGATGGAGGAGAAGGAGGCCCTGGTACCCATCCAGAAGGCCATGGACAGCTTCCATGCAGAACTCCATCCCCGGGTGGCCTTCTGGATCATGAAGCTGCCACGGCGGAGGTCCCACCAGGATGCCCTGGAGGACGGCCACTGGCTCAGCGAGAAGCGACACCGCCTGCAGGCCATCCGGGATGGACTCCGCAAGGGGACCCACAAGGATGTCTTAGAAGAGGGGACCGAGAGCTCCTCCCACTCTAGGCTGTCCCCCCGAAAGACCCACTTACTGTACATCCTCAGGCCCTCCAGGCAGGTGTAGGGGTGGGGACTGGGGAGCACCTGCCTGTAGCCCCCATCAGACCCCACCCCAAGCACCATATGGAAATAAATTTCTTTCTTACATCTAACAACACCATCTCCTTTCGGCATTTATCCCCAAGCCCCTGCCAACCAGACCATGGCAAGGACCCCCAGTCCCAGCTCTGAGCATGACAGCTGGCTGTGCTAGCTCTTGCCTAAGTGTACCAGGCTTGATTTTCTCATTCAGGCATTGTCTATGCTGTAGCTCCATCTGTCCACTCAGCACCCAACCCTGTCACCTCCAGCCCTGTCTGCACTCCCAACTCTTAGCTTTTTTTTTTTTTTTTTGGAAATGGTCTCACTCTGTTACCCAGGCTGGAGTGCAGTGGCGCAATCACAGCTCACTGCAGCCTCGACCTCCCAGGCTCAGGCGATCCTCCCACCTCAGCCTCTCAGTAGCTGGGACCACAGGCGTGCGCCACCATGCCCAGCTAATTGTTGTATTACTTAACACAGGGATCTCCCTATGTTGCTCAGGCTCGTCTTGAACTCCTGGGCTCAAGTGATCCCTTCCCCTCGGCCTCTCAAAGTGCTGGGATTACAGGCTTGAGCCACTGTGCCTGGCCCCCAACTCTTTCACTCCAGCCCTGTCTGTTTACGTGGCCCCTGTACTGTTACTGCCATAACAAATGGGCACAAACTTGGAAACTTAAAACAACACAAATGCATTATTTCACGTATCATCCTGGTCAGAAATCCAGGATGGCTCCACCGGCCCTCAGCTCTGGGTTTCACAGGGTGTCAGCCACCCGAGCTCTCACTGGGAGGCTCTGGGAAGAAGCTGCTTTCAAGCTCATTCAGATTTTCAGCAGAATCGAATTCTGGGCTCGTGGGACTGAGGTCCCCATGTTCTCACTGGCTGTCAGCTGGGGGCCACCAACCCTTAGCTCCAAGAGGCCTCTCTCCGGTTACTGCAGGTGGACCTGACATCCCAGAGCCACAGCCCAGTGCCATGGCAGGACTCTGACTTCCCCTTGTGCCCCATCTCTGGTATATCTTCCTCTTCTGGCAGAGACGGTCCTCTGCTTTGAAGGGCTCATGTGACTGGACTGGATCTTCCTGGACAACATACTTACAGGTTCCAGGAATTAGAGGGTGACCATCTTTGGGGGACCACTATCCAGCCCCACTCAGGTCCTTCCCGTGTCATCTCCACCCTCGACTCTGTTGTGTCCACACCCGCCTATCCTCGTCTTCATCTTCTCATTCTCTGACTCACCCCGATGGAAGGACTCTATCTCCAACATGCTATTTCTCTCTTTGTCCCTCTATCTGACCCTCCCTGCTCACCACCCCAAACTCCCTCACTTCCAGGCCTGATGCCTCGTCCAAACTTGGAAGCTCACAGAGCTTGCCTTTGGTGGTCTGTCCACTTTGCCCTTCCCCAGGGCATTTTCTGTCCCCTCTGAGAATCCTCCGTCATGACCCATCAAGGAGAAGGCTGATCTGATCCTCCCCAGAGCTGAGTCCCATCTAGGACCTGGACATGGCATATACTCTCTCCCTTGAGGCCCAAGCTGAGCGCTGGATCACCCCATAGACTCACACACTCAGGAATCCAACAGTGAGTACAATGAATGCAAGTCAACTTTTTTTTTTTTTTTTTTTGAGACAGAGTCTCGCTCTGTCGCCCAGGCTGGAGTGCAGTGACATGATCTCAACTCACTACGATCACCGCCGCCACCCAAGTTCAAGTGATTTTCATGCCTCAGCCTCCCAAGTAGCTCGGACTACAGGTGCTCACCACCACACCCAGCTAATTTTTGTATTTTTAGTAGAGATGAGGTTTTACCATGTTGGCCAGGCTAGTCTCAAACTCCCAACCTCAGGTGATCTGCCTGCCTCATCCTCTCAACGTGCTGGGATTACAGGCATGACTCACCACGCCCGGCCAAGTTTGGCTGCTTCTAAGACCTCTCTCCTTGGCTTGAGGATGCCTGCTTTCTCACTGTATCCTCACACTATGTTTTTTTGTTTTGTTTTGTTTTTGAGACAGAGTCTCGCTCTGTCACCCAGGCTGGATGAAGCGCAGTGGCGCGATCGCCTTTCAGGCTCAAGAGACTCTTCTGTCTCAGCCTCCCAAGTAGCTGGGACTACAGGCACACACTATCATGCCCGGCTAATTTTTGTATTTTTTAGTAGAGACAGGGTTTCACCATATTGGCCAGGCTGTTCTCAAACTTCTAACCTCATGATCTACCCACCTCGGCCTCCCAAAGTGCTGGGATGACAGGCCTGAGCCACTGCACCCGGCCCACAGTGGCTTTTATTTGCAATTCTAGAACAGGGCAGTACCTCATTCTAAAAAGTAGAATGAGTGTTCCCATGAACCGAGCAGAGAAAGGTGGTTTACGATCTTGGCTCACTGCAATCTATACCTCCCGGGTTCAAGTGATTATCCTGCCTCAGCCTCCTGAGTAGCTGGGATTAAAGGCTCCTGCTGCCACACCCAGCTAATTTTTGTATTTTTAGTAGAGACGGGGTTTCACCATGTTAGCCAGGCTGGTCTCGAACTATGACTTCAAGTGATCCATCCACCTCAGCCTTCCAAAGTGCTGGGATTACAGGCGTGAGTCACCGCACCCAACTAATTTTTGTATTTTTAGTAGAGACAGGGTTTCACCATGTTGGCCAGGCTGGTCTCGAACTCCTGACCTCAAGTGATCCACCCACCTCGGCCTCCCAAAGTCCTGGGATTACAGGTATGAACTACTGTGCCCAGCCAGGGATTACGTTTTTCATTTTTTTTTTTTTCTTTTTTATTACAGAACAATTATCTGTCATCAAACTATCCTTTCAGATTCGCTTTGAATATCTCCTTTCTTTCTTTTTTTTATTTTTTTTCTTGAGAGGATTCTCGCTCTGGCGCCCAGGCTGGAGTGTAGTGGGCACGATCTCAGCGTCACTTGCAACCTCTGCCTCCCGGTATCAAGCGATTCTCCTTGCCTCAGCCTGCTGAGGCAGCTGGGGTACTATAGAGCGGCCCACTCTACCACTGCCTGGCATAATTTTTTGTATTTTTAGTAGAGACCAGAGTTTCACCATGTTTAGCCAGGGATGGTCTCCATCTCCTGACCTCGTGATCCGCCCGCCTCAGCCTCCCAAAGTGCTGGGATTACAGGTGTGAAACACCGTGCTCGGCCCCAACTGATCATTTCAAAGTTATTTTACTTGTGGCCAGGTGTGGAGGCTCATGCCTGTACCCCAGCACTTTACAAGGCTGAGGCGGGTGGATCACCTGAGGTCAGGTGTTCCAGACCAGCCTGGCCAACAAAGTGAAACCACGTCTCTACTAAAAATACAAAAAATTAGCCGGGCATGGCGGTGGGTGCCTGTAATCCCAGCTACCCGGGAGGCTGAGGCAGAAGAATTGCTTGAACCCCGGAGGCGGAGGTTGCAGTGAGCCGAGATCACGCCATTACACTCCAGCCTGGGCAACAGAGCAAGACTCCGTCTCAAAAAACAAACAAACAAACAAACAAAGTTACTTTACTTGTAAAGGTTAAAACAGAGGGGACTTCCTTATCATGCTAGCTAGAAGATGTGGCTATTATTTCTCTCTCTCCTGTCTCCTCTAAATTCTCAGAGGTCAGATAATTTAGTTTCAGCTTCCTGACATGGAACTGTAGCATGAGTGACTCCGCTGGTCTCTTGGGCCTAGTGCAGGAGCTCAGTCCAAACCAATGGCTTCCTATAAAGTTTATTTAACAAGGCAAATCTACAGAGACAGAAAGCAGATTCACGGTTACGTGGGGTTTCAGGGAAAGAAAGGTTGAGTTAGGGATAATGGCTAAGAGATGTGGGGCTTTGTTTCGGAGTGATGAAAATGTTCTAAAATTAATTGTGATGATTGTAGAACTCTGTGAGTATACTGAAAACCACTGAATTGGCCGGGCGCGGTGGCTCAAGCCTGTAATCCCAGCACTTTGGGAGGCCGAGACGGGCGGATCACAAGGTCAGGAGATCAAGACCATCCTGGCTAACACAGTGAAACCCCGTCTCTACTAAAAAATACAAAAAACTAGCCGGGCGAGGTGGCGGGCGCCTGTAGTCCCAGCTACTCAGGAGGCTGAGGCAGGAGAATGGCGTAAACCCGGGAGGCGGAGCTTGCAGTGAGCTGAGAACCGGCCACTGCACTCCAGCCTGGGCGACAGAGCGAGACTCTGTCTCAAAAAAAAAAAAAAAAAAAAAAACCACTGAATTATACACTTTAAATGGGTAAACTATGTGGTGTGTGAATGATGACTCAACAAAGCTGTTAAAGCAATTAGTTAATTAACAATTCTATTACCCTGAACAACTCAGGGTTTAGGGGACTAACCCCCTGCGAAGGAAAAAATCTGAAGATCAATTTTGACTCCCCAAAAACTTAATGACCAATAGTATGCTATTGACCAGAAGCTTTACATAAACAGCAGATGAACACATACTTTTTATGATATATGTTTTCTGGGATTTTTTTTTTTTTCTTTTTTTGATACAGGATCTTGCCCTGTCACCCAGGGTGGAGTGCAGTGGCATGATCATAGTTCACTCCAGCTATTTGTTTGTTTGCTTGTTTTTTGAGACGGAGTCTTGCTCTGTTGCCCAGCAATTCTTCTGCCTCAGCCTCCCGGGTAGCAATCCCCCCTCCTCAGCCTCCCAGGTAGCCAGGACCACAGGTAAGGCTCTCACAACCACACCTGGCTAATGTTTGTATTTTTAGTAGAGATAAGGGTTTCACCATGTTGCCCAGGGGTGTCTCCAATTCCTAGGCTCAAGCAATCAGCCCACCTTGGCCTCCCAAAGTTCTGGGATTACAGGCATGAGCCACCTTGCCTCGCTGTGTTATATGTATTATATACTATATTCGAACAATAAAGTGAGCTACAGAAAAGAAAATGTTACTAAGGAAATCAGAGGAAGTTAGGAGAGGGTTAAAAAAAAATAAAATCACCAGGCACGGTGGCTCACGCCTGTAACCCCAGCACCTCTGGAGGCCGAGGCGGGAGGACCACCTGAGGTTGGGACTTTTGAGATCAGCCTGACCAACATAGTGAAACCCCATCTCTACTAAAAATACAAAAGTTAGCTGGGCGTGGTGGCACATGCCTGTAACCCCAGCCATGTGGGAGGCTGAGGTAGGAGAATCATTTGAACCCGGGAGGTGGGGGATGCAGTGAGCCGAAATCATGCCACTGCACTCCAGCCTGGGCAACAAACAAAACAAAACAAAACAAAACAAAAAATTGTAAGGAAGATAAATTGCATTTCCACTAGTGTACTGTACCAAGGGTAACCCTAAGTTTATGTCTTCTGTTGATAAAATGAATTGTGTGTCTGAAATGGTGGGCAACTACAGCTACAGACTACAATCTGTACATCCAGCAAGTCAGCTTTTTCTGGTGTGTCATAACTTTTCTCTGCTTCTTGGGAGCACTTCCAGCATCATTCGTGGCACTTCATGTGGGTCCCATGGTGTTCCTCAAGGTTTACCATATTGCACTAAACACCGTGAAAAATATGTGATAATCTCAAGAGATCACTTTACTGCAATATACGATTTAGGAAAGAGACCAACTGCTCACTGGAAGATGATTAGCATCACACAGCATTTTGAGCAGATACCCACAGCACTTGAGCCCACTGCAATAGCAATGGAAAGTGGCTGCAAAAATACTACCACAGTACAGTCTTACTGCAGTGAATTTTATGCAGTTATGACTTAATACTGCATCTTTACGTTTGTTTGCATTTCTCTCGACTTTTAAAGGTGCCATGTATAGTCTGTGTTTGTATACATAAGTTTTGATACACTAACTTTTTGTTTGTTTGTTTGTGACAGACTCTTGCTCTGTCACCCAGGCTGGAGTGCAATGGCACAATCTTAGCTCACTGCAACCTCCGCCTCCCTGGTTCAAGCAATTCTCCTGCCTCAGCCTCCCAAGTAGCTGGGATTACAGGTGCCCGCCACCACGCCTGGCCAATTATTATATTTTTAGTAGAGATGAGGTTTCATCATGTTGGCCAGGCTGTCCTCGAACTCCTGACCTCAGGTGATCCTCCCACCTCAGTCTCCCAAAGAGCTGGGGTTACAGGTGTGAGCCACTGCGCCCAGCCACACCTGGCTAATTTTTTTTATATTTTTAGTAGAGATGTGGTTCACCATGTTGGCCAGGCTGGTCTCAAACTCCCGACATCAAATGATCTGTCTGCCTTGGCCTCCCAAAGTGCTGGGATTACAGGTGTGGGCCACCATGCCCAGCCCCTGCTCAATTTTAGACACTGCAAGAACTTCTGCTGGTCCATCATCTCATCTCTCATGATCTTGGCCCTTGGGATCTTTGATGAATAGAAACCTTTAATACTGGTATAATCAAATTCATTTTTTTGACTTATGATTCATCCTTCTGAGATCCCTAAAAGAAGTCATTTATACTTTCCTAAGTTTTCTTTTATTAACTTTATAGTTTTACCTTTTGCATTTAGTGCTTTACTAGCAGCTGGTCTCCACTTTACATTATTATGTTATAGAGAAGGAGGGGGCCTGAAAGCCTCTCAGTGCTCAAGATCTTTGAAGACTTAACTGGGCATTAGCTCAATGAGAGAGAAAGAAAGCAATAGAGGATGGGGACAGGCCACTCTCTCCTGGGCCTTGCTTCCCCCAAGAAAATCCCATGAACCCACCCACAACCACTACATCTCAGACTATTTCAGCGTCTTCCTCCCAGTGGCTTCACACACCTGGGTGAGACCCCCAGCATCTACTCAGTTACTAGGTCTGGTATTCCCTGATATTATCCTGATTTTTTGACTGGAAAAAAGGTGTTAATTCATAAGACTTTGGGGTTTATTTTTTTTTGGGGGGGGGCGGGGGACGGAGTCTCACTTTGTCGCCCAGGCTGGAGTGCAGTGGCGTGATCTCAGCTCACTGCAACCTCTGCCTCCTGGGCTCAGGTGATCCTCCCACCCCAGCCTCCTGAGTAGCTGGGACCACAGGCATATGCCACCATGCCCGGCTAATTTTTGTAATTTTTTTTTTTTTTTTTTGTAGAAATGGGGTTTCTCCATGTTGCCCAGACTGGTCTCAAGCTCCTGGGCTCAAGCGATCTGCCTGCCTCAGCTTCCCAAAGTCCTGGGATTACAGGCATGAACCAATGTGCCCAGACCCCTGACACTATTCTAAGCAATGGGGATTAAGCAGTGAATAAAACAATGCCCCAGCCTCATGGGATTTGGTGGGGGAGAGAAACAGTAAATATCTATCAACCAATGGTAAATGCTGTGAAGAATAAAGCAACATAAGGCAGAAAGGAAACTCCAAGGGGACTGAGCTCATCTTAGATAGGGTAGTCTCTCTGATATATACAGAGACTGAACTGGGGTAATGGAGCAAATTCTGTCCATGGTAAATCTGGAGAAAGAGACTTTCAGGCTGAGGGAATAGTAAGTGCAAAGGTCCTGAGGTTGGAAATGGCTTGGCTTGATCAAAAACAAAGAGGCCAAGGTGGACAGAGCAGTTATTGATGGAGATAAATAGGGAACAAGATCACAAAAGTAGACGCAGGGTACAAGAGAGCAGACCATGCAGGGTCTTTGGGGCATAGTGAGGAGTTTTTATGTTACTCTATTTAAAATGGGAAGTGAGCTAAGTGTTACAGTTAAGGAAGTAACATATATGTATTTACTCATCAAAAAGATTATCCCAAACTTTTGCTTGCCACTATGGATGGAGTAGCTAGTAGCTGACTAACTCCCCACTAAAAGCTATAAAAGCTGAATACAAGCCGGGTGTGATGGTTCACACCTGTAATTCCAACACTTTGGGAGGCTGAGGCAGGCGGATCACCTGAGGTCAGGAGTTCAAGACCAGTCTGGCCAACATGGTGAAACCCCGTCTCTACTAAAAATACAAAAATTAGTCGGGCACGGTGGCGGGCACCTGTAATCCCAGCTAGTCAGGAGGCTAAGGCATGAGAGTCGCTTGAACCTGGGAGATGGGGTTTCCCCATATTAACAAGGCTGGCCTTGAACTCCTGACTTTGTGATCAACCCATCTCAGCCTCCCAAAGTGCTGGGATTACAGGTATGAACCATCACGCCCAGCCAAGAAAATTAAATTATTTCCAAGGGAAGATAATACCATCTAATTTTTATATTTTAATTTAAAAATGACCAGTCTTTCCAGGAAACAAGACCACATGACAGAAAACCAAGAGAAAAAATATACACTAGAAGTATGTACCCAAAGGTGATCCAGATATTAGCGTTCTCAGATATAGGCTTTCAAGTAACTATAATATGTTCCCCAAAAACAGATGAAAAGATGGATAATTTCATCAGAGAACTGGAATCTAAGGAGGGGGGAAGAATCCAATATAAATTCTAGAACTTAAAAATAAATTAATTAAAATTAAAATTCAGTAGATCAGTCCCACAGCAGGTTAGACACACTGGAAAACAGATCAATAGAAAATATCTAGATTAAATTACACAGAAATAGGGTAGAAAATACATTAAAAACATATGAGACATACAGGTCATGGTTAAAAGGTCTAAGAAATACATATTAGAGGCCGGGCGCGGTGGCTCAAGCCTGTAATCCCAGCACTTTGGGAGGCCGAGACGGGCGGATCACGAGGTCAGGAGATCAAGACCATCCTGGCTAACACGGTGAAACCCCGTCTCTACTAAAAACTACAAAAAAAACTAGCCGGGCGAGGTGGCGGCACCTGTAATCCCAGCTACCCGGGAGGCTGAGGCAGGAGAATGGCGTGAACCCGGGA
>NW_016807449.1:2393672-2397178 GCF_001698545.2 Rhinopithecus bieti | reverse complement strand
AAAAAAAAAAAGGGCAGAATGTTGATAATTGCTAAAGCTACGTGTTAGGTATATATGGGTTCATTATGTTTACTTTATATATGTTTGAAATTTTAAAAATACTGTATAAAGATATTTTTAAGTAACTGACACTAAATACTCCAAATAAAAGGCACATATTTTCTGATCTACAACTACATCAACAACATGGTTGAATCTTATATGACGTTTAACAAAAGAACCAGAAACAAAAAAGTTTTTGTATGGTTTTATTTATTCTGAATAAGAAAACAAATAAAGCTTATCTATGTCATTAGAAATTGGGGTAGGCCAGGCACAGTGGCTCACGTATGTAATCCCAGCACTTTGGGAGGCTAAGGTGAGTGGATCACCTGAGGTCAGGAGTTCGAGACCAGCCTGGCCAACATGGTGAAACCCCATCTCTACTAAAAATACAAAAATTAGCCAGACACAGTAGCATGTGCCTGTAATCCTAGCTACTCGGGAGGCTGAGACACGAGAATTGCTTGAACCCGGGAGGCGGTGGTTAGAGCGAGACGAGATTGTGCTGCTGCACGCCAGCCTGGGCCACAGAAGGAGACTCTGTCTCAAAACAAAAAAAGAAAAAGAAAAGAAACTAGGGTAAAAGTTACCCTTAGGAGAGTAGGGACTGGAAGGAGCCATGAGGAAGAGTCTCGGAGGCAGGCAGTATGTTGTATATTGATCTGGGTTTAGATAACACAGATGGGTTCAATATCTGAAAATTCATAAAGCTTATCACTTATGATCTGTGGACTGTTCTATATAGATATTACACTTCACTGAGAGTTTTGGTAAAGTCAAAAATCAGCAGTCAGCATAAAAACAAAACCCAACTATATGCTGTTACAAGAGACTGTAAGCACACAAAAAGGTGGAAAGTTACAGGATGAAAAAGATACACTATATAAACACTAACCAAAGAAAGCTGGAGTAATCTCTACATCAAAGTAGCCATTAAGGCAAAAAGCATTGCTAGAAGTAAAAAACAACATTTCAAGGTAATAAAGGGGGTCAAGTCATCAGAAGGATACAACCGTTCTAAATCTGTATGCATTTAATAATATAGCTTCAACATATATAAAGCAAAAATGATAGAACTGAAAGGAGAAATGGAAAAATCCACAGTCATTCAGTACAAGAAGCAAACAGTAAAGATATTAAAGATTTGAATAGCATGATTGACAAACTTGACCTGACATAGCTGAACTGCAGGATATGCACTCTGTTCTTTTGTTTGTTTGTCTGTTTGTTTGAGACAGAGTTTCACTCTTGTTGCCCATGCTAGAGTCTAATGGTACAATAACGGCTCATAGCAACCTCTGCCTCCCAGGTTCAAGCAATTCTCCTGCCTCAGCCTCCCGAGTAACTGGGAAGACAGGCGTGTACCACCATACCTGGCTAATTTTTTTTTTTATTTGTAGTAGAGATGAGGTTTCACCATGTTGGTCAGGCTGGTCTCGAACTCCTGACCTCAGGTGATCCACCTGCCTCAGCCTCCCAAAGTGCTGGGACTACAGGCATGAGCCACCATGCCTGGCCTTTTTTTTTTTTTTTTTTTCTTTTTTTTGAGATGGAGTCTCACTCTGTCTTGCCCAGGCTATAGTGCAGTAGCACGATCTCAGTTCACTGCAGCCTCCATCTCCCGGGTTCAAGCAATTCTCCTGCCTCAGCCTCCTGAGTAGCTGGGATTACAGGCACATGCCACCACATCTGGCTAATTTTGTATTTTTAGTAGAGAAAGGGTTTCGCCATGTTGGCCAGGCTGGGTTTGAACTCCTGACTTCAGGTGATCCACCCAACTTGGTCTCCCAAAGTGCTGGGATTACAGGTATGAGCCATCGTGCCCGGCCACTCTTTTCAAATATACATGAAGCATTTGCTAAAATAGACCAAATCCTGGACTATAAAGCAAATCTCAACAAACGTCAAAGAAGTGAAATCATATAGAGTATGTTTGCATATTCTCTGACCACAGTGAATTAAATAGGAAGCAATAATAAAAAGATAGCACTAGGCCAGACGCAGTGGCTCACGCCTGTAATCTCAGCACTCTGGGAGGCTGAGGCGGATGAATCACGAGGTCAAGAGATCAAGACCATCCTGGCCAACATGGTGAAACCCTGTCTCTCCTGAAAATACAAAAAAAAAGCTGACCGTGGTGGTGTGTGCCTGTAGTCCCAGCTACTCAGGAGGCTGAGGCAGGAGAATCGCTTGAATCCAGGAGGTGGAGGTTGGAGTGAGCCAAGATCGTGCCACTGCACTCCAACCTGGCAACAGAGCAAGACTCCATCTCAAAAATAAATAAATAAATTAACAAATAAATAACAAAAATATAGCAGGGAAGTCATAAAATATTTGGAAAGTAAGCAATATATCTCTAAAATTATCACTCAGGTCAAATTAGAAAATATTTTGAATTGATAATAATGGAAACGTGGCCAGGCATGGTGGCTCATGCCAATCATCCCAGCACTCTGGGAGGTAGAGGCAGGCAGATCACTTGAGGTCAGGAGATCAAGACCAGCCTAGCCAACATGGAGAAACCCCCATCTCTACAAAAGATACAAAAATTAGCTGGGTGTGGTGGTGCATGCCTGTAATCCCAGCTACTTAGGAGGCTGAGGCAGGAGAATCGTTTGAACCCAGGAGGCAGACATTGCAGTCAGCCAAGATCGTGCCATTGCACTCCAGTCTGGGTGACAGATCCAGACTCTGTCTCAAAAAATAATAACAGAAATGTGACATAACGAATGTGTCAAGTGTAGCTACAGAAGTTTTTAGAAGGCAAACGGTGGCTCTCAATGCATGTATTAGAAGAGATTATTAAAAATCAAATGACCTGGCTGGGCACAGTGGCTCACGCCTCTAATCCCAGCACTTTAGGAGGCCAAGGCAGGTGGCTCACCTGAGGTCAGGAGTTCAAGACCAGTCTGGCCAACATGGTGAAACCCCGACTCTACTAAAAATACAAAAAATTAGCCAGGCATGGCGGGGCACACCTGCAATCCCAGCTACTCAGTAGGTTGAGGCAGGAGAATCGCTTGAACTCGGGAGACAGAGGTTGCAGTGAGCCAAGACGGCACCACTGCACTCCAGACTGAGTGACAGAGTGAAACTCGAGTCTCAAAAAAAAAAAAAATCAATGACCTAATGACCTAAAAATATCAGTGACCTAAGCATTCACCTCAAGAAGTTGGGGGGGAAAAGCTGGAAAAAGAACAGCAGATCAGGAGCTTGAGGGCACATGGCTGAAGTCCTACCTACTCAGGAGGCTGAGGTGGCAAGATTACTTGAGCCCAGAAGGTGGAGGCCGCAGTGAGCTAGGGTCACATTACTGCATTCTAGCCTGCGTGAAACCCTGTCTCAAAAAGAGAGGAGGGGGGAGGGAAGGAGGGGGAGGGGAAAGGAAGGGAGTGGGGGAATGGGAGGGGAGGAGAGGAGGAGAGGGCGGAAGGTAGGGGAAGGTACAGGGGAGAGGCGAGGAG
>NW_016807449.1:2382717-2393113 GCF_001698545.2 Rhinopithecus bieti | reverse complement strand
AGGGGAGAGAAGGGGGAGAGGGGAGGGGAGGAGAAAAGAGAGATGGCACAAATTATTAATATCCATCACTACATATCTTGCAGATATTAAAAAGATTGGCTGGGCATGGTGGCTCATGCTAGTAACACCAGCACTTTGGGAGGTCAAGGTAGGAGGATCATTTGAGGCCAGGAGTTCGAGACTAGTCTAACATAATAAGACTGCATTTCTCCCCCTCCAAAAAAAGACAATATTACGAACTTTATGCAAATTATTTGAAATTTTAGATAAAATGGAAAAATTCCTTGAAAACCACAACTTATCAAAATAAAATAGAGCATCTGAATAATTGTATTTTTATAAAAGAAATAGAATTTGTAATTTAAAGTCTTTCCACAAAGAAAACTCTAGGTCCAGATGGCTGGTGACTTCTTCCAAACATATAAAAAATAAATAAGATCAATCCTACACTAGCACTTCCAAAGAACAGAAAAAGAGAGAACACTTCTCCACACATTATATGATATCAGCATAGCCTTGTTAACAAAACCCAACAGGGATCTTACAGAAAATAAAAGAAAAGAAAATCTGGCAATATATAGAAAGGACAGGCCGGACACCGTGGCTCACGCCCGTAATCCCAGCACTTTGGGAGGCCGATGCGGGTGGATCACCTGAGGTTGGGAGTTCGGTACCAGCCCGGCCAACATGGTAAAACCCCATCTCTACTAAAAATACAAAAATTAGCCGGGTATGCTGGCGGGCGCCTATAATCCCAGCTACTCGGGAGGCTGAGGCAGGAGAATTGCTTGAACCCGGGAGGGGGAGGTTGCAGTGAGCTGAGATTGCCCCACTGCACTCCAGCCTGGGCGACAGAGCGAGACTCCATCACAAAAAAAAAAAAAGAAATAAATGGGGGCCGGACAAGGAGTCTCCCAGTTCAATTCCCCCTTCCTCGGCCCATTTCACCGAAGCCTGAAGCCGAAGAGAACACGAGCCACAGCATGGCGGGCGCAGACATCCCGCCTTCCACCACCAGACAGAAACTCTGGGCTCACCGCCCGCTCCGGCAGCGCGCATGCGTGGCACACGACGGCCTCCGGTGTCCACCTGCGTCTTAGGAGGAGCCCGGGCGGGGAGGGGGCGGGGCTCAGGGGCTGCGCACGCGCACTCGCGACCCCTCGCCTCCTTTTTGCTCTTTCTGGCGGGAAAAGCTCACGCACTCCTCCCCCAACTCAACTGCCGTTCGTCGTTCGTGGCCGTCGGTTGTGTCCCGAGACTAGGACGTGGCTCCAGGTGCGCCCTGCCCCGTGGCGAGGTTCCCCAGAGTGGCCTTTCCCAGCCCCTACCGAAATCCTAGTGAAGCCCCCCATATGGTGGGAGAGATTCCCCTGCGTCAGGGCCCCCCAAATCCTATTAAAATCCTGACCAAGCCGGGCGTGGTGGCTCACGCCTATAATCCCAGCACTTTGGGAGGCTGAGGCGGGCGGATCTCCTGAGGTCGGGAGTTCGAGACCAGCCTGACCAACATGGAGAAACCCCATCTCTACTAAAAGTACAAAAAATTAGCTGGGCGTGGTGGTAGTCGCCTGTAATCCCAGCTACTAGGGAGGCCGAGGCAGGAGAATCGCTTGAACCTGGGAGGCGGAGGTTGCGGTTAGCCGAGATCATGCCATTGCACTCCAGCCTGGGCAACAAGAGCAAAACTCCATCTTTAAAAAAAAAAAAAACCTGACCACTTGGGAGGCCGAGGTGGGTGGATCACTAGGTCAGAAGATAGAGACCATCCCGGGGAAGTGAAACCATGTCTCTATTAAAAATACAAAAAATTAGTCAGGTGTAGTGGCGTGCACCTATAATCCCAGCTACTCGGGAGGCTGAGGCAGGAGAATTGCTTGAACGTGGGAGGCAGAGGTTGCAGTGAGCTGAGATCGTGCCATTGCACTCCAGCCTGGGTGACAAGAGTGAGACTGCGTCTCAAAAAAAGAATCCTGACATTCCCTCAGAAATACTGAAAGGAGTCCACCAGAAAATCTTATAGGTGACCCTGAAATCCTGTCTGAATCGTCTAGAAGTTCTGTCAGACTTGTCCCTCAGAGCCTGCCAGGGACTTTCCCCAAGATCCTGTTACTCTCCCCAAATCAGCAGAGATGCCTGGACTTCTGTCAGAGATCCCCAGAAATCCTGGCAGGTCCCTCCCAAACCCAGTCAGACCTCAGATTCCCTCAGAGAGCCCAGAAGTCCATCAAAGACACCCCAGAATAGAGACCCCGAAATGCAGAGAGCCCTGCATAAATCAAGACCCCCAAAATCCAGCCAGAGACCCCAGAAATCCAGTCAGAGACACCTGCAGAAATCAAGACCCCCAAAATCCAGAGACCCCAGAAATCAAAGCCCCAGAATCCAGAGAGCTCCCAGAAATCCAGTCAGACCCCCACAGAAATCACCCCTGAAATCCAGCCAGAGACCCCTGAAATCCAGTCGGAGACCCCCACAGAAATCGAAATCCCCAAAATCCAGCCAGACACTCCCCAGAAATTCAGCCAGAGACCCCCCCCAAAATTTTGTCAGAGCCCTTGAAAGCCCTCCAAGGCTCACACCACCCAGAGCTCCTGCCAGGGCCCCATCCTGCTTCAGTGTCCCCGTCCCAGTCCCATCAGACCCCCGAGATCAACCAACACCCTCAGGGTCCCTCAGGACTTCGTCCCAAACCCAGCCCATGCGCCAGGGCCCGGCCAAGGCCATCGCCCCCCTTTGCACCCTGCAGAGTGTTCCAGACCCTGGAAGGGCCTCTCTTCAAAGACCTGTGTTTCCAGAACGTTCCAGAAGCGCACAGTGGCAGCGGGCCCACGTGGCTCAGGGAGAGCAGGTGCTGGGGAGCTGGGTGAGGACAGGCGAGCCCAGGCTCGACTGGTGGCCCCAAGGGGCGCCCATGCCCGCTGTGATGATAGCAGCACTCAGGTCTCTTAGTGGCCAGAGTGTGGCCACTAAGGCATTGGGTCGGCCTGGGTGGAATGGAGGCAGGATGGGGCCCCCCAAACTCCTGTCACTGCTTCAGTGACTGCCCAGAGCAGCTGCAAGTGGGGCTGGCAGGGATGAGGAGGAGGTGGCCTGGGCTTGGGGGACCGTGTACATTCTGAGTTGGAACCCAGGGGAGCAGCACATTTGGGGCTGCGATGAGGAGAGACCTACAGGTTGCCCGATGGAGAGAAAAGGGACAGGAAGAGGCAGGAGCTTCAGAGACTACTCCATGCCACTCTAGCCTGAGGGACTGGGACTTAGTCCTGGGGCACTAGGGAACCATGGGAGGGTTGGGAGCAGGGGGCGAGGCAAGATCAAACTCCCGTGAGAAGCCAGCCGGCCAAATCCAGGCTGATGTGGCAAGAACGGCAGCTGTCCAGGGCCGTGTGGGAGTCAGACACAGCCCCTCGCTTCCCAGAAAAGACCACGCGAAGCCGAGGCAGGATGCAGGAGGGCGTGCCAGGCAGAGTCCTGGGCGTGGGAGTGGTCTGCAGCTCAGAGTGCCTGGAGCATCATGTGCGATTTGGGGTGCTGAGGTGGGCGGTCAGCCATGCAGGGCCTTGGTGTCAGGGCCAGGGTCTAGCCCGTCCCCAGGGTTCGGGGAGCCATGGAGGGGTACTGAGCAGGGGAGGGGCAGGTTGGCTCTGGGGCCCTGTGGGGACAGACTGGAGGGCAAGCCTGGGGATAGGAGGCTGGGACAAAGGCCAGGGAAGAGAACCAGGCAGCCTGGGCCAGCGATGAGCCATGTGAAGGAAGGGAGGCATTGACACCCCCCGACCCACCCACTAGCTCCTTTGATGTCAGCCACCTCGTTCCCCAGCCCACACCTCCAATCCATAAAACAGGTCGGAGCGGAGCTGCTCAGGTCCCAGCGGGGGTGGCAAACAGGTTGTGAGGATCCAGAGGTCCTGGAGCACAGGTGGGGCCAGGCAGGCCCCGACCCTTGGTGGCTGCTCTGAGGACACCATTCCCCTGCTTCTCCTTCCAGGAGTGCGCAGGGCAGCTGGTCCTTTTCTGTCCCTCCCCGTGAAGGAGGGAGGCTGGTAGCTTTGCCAGCAGCTGCGCAGCAGCAGGGGTGGCCCATGGACCTGCCTGAGGGCCCGGTGGGTGGTCCCACTGCGGAAAGTAAGTGACTGGGACCCTGTTTGCCCCGGGGAGGGTGAGGAGGGAGCCATGGGTGGATGGGCACCAGGCTGTGAGTCGGGGACTTGGGAGAGGTGACTGAGGGGTAGCTGAGCCTTTGCATGAGTGCAGGGTGGAAGGGAGGGAAGGGACTCTGGTGGATTAAGTGCCTACTGTATGCCTGCCCACCTGTCTGTACCCCTTATCTCCTGTGGGGAGGCTGGACTGTGTGAGAGCCGCACCCCTTACTCCTTTCAGATGCTGCTCAGATGGTACTTCTTACTTTCTGTAAAGCAGTTGCCCTGTGACACTCTCTCCCCTGCCCTGCTTCACTTCTCCTCATAGTGCTCACATCTGTCATGTTTTGTCTCTGTCTCCGCCACTACAGCATGAGCTCCACAAGGCAGCGTCTGTTTTATTCTCTCTGGTATTCCCAGTCCCTAGAGCAGGGCTGTCCTGTGGAAGTACAATATGAACCACATATGTAATTTAATAGTTTTTAAAAGAAAAAAGGAACAGGTGAAGTGAATGGTAATAATAGATTTTCCTTATATACCCAGAGTAATACCCTCTATATTATATATATATATGTATATATTATAATATATATACAGGTATATTATATATATAAAATATATCCAGTATATAGCCAATATAAACATGTATTCAGATATTCTCTTTTTTTTCATACTAAGTCCTCAAGATCTAGCGTGTACTTTACACTAACAGAGCATTTCAATCCACACTCACCTCAGTTGAGGTGCTCCAGAAGGAGAGACTGCCCTATTGGTTGGGACCCCAGAGCAACTCCTGACTCATCATAGGAGCTCAGTTATTGTTGAGTGAACGGATGGATGCAGGCTGAATGGGTGTGAAAGGCGGCTTCAGGGGGTGGGGAAGAGGCACTGGCGTTGCCTCTCTGAAACTCATCTGCCAAGTGAGAGAGCCCAGTCTGATGGGGATGGCAGGGCCCCTTTCTTAGAGGCTCCCAGGCATCCACGGCACAGCCTGCGTCTTTTTCTACGAAGCCCCAGGCCTCAGGAGGCTTTCCAGATAGGAGGGTCAGAGGCAGACACCAGGGTGTGGGAACCAGAGGACAGGCCATCTAAACTTCACCTGCACCAGCAGAGGGCGTGCAGCCACCGGGATCTGGGTGGCAAGGGCTGAGCCAGCTTCCAGTCTCGGGAAGGAAAGGTAGGAACACACCCAGAAGGAGAGGTGGAGACAGAGGAAGGCAGAGGGAAAAAGAAATAGCAGAGGAAGGAAATAGAAGGCTTAGGGAATGGAGAGTCGCTGAGATATGGGGAGGGAAGCACAGAGACTGAGATACAGGAAAGAAAACAGGGACAAGGGACATGAAGGCAGAGAGACAGGACATGGGGAAGAGAGACTGGGAGAAAGAGAAAGAGCCAAAGAGAAATGTAAAGAAGAGACAAGGACAGAGACATAGAGGAGAGAGAGACACAGAGGAAGGAGATCTTAGGAACAGGAATGGCATCTCCCTGGGGGGATCCTGGGATGCGACTTCAGACACATGCTGATCCTCAGAGCCAGCGCGACCTGATGCCTGTCCTGAATTCTATTCCCAGCTTCGCTCTCTCTGGCAAGCCCCCCTGGGTGAACGATCTCATTGGGCCTCATGATCCTTGTTCATGTAACATGAGAACGACAGTGAGGGGGCTGGGTGGGGTGGCTCACGCCTGTAATCCCAGCACTTTGGGAGGCCAAGGTGGGTGGATCACTGAGGTCAGGAGTTCAAGACCAGCCTTGCCAACAGGGTAAAACGCCATCTCTACTAAAAATACAAAAATTAGCTGGGCCTGGTGGCAGGCTCCTGTAATCCCAGCTACTCGGGAGGCTGAGGCAGGAGAATTGCTTGAACCTCAGAGGCAGAAGTTTCAGTGAGCAGAGATTTCGCTATTGCACTCCAGCCTGGGTACCACAGCAAGACTCCGTCTCAAAAAAAAGACAGCGAGAGGAGGAAAACAGACTGGGGCTAAAGCCCTGGTCTTCCCTAACTGTGAGTTCACACGCCCCTTCCCTAGGGCCAAACCTAGGAGCATGGGTTCAAGCCAGAGGGAATGTAAATTTCACACACTGCAAAGAACCCT
This sequence comes from Rhinopithecus bieti, assembly GCF_001698545.2. Lineage (NCBI taxonomy): Eukaryota > Metazoa > Chordata > Mammalia > Primates > Cercopithecidae > Rhinopithecus > Rhinopithecus bieti. Next base: position 2,386,880 of record NW_016807449.1, on the reverse strand, counting down.
GGAAGAGTTAGAGGGATGAGAAAGTTGACTCATATGTTAAACAGGGTGACCTTTGGTGAGTTCTTAGTTTCTCTATGCCTTCGTCCCCTCATTTGTAAAGTAGGGATTATAATAGCATCGATTATTATTATGCTACTAGACAGTTCATGTAAAGTGCTCAGAAAAGGCCAGGCACCTACTAAATGCTCAGTAAGTGTTCAATTCTATTCTTGAGTCCCCACCATGTGCCAGGCCCTCTGCCAAAGCCTTTCTAGATTTTATTTCATTTTCTCTCTAGGAAAGAGGTAACACCAACCCCATTTTCCAGAGGAAGAAACCGAGGCCCAAGAGAAGTTGAGTCCATTGCCCCAAGTGCCGCCACTTCTCTGAGGCCAAGCCTCAGTTACCCCCTGGATCTACCCAGTCCTGCAGCCTATGCTCAATGAGCTGCTGCACCCAGCTGTTCAAGGCCAGGGCAGGGAACCTAGAAGGTCACTTCCAGCCCTGGGAGAGAGGCTGGGCCAGCTCAGTGGCTCCTGCAGTTGAGGATCTCTTCCTATGTCATGGAGCATTTGTTGAGCACCTACTATGTGCAAGTGTTGTGGCTACAACAGTAGACAAACCCCAGGACATGTGTGTGTGTGTGTGTGTGTGTGTGTACACATGTGTGCTTCACATACACAGAGCTAACTCAGCCCTGGTAAGGAGGATCACTCTACCCACCCACCCCCCATTTTACCAGTAGGGAAACTGAGGCCCTGAGAGAACAGACTTGCCCACAGATGTGCAGCTGGACTCTGCACCCAGGTTTATGTGACACACTCATATGGTTTGATCCAGCTCATAGCCATTCCCTCACTGCCCACCCTGCCTGGTTTACCCCATCCCTTCATGTCTCAGCCCCCGGCCATGGGCTCCAATGATGCCAGCCTCACCTTAGGGATGCAGGGAGGAGAGAGACCTGGTCCCCAGGGTGGGCTGGGAGACCGGAGATGCAGCAGGCGGGATCGATCTGGGCTGCCCACGCATTATTGGATTGTTCCTGGCTCCTGGGCCCCCCTTCACTCTCAGCTCCTCCCAGAATCCTCTCTTCTTTGCCCTCCCCCGCCCTGTCCCTTTCTGAGTCCGGCCTGGGAGGCTGGAGAGGAGAGGAGGAAAGGGTGATCTCAGAGTGTCCTTCTCTGGGCTCCTAAGCCAGTTGGACACAAAAGACAGCCAGGGGACTTCCTGGTCTGAAAGATGGGGGGAAGTAACTCAGAGACCCTCACATTGTTGCCCCCTCCTGAAGCTTCCTGCTGTTCCCCGCTGGCCCTAACTCTAGGTGCTCTGAGTGAATTCCCTCCCCTCTGCAGAGCCCAGGAGGCTGAGGACCTGGGGTCACCCCTCTTCCTTCCTCATTCTTCTCACTGGTGAGCTGAGCCCTCTTGTCTCCCCAGTGTACCTCTGCGAGCAGCCTGAGGAGGCAAGGCTGGGGATGCCGGTCAGCTTGGAGGAGCAAATACTCAACTCCACATTCGAAGCTTGTGACCCTCAGAGGACAGGTGGTGGGGCAGGAGGGGTGCTGGGGACCAGCGTAGGCAGGAGAGGGGTGGAGGCTGGGAACTGGGGCTCAGGGAGAAGACTGGGCTAGAGCCCCTCTTGGGGGTTTTGCAGGAACAAAGTAGGAGATTGTGGGAAGCTTCAGGAAGAAGAAAGTGGATGACGGGGTGAAGGCCTTTTAGAATGAGGAAAACTTAGGCCGGGCGCGGTGGCTCAAGCCTGTAATCCCAGCACTTTGGGAGGCCGAGACGGGCGGATCAAGAGGTCAGGAGATCGAGACCATCCTGGCTAACACGGTGAAACCCTGTCTCTACTAAAAGCTCCAAAAAACTAGCCGGGTGAGGTGGCAGCCGCCTGTAGTCCCAGCTACTCGGGAGGCTGAGGCAGGAGAATGGCATGAACCCGGGAGGCGGAGCTTGCAATGAGCTGAGATCCGGCCACAGCACCCCAGCCTGGGTGACAGAGCGAGACTTTGTCTCAAATAAAAAATAAAAAAAAAAAAAAGAATGAGGAAAACTTGGGGGACATTGATGAAAGAGGGTAGAGTTTTGGGGTCATAGGATGGGGGAGGGAGGCAGCAACCATGGTGGAGTGGGGCATGGCTGGTGCTGTCCCCATGTCCATCCCCTTTGGTTCACCTTGTGATGGGGGGATGACTGGACCCCATTTCCAGGTGAAAAAGTAGCCTCAGAGGAGGGGAAAGGGCTTGCCCAGTGTGGCTCCACTGGGCTATGGAGCAGGAGTGCCACCAGCCTAGCCAGTGACATCCTGCTCCCAAGCTGCTGCCAGTCCATACCCACCACTCCCCACTTGCCCCAGACCCCCTTACTGCATGCTCTGTCTCAGGCACTGTGGCTGTGACCCAGGTGCTGGCCTACCTGGAGGCTGTGACAGGCCAGGGCCCCCAGGATGCACGCCTCCAAACATTGGCCAACAGCCTGGACCCCAATGGGGAGGGCCCTAACGCCACTGTGGACTTGGACACTTTCCTGGTTGTCATGCGTGACTGGATTGCTGCCTGTCAACTACATGGGTGAGTCCCCACACCTTCATCCTCCTCTGGGAAGTCCTTCCTAAGATCTAACCTCATACCTGCTTACTGGAGCCAGCATCCTTTAGGCCCAAGGACCTACTGTGTTTGGAACGAGATTGTGGAGAGAAAAATGAAGAGATGGGATTCAGAGGGGTAGATAGGGAGTCTGAGGACAAAATAATTTGGATGAGGAGGCAGAGGGGGTCTGGGAGACAGAAATAAAATGGGGCTGGAGAAGGGAGGAGCTTGGGGCTGACAGAGGTCCCTCGCCATCCCTTCACCCAACCCACTCCTTGCCTCTGCTGCTTTTCCATCTGGCCGCAGGCACTTGCCATCTGGCCTCACCCTCCTGCCCTGTGGTGCCAGCTCTCACCTGACCCGGTCCCCTCCTCCCACCTGCAATCCCCCTGCCTGTGGCTGGTGAGGACTGAGGGGCCACTACAGTGGGGCTCTAAGCCTCATCCCTTTGATACAGGGGATTAGAGCTGGAAGAGGAGACCGCCTTCGAGGGAGCTCTGACCTCCCAACAACTGCCATCTGGTGAGATTGCTATATATAGAATGAAGCAGGCAGGCCCTGGGTCAGACAGTGTGAGAACTTACCACCCAGGGCAGAGCAAGGGATAGGGTGGGAACCAGGGACCTTTACTATAGCCTAGAGCTGTGAGTGTGACTTTCTAGGTCCGCCGTCCCTTCCTTCCCTGAGCTTTGGGGTTTTCTTCTTCAGAGGATGGTTTCTAACTCTTCCTCCTCACACCAGCCCTATTAGAGAGGCCTACAAGGCCCCGCCTACCTCTGCTCCGTCATCATTAACATCACCTCCTCCTCACTCTAGTCCAGGCATTCGCAGGCCCACTGGTCTTGCTGCCCTTCCTCGAATGTGCCCCACTTCTGCCCAGCACAGGCCCTTGCTCAGGCTGTTCCCCTCCACTCCTCACTCCCCAACCCCCTAGCCTTTTGTTTGTTGTTTGTTTGTTTGTTTGAGATAGAGTTTCGCTCTTGTTGGCCAGGCTGGAGTGCAATAACGCGATCTCGGCTCACCACCACCTCCGCCTCCTGGGTTCAAGCGATTCTCCTGCCTCAGCCTTCTGAGTAGCTGGGATGACAGGCGTGCACCACCACGCCCAGCTAATTTTGTATTTTTCGTAGAGACGAGGTTTCTCCGTGTTGGTCAGGCTGGTCTCGAACTCCCAACCTGCCTCAGCCTCCCAAAGTGCTGGGATTACAGGCGTGAGTCACCGCTCCAGGCCGTTATCCTTCACACCTCTGGCAAAGGGGAAGCCCTGGTATGCCCCTGGCTAGAGTTCCCTGCTTCCCATGCTCACTCCTAGGCTTGTAGGTCTTTCCATTGGAACATCTACCTGCAAAGGAAATCTGATTATCGAGTTAGCTACCGGCGCCTGGGTTTAGTTGGCTGGTTTGCTCACCATTATATCCCCAGGACCTCACACATAGGAGGTGCTCCATAAAAAAGTGGTCATGGACCGGGCGCGGTGGCTCACTCCTGTAATCCCAGCACTTTAGGAGGCCGAGGCGGGCGGATCACGAGGTCAGGAGATCGAGACCATCCTGGCTAACATGGTGAAACCCCGTCTCTACTAAAATACAAAAAA
>NW_016807449.1:2376972-2382352 GCF_001698545.2 Rhinopithecus bieti | reverse complement strand
CAGGAGATCGAGACCATCCTGGCTAACATGGTGAAACCCCGTCTCTACTAAAAATACAAAAAATTAGCTGGGCGAGGTGGCGGGGCCTGTAGTCCCAGCTTCTCGGGAGGCTGAGGCAGGAGACTGGCATGAACCCAGGAGGCGGAGCTCACAGTGAGCCAAGATCACGCCACCGCACTCCAGCCTGGGCGACAGAGCAAGACTGCATCTCAAAAAAAAAAAAAAAGTCATGATTACAGCCGTGAGCCTGTAATCCCAGCATTTTGGAAGTCCAAGGTGGGAAGAACATTTGAGCCCAGTAGTTTGAGACCAGCCTGGGCAACATAGTGAGACACCATCTCTACTAAAAATAAAAAATTAGCTGAGTGTGGTGGCATGTACTTGTGGTCCCAGCCAGGACACTGAGACAGGAGGATCGCTTGAGCCTGAGAGGTTAAAGCTGCAGTGAGCCATGATTACACCACTGCACTCCAGCCTAGGCAATAGAGCAGGATCCTGTCTTTAAAAAAAAAGGTGGTCATGTTCCATTTCTCTAGCCATACAAAAAAAGGTGGGGAGGGAAGGAAGTTCTTTTCAACCTCCTTCTACAGGCTTGGGGGCCCAGGGAGGGCTGCGAGCAGAGGAGGGACTAGAGGCCAGGAGAACAGAGGCTGTGGTGAGGGTCCAAGAGGAGAAAGCAAGGGCCGGGGTGTGGAGACAGAGGGGAGGGGTGGAGCAGAGAGTCAGGGGCAGGAGGAAGAAGTCTACGCTCTGCTGGACTGGGGGTGACGGAGCGAGGGAGCCAGGTCCGCCCAGTGGCTGGGTGGTTGGTGGGGGATCTGGGAAGGGGAAGGTGAAGTGCTGACCAGTGTTGGGTGTAAAGCATGTGGGGGGTTGGGGTTATCTGGGAGATCCAGCCTGAGCTCAAGGTAGAAGACAAGCAAGAGGGCTTTACAGTGGGTATAACTGCAGCCCCAAAAGCCCATGAGATCCTCCAGAGCACAGACGAGGGTGGAGCCAGACAGAGACCAACCTCATAGCCCTGGGGCACCTTACATTTAAGGGTAACAGGGAGGCCAACACCCTCTTGTCTGTCTCCCTCCAGGATGCCCAGAAGCTGAGGAGCCAGCCAACTTGGAGAGCTTCGGAGACGAAGACCCCAGACCCGAGCTGTACCTATCCTCACACCCCTCCCTGACCCTCCTGCCTATGCCCTGTCCCCTCCAGCCTGGGTAGGGCTTGGGATCCTTCAGGGAAATGAGCGAGGGACAGGGACTTTGCTAACAGCTCAGGGACACCAGAGGAGTCTCTCTTCTGTTTCTCTTGCCCCAGAGAAGCCACATCTCCCCACCACCAGCACCTACCTCAACCTGGGGAAATGAGGCAGGGGCTGTGGACAGTGACCTGAACCCCTTCCTTGCCCCTAGGCAAGCCACAGCTGACCTGCTGAGCAGCCTGGAGGACCTAGAGCTCAGCAACCAACGTCTGGCTGGGGAGAATGCCAAACTCCAGCGGAGCGTGGAGGCAGCCGAGGAGGGGTCGGCACGCCTTGGGGAGGAGATCTTAGCTCTGCGCAAGCAGCTTCGCAGGTGGGCTTGACCCCACATCCACCCTCCCCAGCGCCCCTGCCTCCATCCTGCCTGCAGCACCTGGCTTCTATCTCCCATGCTCGCTGTCTGCATCCTGCTCTGTCTTTGACTCTGTACTTGTCCTTTCTTTTCCCTTTTCTGTTTTTTATCTTTTGTGTCTCTCTGGTTCTTATCTCTCAGCCTGTTTTGGTCTTTTTATCTTTCCCTGGAGGGTTCAGACTTCAATCTCTCTCTCTTTTAATTAATTAATTAATTAATTAATTTGAGACAGAGTCTCACTCTGTCACCCAGGCTGGAGTGCAGTGGGCGTGATCACAGCTCACTGTAACCTCTGCCTCTGGGCTCAAGCGATCCTCCCACCTCAGCCTCCCAAGTAGCCACAGGCCCACCACACTGCCTGGCTAATTTTGTTTTATTTTTTATAGAAATGAGGTCTCACTGTGTTGCCCATGCTGGTCTCAAACTCCTGGGCTCAAGCCATCCTCCCTCCTTATCATCCCAAAGTGCTGGGAGTACAGGCCTGAGCCACTGCACCCAGGCTAGATTTCTCTCTTTATTCTTTTCCTCTCTCTGATTCTTCATGTCATTTGCCCTTTCGTCTCTCTGTGCTTTGTCATTCTTCATGTTTATCATGGTCTCCGTGTTCTAGTCCCCCACTCTCTCCAGGTCTCTTTCCCACCTCCTCCTCTTTTAGGTTAAAACTGGGTCTCTGTGCCCACACCAGATCTCTTTCTCCTATTTTCTCTCTGGGTTTCTGTCCTCCCCTCTCTCTGGGTCTCTGTCCCTGCCCACCATCTGGGATCTCTCTGTTATTAGTGTCTCTCAGAATGGATCTGTCTCTGTGCTTCTCTGCCTTCCTCTCTCTCATATGGTTCATCCGCCCCCAATCCCATTCAGCACCCAGCAGGCCCTGCAGTTTGCCAAGGCTGTGGATGAGGAGCTGGAGGACCTAAAGACTCTGGCCAGGAGCCTGGAGGAACAGAATCGCAGCCTTCTAGCCCAAGCCCGGCAGGCGGTGGGTCTGACCCAGGGGAAGGAAGGTGCCCTCTCTCTTCTTTGTTTCCTGGAATCAGAGTGGCAGAATGTGACTATGGAGTAGGAAGGGGCAGAGGTCACCTGGCTTTCTCCCTCTCTCCAGGCCCTGCTCACCCTAGACTTTTTCAATCTTACCTGCCATCCTTCTCATGACAAGGGAGATAGCAGGAGCCGTTAGGGCTTCCCAGACCCATTCCCCCAACCCTGTCCTTCAATGACCCAGGCCCTGGTTGTGTTCCCAGGGGTGAGAGAAGGGCAACATGGGGGTAAGGAGGCTGGAAATGAAGCCTTTGTCCTCTCTCTGGGGTTGGTCAGGAAAAGGAGCAGCAGCATCTGGTGGCTGAGATGGAGACTCTGCAGGAGGAGGTGAGTGGAGGCCCAGCACCCACCCCCACCCCTTCCCCAGTCCTTAGGGTCTTCTTGACACCGCTCCCTTCTGCCCCCAACACCCCAGCAGCCTGCCACCAAACAACCTTCAGCCTGCTTGGGGAGACCTCAGAATGTCAGTAGTGTGTGTGGGAATGTCCCTGAGGTTACACCACACTGTGAGAACTACCATGCTTGACGAGAGTGTGGGGCATGGGGTCAGCCTACATGGGTTCAGGCTGAGGCCACCTACATAAGCGTGGACCAGTCCCTCCCTTCTCTGTGCCTCGGCTGCCTCGCCTGTAAAGATGAACAAAACAGTGCCATCTGTCTCACTGGGTTGTGTGAGACTTCAACTAGAGGATACTTGTAAAGTCTTAGACATGAGGTAGGACACATAGGATGTGCTCACTAACAGTTAGCTCACATTGTTTCTATATTCGTATTTTTTTACAGTGAATAAAACAGCCAGGCACAGTGACTGATGCCTGGAATCCCAGCACTTTGGAAGGACTAGGTGGGTGGACCCCTTTAGCCTAGGAGTTCAAGACCATCCCAGGCAACATGGCAAAACCTCGTCTCTACAAAAAATAGAAAAATAAGCCACGCATGGTAGTGTGCACCTGTAGTCCAGCCACTCAGGAGGCTGAGGTGGGAAGACTGCACGAGCCCGGGAGACAGGTTGCGGTGAGCCAAGATTGCATCGCTGCATTCCAGCCTGGGTAACAGAGCAAGAGCCTCTCAAAAAAAAAAAAAAATTGATTTGAAGTCAACCTTGAGTTCAAATCTCATCTTTGCCATTTGCATAATAGGCAACCTTTAAGCATGTGACTTCTCCTTCTCAAGCCTTTCCTTTTACTTTCTTTTCTTTTTTGAGACAGAGTTTCATTCTTGTTGCCCAGGCTGAAGTACAGTGGCATGATCTCAGCTCATCGCAACCTCCACCTCCCGGTTCAAGTGATTCTCCTGCCTCAGCCTCCCGAGTAGCTGGGATTACAGACATGTGCCACCACGCCTGGCTAATTTTGTTTTTTTATTGTTGTTGTTTTTTCAGTCGAGATGGGGTTTTTCCATGTTGGTCAGGCTGGTCTCGAACTCTCGACCTCAGGTGATCTGCCCACCTCAGCCTCCCAAAATGCTGGGATTACAGACGTGAGCCACTGTACCCGGCCTACTTTTATTTTCTAAGAACTGGAAGAAGGGTATCTGTTCAGTAGGCTTGTTTTGGGGATTGACAGCATTTCACTGAGGGACTAGCAAACAATATGAAGAGACCCAGTTAAGCTTCACATTTAATTCAAGCCCCATTCCATCTGAGATAGAAAAACATCCTCTTAGTTCATTCTGGGCCCACCTAACATTTTTAGATTGAAACAAACTCATCAATTGACAATGAAACCTGTCACCACCCTCCACCTCAAGGTGGTATCTAAGTTGCAGGAGACTGACAGAGGAGCCTAGTGCTCTAGGAAGCTGCTGGTCCTCAATGTTTCTTCTCTCTGCTCTTCTTGAGATTGGTGGTTTTTGTACAAACGTTTGTCACCACTGTGTGCTGGCATCCAGTGCGAGGCCCACATTACCTTTGGATCTCTGGGCATACCATCCTCTTCATCTTCTGGTGGTGATCCCTCATCCGGGCTGGGACTCTCACTCCACCACTTCCACACCCTTCCAGAGCCACGGAGGTGGTTTGGTTGCTTTCCTGTGAAAGGGAAGAGGCTGGGGTCGCTGTCCAAAGCCTTTGCCTCATTTCCCCAGGTCGGGGTGGGTGCTCATGGTGGGGAGATGTGGCTTCTCTGGGGCAAGAGAAACAGAAGAGAGACTCCTCTGGTGTCCCTGAGCTGTTAGCAAAGTCCCTGTCCCTCGCTCATTTCCCTGAAGGATCCCAAACCCCACCCAGGCCTTGACCGGAGAGCACAGGGCTGGGGTGGGCAGAGGTCTGGTGAGGACCCACCAGTGAGGCCTCTTTGCTTTTACAAGAAAGTAGCATCTCTATTCTCACACCGTGATGATTCTGAGAGCGCTCTGGGAAGTGCACGCAAGGCCTGTCAGATCCTAAGACTTCCAGGGCTCTGTGGTTCTCCATCCATTCCCTCCACCCCTCATAGCTAGCCCTGGGTGAGGGGAAAACTCCGGGCTTGTTTTCAGCCTCTTCTCTGTCCTGCATGCCACCCCCAGCTCTAAGGATCTCTGCCTAGTCCAGGTAGATCATGTATTCCCCCCAAAAAATTTGTCCTACATTTACGGTGTTTTTTACACTGAAATCCAAACAGTTTTTGCTATTTTCTGGCTCTTCCATGAAAACTCACCCCCTTGAGGCAATGGGAATCTCACAGCAGGATGACTGTACCATGTGAGACATGGAGTGCAGGCAGGATGTGACAGTTTCTTTTTTTTTTTTTTTTTTTTTT
>NW_016807449.1:2367135-2376593 GCF_001698545.2 Rhinopithecus bieti | reverse complement strand
GCCCGTCTCGGCCTCCCAAAGTGCTGGGATTACAGGCTTGAGCCACCGCGCCCGGCCTTTGACAGTTTCTTTCAGAACATCCCTTTTTAAGAATGAAAACCTTGCCAGGCACGGTGGCTCACACCTGTAATCCCAGCACTTTGGGAGGCCGAGGTGGGTGGATCACCTGAGATCAGGAGTTCGAGACCAGCCTGGCCAATATGGTGAAACCCCATCTCTACTAAAAATACAAAAATCAGCCAGGTGTGGTGGCGCACACCTGTAATCCCAGCTACTCGGGAGGCTGAGGCAGGAGAACCGTTTGAACCCGGGAGGCAGAGGTTGCAGTGAGCCAAGATGGCACCAGTGCACTCCAGCCTGGGTGACAGAGCAAGACTCCATCTCAAAAAAAAAAAAAATTTCTGGCTCAGCATGGTGGCTCACACCTGTAATCCCAACACTTTGGGAGGCCAAAGCAAGACTGCTTAGGCCAGAAGTTTGAGACCAACCTAGGCAACATAGTAAGAGTCTGTCTCTACAAAATAAAAAAAACAAAAAAAGTAAATAAAAGAATGAAAGGCCAGGCATGGTGGCTCAAGCTTGTAATTGCAGCACTTTGGGAGGCTGAGATGGGTGGATCATTTGAGGTCAGGAGTTCGAAACCAGCCTGACCAACATGCTGAAACTCCGCCTCTACTAAAATATAAAATTAGCCAGGCATGGGGCGGGCATCTATAGTCCCAGCTACTTGAGAGGCTGAGGCAGGGAAATCACTTGAACCTGGGAGGCAGAGGTTGCAGTGAGCTGAGATGGTGCCTCACTGTACTGTAGCCTGGGTGACAGAGTGAGATTCTGTCTCAAAAAAAAGAATGAAAACCTTTCCCGGAAGCCCCCTGGCAGAACTTCCTTTATTACAGTTCATTGCCCTTCAACCATGATAACCAGACTACATGGGCAATATGGCTACTGACAGGTCCAGAACGTTTTTGGCTCCAGGGAACAAAGAAATGATGGCTTCAATCTGCAGGACACTCATTTCCTTAACCAGAGGTTTAGAAGAAGGTGTTCTCTGGGAAGAAGGTGGTCTCTGGGTGGTTTGGTGGCTCCCTGGCTGCCTGTGGCCTCATGATTGCAGATGACTGCAGCAGCTCCAATCTCATGTTCTCATTCAAAGTAGGAAAACGTGGTGCAAAGGGGAGCCAGGAAATGCCCCTCTCGTGGCTCTTTTCATCAGAAGCCTCTCACCACCCCCCCAGCAGCTCTTACATCTCACTGGCCAGAACTGGATCACATAACACCCCCAGCTGCAAGGGAGCCCAGGAGGATATCTGACCTTTTTCAGCCTCTAGAGTGGCAGGTGAACAAGTGAGAAGGGGTGAGAATGGCTACTGGGTTAGCTCACCAGCTGAGCTTCCTGCATCTGCCAAGATTTCCACCTTGACTCACTCCCATGGCTGGGGCTGGGACCCATCTGCCCTCAGACAGAGAGAGTAGATCCCTCGACAAAAGCAGAAGGAGTGAGCAGGGTAAATAGCAACCAGCAGTCTCATCTCTGCCTCCTCCCCACCAGGAAGGCCTGCTGCCAGGTCGAGTGCCTTGAGCAGCGTCTGGGACACCCTCGGCCCTTGATAAACTGGAGCTATTCTTGGTTCCCTCCCCTCTACCTTCCCCCTCCACACAGCTGCCTACAGAGCATCTATAGATTGAGTTCTCAAGTTACAGTAGAATAATGCTGGAGTAACAGGACACTCAGACACTGAAGATCCAGGCAGCCTTCCTATGGAGAACCTACAGAGCTGGCTCAGGTTACTGCAGAAGGAGGCAGGAACAGCTGAGTAACCAGGTTCCCTGCCGAGTGGCCCAGGATCTGGCCTGCAAATCCCTACCAGGTGGACAGATGTTGACACAGCACTCCTTTCCTGTCCTTCCTCTGCCCTTCACCTGGCAGCCCAGGCCCGCTGAGACTGAGAGGCAAAGCACCTGATGGAGGACTTGGAGCTTGCTGGAGAGAGGGAGAGGCTGGCCTTGGTATATCCCCTGGTGTGCCAAGAGGAGGGGTGTGGTGAAAGGGAACTCTGGACTGCCTCCATGCCACAAAGTGCATTTCCCCAGTGACCCCCTCGCCTTGAAACGCTGTGCAACTTGATAGGTTTTTGGTGCCCCTAAACTTTGGACTGGAATCTGGGCCATTTTATGCACAGGTCCCGTTTTATGACTGGCATGGGTTGCCCTCTCCCACCTGTTGTTTTCCCAGCTAACTGTCCTCAGCCTTGAAGACTCAGCAGCGCCTCCTCAGGAAGCCTGTTAGTGCTCCCATGGTACCCAGGCCCTAGGCTTCATCAGGGCCCACCTCGTGCGTTGTTACCTGCTTCTGCATCCATCTCCACCTCTAGAACCTAATTCCCTTTGTGTCCCATTCTCACCCAGGGCTGTGTCTGGCTCAGATGAGAGTCTGAAGATTATAAACACAAGATTTGGAATCACACAGATTTAGGTTTGAGTCCACTTACCATGTGACGTTGCCAAGTCTCAGCCTCTCTACTCCTCTTTAAAATTGGAAATGATTATACTATTAATAGTTATGGCAACCAGACATGGCATTCCTCCTGAATGGCAGAATTTGATATGTATAGCACCACCCGATCTTGCCAGAAAATTGAACAAGAGTCTGGACAAGGCCCTGGACCTACCTACCAGTTTATAAGAAATAATGATAGAGGAAAGTGGTGAACATGACCACAGGGAACAAGAGCTCAATCAGCCTAATCTGAACCCACCAATCCTACGGGACAAGGGACCTGCTTTCTTCCACAGAATGAGGCCCTGAAGCGTACCAGGGTCGGGGTGGAGGGGGGAGAAATTACTGTCAGAAGAAGTAAGACATTTCAACCAAAAGCAATGGTGGACCTTGTTTGGATCCTCAATCAAATTAATGTAAAGAAATCTCTGTAAGACAACCAAAATGAACAAGGAGCACAGGCTGGGTGCAGTGGCTCACCCCTGTCATCCCAGCACTTTGGGAGACCAAGAAGGGCAGATTACCTGAGGTCAGAAGTTCAAGACCAGCCTGGCCAGCGTGGTGAAACCCTGTCTCTACTAAAAATACAAAAATTAGCCAGGTGTGATGGCGCGCACCTGTAATCCCAGCTACTCAGGAGACTGAGGCAGGAGAATCACTTGAACCTGGGAGGCGGAGGTTGCGGTGATCATGCCATTACACTCCAGCCTGGGCAACAAGAGTGAAACTCTGTCTCAAAAAAAAAAAAAAGAAAGAAAGAAAGAAAAAGGGGGCACAAACTTTCTAGTATGAGATGATACTGAGTTATTGTTAATTTTGTTAAGTAATGATCATGGTATTGTGGTTTTGCTAAAGGAAATAAGTCCTCAAGTAGGGGAATAAATGCTGGAGTAACTACAGGTGAACTAATATGCCTGCGATTTGCTTTAAAGTAATCTACTTAAGACACCTGGAGGAGAGCCAGGTGCGGTGGCTCACACCTGTAATCCCAGCACTTTCAGAGGCGGAGGTGGGTGGATCGCCTGAGGTCAGGAGTTCGAGACCAGCCTGGCCAACATAGTGAAACCCCCGTCTCTACTAAAAATACAAAATTAGCTGGGCGTGGTGGCACATGCCTGTAATCCCAGCTACTCAGGAGGAAGAGGCAGGAGAATCACTTGAAGCCGGGAGGCAGAGGTTGCAATGAGCCAATATCGTGCCATTGCACTCTAGCCTGGGCAAAAAGAGCAAAACTCCATCTCAAAAAAAAATAAATAAATAAATTAGCTGGGTGTGGTGGCAGGTGGCTATAATCCCAGCTACTAGGGAGGCTGAGGCAGGAGAATCACTTGAACCCGGGAGGCGAAGATTGCAGTGAGCCGAGATCGCACCATTGCACGCCAGCCTGGTCAACAAGAGCAAAACTCTGGCTCAAAAAAAAAAAAAAATCTCAGTTAACAAACATCTTAGTAAACAAAGCTGAGAAAATGCATATAATTATTGAAGCTGGGTGATAGATAATGTGGATAACAGGCTGCTTATGTTGTTCTTTTGATTTTAAAATTGGGGATAAGAAATGAGTCAACATATGCAAAATGCTCAGTAAGTGTTAGCAATTATTAACCTATCTAATCCTCACAGCAATCCCATAAAGTAGTTCCCAGTTTAACTCCGTTTTTTGTTGTTGTTGTTGTTGTTGTTGTTGTTGTTGTTTTTTCCTGAGACAGAGTCTCGCTCTGTTGCCCAGGCTGGAGTGCAGTGGTGCGATCTTGGCTCACTGCAACCTCTGCCTCCCCGGTTCAAGCAGTTCCCCTGCTTCAGCCTCCTGAGTAGCTGGGATTACAGGCATGCGCTACCAGGCCTGGCTGATTTTTGTATTTTTAGTAGAGACGGGGTTTCACCATGTTGGCCAGACTTGTCTGGAACTCCTGACCTCGTGATCCACCCACCTCAGCCTCCCAAAGTGCTGGGATTATAGACGTGATCTGGCCTAGCTCCATTTTTATAGATGGGGGAGCCACACTCAGAGAAATTAAAGCTGAGGTCCCACCAGAATGGTGGGAGGAATTAAATGGGTTAAAACCTGAAGTGCTTAGCATGAGACCTGATGTATATCAGTCAAGTGTTTAGCAAGTATCTGCTGTTAATTTTAACATCACCATTTGCTGAAGTGAATGTAACCAGCCATTCCTTCTTCTAGAACGGGAAACTGCTGGCGGAGCGGGATGGAGTGAAGAAGAGAAGTCAGGAACTGGCCATGGAGAAGGACACTTTGAAGGTGCCACTCCTTCCTAGTGCCTGACAACTTTCCACCACCCCAGGACCATTTATCCCATTTCCGGTTTTAGTGACTGCAGCCTGATGAGAGCAGGGTCTTCCATCAAACTGTCAGACTCCCAGGACCACCCAGGCATCCCTAAAATCCCTGAAGTCCCAGAACATCTCAGGAGGTTGAATCGGTGGGGTGTGGGAGAGCAAGGCAGGCCAGACGGAGGGCAGGACGAAGGGGTGTCCTGGGAGGTTGGATGGATGGACCGCCTCCTTTCTTGGCAGCGGCAGCTCTTTGAGTGTGAACACCTCATTTGCCAACGAGACACCATCCTCTCTGAGGTGAGGGGCCTGGAGAGGGAAAGAGATTTGCCTTCCATGTGTGCCAGCCACTTCCTGCCCCTGGTCTAGAAAGGGAAGTCCTACTTGGGTCTGATCCTTGGATGTGCAGCCGGAGAGATTGGAGGGATTCCCCAGGTCCCAATGTGACCCCTCAGGGATCTAGAAGCCCTTCTGCCCGGTGCTCTCTCTTGGGCCCCAGCTCCTCCCTCAAGCTCACCCTTGTCCCTTAACCCCCCAGCCAGTCCCCCCGCCACCACCAACCCCACTGTCTTTGGGGAACTGGTCCCAGTCTCATTTGGCTTTCGGCTTTCCCAGCGCACTCGCCATGTGGAGAGCCTGGCCCAGACCTTGCAAGAATACAGAGTGACGACGCAGGTAACTCGGCGGCCCTCGCCACTTCTCTTTTGCCATCTCTGGGACTTGCTGCCTCTCCTCCTCGTCCCTCTTTCTCTGTCGGTGGCCACATCTTGCTTCTTCCATCCTTAATGTCTGACTGTATGACTTCCTGTGTGTCCCACCCTCTGTTTCTGTATCTGCCTTTTCACTTTTTCTCTGTTCCTTCCTTCCATTCACTTTCGTTCTCTGTGGGTGTCTTCTCACACACCCCTCCTTATCTTTTTTTTTTTTTTTTTGAGACAGAGTCTCGCTCTGTCACCAGACGGGAGTGCAGTGACGCAATCTCGGCTCACTGCAACCTCTGCCTCCCAAGTTCAAGCGATTCTCCTGCCTCAGCCTCCCAAATAGCTGGGACTACAGGCGCACACCATCATGCCCAGCTGATTTTTGTATTTTTAGTAGAGACGGGGTTTCACCATGTTGGCCACGATGGTCTTGATCTCTTGACCTCGTGATCCGCCCACCTCGGCCTCCCAAAGTGCTGGGATTACAGGCATGAGCCACCGCGCCCAGCCTCCCCTCCTCATCTTTATGTGTCTCTGCCAGGCTCCTGTGGGTTCCTGTCTCTGCCTCTAGGTCTAGGCTGTCTGTCTCCCTAGGCAAGTCTTCTCTGTTTGGCTCTGGTCTTTACCAGTCTCTGAGCCCTAGTGTTTCTCTTGCCTGCCTGTGAGTCTGTTTCCATCTATGTCTTTCATTTTTTCATGCATCACTGCCTCTGCCTTCCTTCTCTTCATTTTCTTGGCCGTGCTTTTGTTTTGTTTTGTTTTTCTTTTTTGAGACGGAGTCTGGTTGCGTCGCCCAGGCTGGAGTGCAGTGGCACAATCTTGGCTCACTGCAAGCTCCTCTTCCTGGGTTCAAGTGATTCTTCTGCCTCAGCCTCCCAAGTAGCTGTGACTACAAGCGCGTGCCACCATGCCCGGCTAATTTTTTGTATTTTTAGTACAGACAGGGTTTTACCCTGTCAGCCAGGATGGTCTCGATCTAACCTCGTGATCTGCCCACCTCGGCCTCCTGAAGTGCTGGGATTACAGGCGTGAGCCACCACTCCCGGCCTCTTGGCCTGTGCTTTAGCTTCTGGATTCCTCTTGCTCTCTGTCTCTCTTTGGCTTCCTAACATTCTGTCATGGCTTTCTGCCCTTTGTCCCTAGGCAGTATGTGTCTGGGGAGCCCAAAGTGGTCAGGAAAGTGGAAAGAACCCTGGAAGAGGAGCCCAGGGGTGGGAAAAATGGAGAGCCAGATGTGCCCCCCACTTCCTCCTTTGCAGGAACTGAGGCTGGAGATTTCACGCCTGGAGGAGCAGCTGAGTCAGACCTATGAGGGGCCTGATGAGTGAGTGGAACTTCATGGGGTAGGAGGAGGCAGGAGGGTAGCCTAAGGGCAAGGACACCCTGGCCTCCAGCCCCAAGGTGGGCAGGGAAGGGAGGCCAGCATGAGCCGACTGAGTGGCCACCAGGCACAAAGGCCGCCTTCCTCCCTCCTCCCTGTGTGGCCAGGCTACCTGAAGGGGCCCAGCTGAGAAGAGTGGGCTGGACCCAGCTGCTGCCCCCATCGCTGGGCTTGGAGATCGAGGCCATTCGACAGGTGGGCCTAACACACCTGGAATAAGCTGCAGGCCACCAAGGCAGAATCTCCAAACATCTCCCCACTCTGATCCTCACACCAGCCTAGCCCTAACCCACATTGCTGCCAGAGGCTCCCATCGCAACCTTAGCTTTTCTCTAACTCTATCTGGGATCCTAACCCCAAACCCACTGCCAGCCTCAGGCCTATGCCAGACCCCAGTCCGATCCAGCTGTGACTCACCCCTATCTCGTCTCCCTCCATGACCATCTCACTCCTTAACTTCATCTCGAACCCAGACCTTGGTCCTGGCAGCAAACCCTCCCCTGTTCCTGCTTCTGCCCACTCCCCAACCCCAGCCCCACACCAGCTCTTTTCTACCTCTCATCCTATTTTCAGCCACACACCTAAACCTGTTTCTATCTCTGACCTTGTCTTCTACCTTAATATGGCTCTCCCTGACCTCGGAAACAACTTCTGTCCCAGAAACGGGAAGTGGCAATTGCTGATCTCTCCAACCCTCTGTGTGGGGTGTGGCAGTGGGAGGAAGTCACCCGTGATACCAGTGAGGAAGCTGAGTTTCCATCTGAAGCCCCAGCTGGGGGACAGGTGAGCACAGGAAAAGCTCTGAAGTCCAGGAGCTGGAAAGGGGCCCGGAGCTCCAGGTGCCGCCCTGGCCAGCCCATTCACTCACACCTTTGCTTGTTCCCCATTTGATGAGAAAATGTTAATTGAGAGCACACTGTGTGCTGGACACCCAGCCACAAGCCAGACCAGATACCACCCCTGCCCCAGGGACTGACCTGCCAGCGTTGGAGACAAAGGTGAACAAAGCAAACACACAAATTGCACTGTGGCTTTTATTGTTGTTTTGTTTTTTTAGGAAACACTCTCAGGAATTACATTATTTAAAATTGTACTACTGTAGGAAGGGAATAAGTAAGTTGTTTATGCTAACATTTTAAGGATATATTAAGCATTTATGTTTCAAATATAAGTACCTTGAAGAAAAGCCAGCAAGCTCACTATGACATCTTTAACTCAGCAATAACCATTGGGTTTTTTTGTTTGTTTTTTGTTTTTAGAGACAGGATCTTGTCTTATTCTGTTGCCTAGAGTGGAGTGAACTTGACTCACTGCAGCCTCAACCTCCTGGACATAGGCAATCCTCCCACCTCAGCCTCCCGAGCCGCTGGGACTACAGGCACCTGCCACCACACCTGGCTAATTTTTGTGTTTTTCAGTAGAGACAGGGTTTCACCATGTTGGCCAGGCTGGTGTTGAACTCCTGGTCTCAGGTGATCTGCCTGCCTCAGCCTCCCAAAATGCTGGATTACAGGCATGAGCCACTGCACCTGGCTTTTTTATTTATTTATTTATTTTGAGACAGAATCTCACTCTCTTCTCTGTTGCCCAGGCTGGGGTGCAGTGGCATTATCACAGTTCACTGCAGCCTCAATCTCCCTGGACTCAGGTGATCCTCCCACCTCAGCTTCCCAAGTAGCTGGAACCACAGGCGTGTGCCACCATGCGTAGCTGATTTTTCTATTTTTTGTAGAAATGAGGTCTCCCTATGTTGCCCAGGCTGGCTGAACTCCTGGGCTCAAGTGATCCTCCTACCTCAGCCTCATGATTTTATGCCAAGGCCTTGCACAGGCTGTGCCAGTGGCTCAAAGAGTGCTGGGATTACAGGCATGAGTCACTGCTCTGGGCTCTCTCTCTCTCTTTTTTTTTCTTTTAAAGAAAATGTTGTAAACAGCTCTGTAAACGATGCTGTATTGTCTTGTATTGTCTTCAAAGCTCTTTGCCATCCTTCAGGAGAGACTCATTTCTCTGATCACTTTTTCCCTGGTTTGAGAAAAGCTTCTGTGTTTCTCGTTGACAGCAGAGCTTGTTTGGGTTCTCACTGAACTCTCCCGGTGTCTCTGTAAGGCAGGCATCCTCATCTTGTTACTCATGGGAAACTGAGGCTCAGGGAGAAATCACATGTCCATGGTCACACAGCTTGCCGGGGACAGAGCCTCATCCCCAGAAGTGTCCGTCAGATTGCGCTTCTGCTTTGAGCTCTCAGATGCCCCTGAGAGACAGGCTTGTCAAGGGGAAGACTGAGCCAGGCCTCAGGGTGCAACCTGCGATGGGCCCAGGGATACAGAGCTGAGTCCCTTGGGGCCAGGCCTCTCAGTGCTCAAGGCCTGATAGGAGAGACCCTGCAAATGGGTTGGCCCAGTGCAGAATGGTCATTGTGCTAGAGGTGGGGGATGGGCCTGTGGCAGCCCAGAGAAGGGGTATCTGTCAGGTCAGAGACTGGGGGAGATATTGAAGAGAAACTGATACTCAAGTGGAAGGAAGGAAGAAAGGAAAGGAAAGGGAGGGGAGGGAGGGGAGGGGAGGAAGGGAGAGGAGAGGGGAGGGAAGG
>NW_016807449.1:2348321-2366576 GCF_001698545.2 Rhinopithecus bieti | reverse complement strand
GGGAGGGAGAGGGGAGAAGGGGAGGGGAGGGGAAGGAGATTAAGTGGTTGGAGGAAAGAGAGGCCTTCTAGGCACTAGCACAGCCTGTGCAAGGCCTTGGCATAAAATCATGATATCCTTGAGGAGTAGAGGGTAGCTGGGGGTGACTAGTGAGAGATGAGGCCAGGGCCAGATCATGAAAGGAAATCTCTGACAAGCTAACAGATTGTACTTTTCTTCGGAAAGCCACAGGAAGGGTGGGGTCAGCTCTGGGCATAAAAAGATCCCTCTGGGACCATGTGAGGGACCTACTGGAGGCAGGGAGGAGGCTGGAGCAATGGTGATGAAGCCTGAGCCAGGCCAGGGCCCTAGGGATGGAGGAAAAGGGACAGACAGACATAATTGGGGTGGAAGGACAGAGCGGGGATCAGATGGGATGTGGGTGATGGGGAGGGAGGAGAGGAGGAAAGACTTGGAACTTGTGACCTCATGAGGTGAAATCTTGAGGGATGTCTGGGGGCTGCCTGGAAGCAGTTGGGTGCACCAGCCTGGAGCTCAAGGATTGCATTTAAAAAACAATGTCAAGTTGGTTGTTGAGGTCAAGGGCAATGCTGATATGTCTCTGGAGAAACCAAGAGGTACTTGGGTCCTGAGGAGGAGCAGATGGACCCAGCCCAAGTCTGGGAACCTGGGATGAGAAGGCGGTTGGACAGGGAAGTGCTGATCTCCTGTGGGACCCAGATAAGTGTACGAGGTCTGTGGAACATCCAGGAAGTTTAGGCGACTGGGACTCCTGGGTCCTGTGAGGGAAGGGGGCTTGGTGGCATCGAGAACAACCCTTTGGTTTTTGGCTTCTGCCCTCAGGGGGATAATAGGGCCATCCTCATGTAGGGGAGCACAAGAGGAGGGTATGTTGTAGACGGTGGTGAATTCATGTGCAGGTTGCAGCCTGGAAGACCTTTTGCATATGGGGTCTGGGACCAGCGGGGAGACAGTGGGCACTGTTAGGGGTGGAGCTTTGAGTGAGAAGAATCAGAGAAGAACTAACCTTTTTGTTTCCACAGAGAAACTTCCAGGGAGAGCCAGTGCACCATGGAGAAGGAAGGAAGGAGCCATCCATGTGGTAAGGAGCTGAGCCATCCATCTGCCTCAGGGTGACACCCCATTCACAGATGCTTAGAGTAGGAGGACTGGATGAGCCCTGAGGGGGTCGGCATGCCACTCATTCACTCATTCTTCACATCTTCCCAGAGCAGACCCTGGACCTGTAGGCCAGGAAATGAGACCTGGCCCTGCCCTCAAGTCTAGGAGGAGATCTGGTTCCCGACTCTGCCTCGGGGGAAGGCTCTCAGAGAGGCCGAGGCAGGCCACCATGCCTGAATGGAGCCCTGTGGGAGTGGTGTTAGTATAGGAAACTCTTAGACAAGAAGACACAATTGTCAGGCAGAAGGGACAGCTCAGTCACATGGTCGTTCTCTCACTGAACACACCTTTCCCGAGGCTCCAGGGAACCTCCCTGGAGAGCTCCCAGTCAGCTGGGAGATCTTGGGGGTGAGGGGGGCCTCTGGAATCAGCGTGGTTTCAGATTCCAGCTCAGGTACTTTGCAGTCAGGCTGTTGTGAGCATTTGGTCTTATGCTATGAAGTTCCAGCCCTGTGATTGGGATGTGATTGTTAGGAGGCTGTGTCCAGGCCTCTGACGATGGAGAAAGCACTAGATGACTGGGCCCACCCTCCTCCAGGGCCCTGGCCTTGGGGCCTCTGGTTTCCTGTGTTGCTTCCCTCTCCCCCTCCCCTCTTTCAGGCTCCCAGCTGCGGCTACTAATGAGGCTGCCTGCCAAGGCCTCTAATTGGACTTGTCTGGGAAGAGCTGAGATTGGGCGGGATGGGAGCTCTGGAGCTATGACCTCCCTTTGCGTCACCAGAGAAAGGAGGGGAGAAGGGGCTGAGCAGTAGTGGAAGTCGGGGAGGCAGGTGCCATGCGAGTTTCCGAGTTTCCAGAGGGCAGGGGCTGTTTGATCCGCAGGTTGGAAAGCTGGGAGTGAGGAAGCTGGTGAATACCATGGCCCCTAAAGGTAGCCAGGGGTTAGGACTTGGACCTTGAGACGGGTTGGGTCCCAAGTAGAAGTTTCAGGGGATCAGACAGTGTATGTCTGACTGGGGCCTAAAAGCCTGGATCCCTTATTGCGTGGGAGCACAGCTGTATTCCTGAGGGTATCTCTGAGGGTTTTGGGTCTGAAGCTGGTGGTAGTGGCAACTGCAGGGCTGAATCTCTGCTCCCAGTGAAGGCAGTGGCTGGTGGTGTGGATGGCTGGGTCTCTAAGGGACATTCAGCCTGGGCAGCTTGAGGCCTGAGACCCCAAAGCAGCATTTCAGGGACTCAGATGGCCATGACCCTAGGAGGGGCCTCCCTAGGAGCCTTCCCCCAAGGCAGGGGTGGGAGCCAGATGTCCTCCTAGACCAAGACTCTGAGACTCGCTGAGGGCAGGGCCAGGTCTCATCTCCCAGCCCATAGGCCCAGGGTCTGCTCCTTGGAAGATGTGAGTAAATGAGTGAGTGAGTGGCATGCTGACCCCTCAGGGCTCTTCCAGTCCTCCTGGAAGAGGGGCTTGCACACCTAAGAGGATTTGGCATGGGGAAGAGCTCCAACAGTTGGGTTCTGTGGGCTGGGAGGTCTGAGTTGGAGTGCCAGTCCTCAGACAGTACCCAGTGACAGCCATTGAGAAATGGCTCAACCCACTAGACAGGAAGGGCGTTTCGACACGTGCTCTGGGGTCTTACAGAGGCCTGAATCTCTGGTACTTTGGAGGGTGAGAGAGCTGGAAGCCTCAGTTCCCAGCTGGGGGACCCACTGGGGAAGTAGTGGCTGAGAAAACCACTCTGAGATGAAGAGGCCCCCTTATTCTTTAGTGGTCACAGACCCTTTGGATAATTTTTTTTAAATTCCTGTGAAAAATACATATGCAGGACGCCCCCCAGGCCCATCCATGCTCCCTGGCCTCCCCCAGGCCCGTCCATGCTCCCTGGCCTCCCCCAGGCCCGTCCATGCTCCCTGGCCTCCCCCAGGCCTGTCCATGCTCCCGGGCCTGTGCTAAGACCCTGCTCCAAGGCTTCCCTCCCAGCCCATAGTAGGCAAAGGGAACCAGGGAGGAGAGGACGATGCCAGCAGTGACTTTGTTGGCCCTCAGGTTGACCGGAAGAGAGGAAGAGGAGGACGCAGAGAGCCAGGCCACGGTGGGCAGCCCCAGCGCTCTCCCCAGCCCCATCCGCTCCAAGCCCGCAGAGGCTGAGTCGTTCATTTCAACTCTTCCCAAGCCCCAACCTCACACCTCAACTCCTCAGGAGCAGAGAGAAAAATCATTTGGCCAAGAGATAACAAGGCCCTTGCTGTAGCTAATGAGAGCGATGGTGAGGT
This sequence comes from Rhinopithecus bieti, assembly GCF_001698545.2. Classification (NCBI taxonomy): domain Eukaryota; kingdom Metazoa; phylum Chordata; class Mammalia; order Primates; family Cercopithecidae; genus Rhinopithecus; species Rhinopithecus bieti. The sequence goes on along the minus strand of NW_016807449.1, from coordinate 2,363,183 downwards.
GGGGGGAGGCCTGGAGGTTGGTGGGCGGCCAGGCTGCTCCCAGGGGAGCTCCCCAGCCACACACACAGGGCGGCAGCCACCACACCGCAGGCCTCATAGACGTGGCTGCACCCCCGGATTGCATAAATGCACACGCACATGTGCCCACACTCGGCAGAGGTTGGGCTGGCCCGCCCCAGCCAGCCTCAGAACTCCCTGGGGGCACAGTGCCCACAGCCCCCCAGCCTGCAGCCACACAGGCCAGCTCCTCTGCTCCTCAGAGCCCAGTGCCCAGTGGAGGTTAGGATTTCTGCTCTCAGGCAAGGACGGGGAAAGAATCTCAGTAAGGAGAGGTGAGGAGCCCTGGGTTCTGAGCTGAGGAAGGCAGGAGCTGGGTTGGAGTCTGCCTGTTGTGCGTCAGGCACTGTCAGGGCCCTTGGGGCTCTTCAGGGTCCAAACTGGCCGAGATAGCTGCCTCCATGACACTCAGCCCCCAGCGCCCTGGCCCCGAAGCCCACCTCCTCTCCACATACCACACACTGCCTTGCAGAGACTGGGGCTCCACCTCAGCTTCCTCACAGCTCACACGGGGATGATCTCTTCCTAGCTCCCAGGGTGGGGAGGAGGGTTAAGGACCACGTCATAAAGGGCCTGGGTCCGTGCCTGGCACAGCAGGTGGTAGAGTGAACATATTGATTGTGATTGGTGTTCTGTTTTTATTTACTGCCATTATTATTGTCATTCATCATCCTCATCTGAGTCAAAAGGTGTGGGGTAGGAAGGCCAGAGACCCATAGAGGTGAGGCCCTTCCAGGGAGACATGGGGGATGAGGCAGCACAGTGAGTGGGGCCTAACCCTGGAGGGACAGCTGGGGCTTTGATCTTTGAATCTTCAGATGAAGTGTTGGAATTAATCAGTGAATTTAGCATGGTTGCTGGGTGAAAGGTCAAAATAAAAAATCAATCATATTTCAGTATAGCAACCATGAACAATGAGAAAAATACGTTTGTAATTATGCCATTTATAATGGCATGGTGTTTTGTTTTGTTTTGTTTTGAGACGGAGTCTCGCTCTGTCGCCAGGCTGAAGTGCAGGGACGTGATCTCAGCTCACTGCAACCTCCGCCTCCCGGGTTCAAGCGATTCTCGTGCCTCAGCCTCCTGAGTAGCTGGGATTACAGGCATGCACCACCACACCCAGCTAATTTTTGTATTTTTAGTAGAAACGTGGTTTTGCCATGTTGGCCAGGATGGTCTCCATATCCTGACCTTGTGATCCGCCCGCCTCAGCCTCCCAAAGTGCTGGGATTACAGGCGTGAGCCACCGTGCCTGTCCTATAATGGCGTGTTTTTAATTAGTAAAGCATCTGATTCTGGCATAGGCAGGAAGACAGGATTCTGCATGAGGCCCAGCACAGGGGTGGGCACCTGTGGAAGATGTGGTCTCTGCCCTCAGAGAGCTTAGATACTTCCAGAAGCCGATGGAAAATGGAGGTGATGATATTGAATAGCTTACACAGACACTGAGCACTCACTAGGTACCAGGCGCTGTCCAAGCTACTGCCCCCACCTTTTTTCCCCCCACATTCACTCATTTAGTCACCATGTTAACCCTATGAGGTGGGGACTTCCCTGGCCAGCAGATACGGAAAGAGAGGCACGGAGAGGTGTGGTGACATGCCAAGGACCCTCAGCCAGAGGCTGGCAGAACTGGGAACCCAACCTGGCAGCGCATCTCAGAGAAGTGCACTCAGTTAGCTCCTGAGCTCCACCACCTTCTGTGTGGTCACTTATGTCCAGTGGGCTGACCTGAGGACCTCTCAGTCCAGAACCCAGTGCCTCAAATGCACCTCTTTTGTCCTCCCAGGCGGATCTCCCTATGCCTCTAGGAGACCCTTGCCCTGGAGACATCCTAGAAAGCCCTCCAGAGAGGTAATAGGACCCATGGGGTCCGGGAGGGAAATTGGGGACAAGGAAAAACCCAGTGGTGATTCCCTCCTTTCCCCCAGCAGGCCTGCGCAGCAGGAACTCCAGCAAGCCTTGGTGCCTGTGATGAAGGAGCTGGTCCCAGTCAGGAGGAAGCCCTGGGGCCAGCTCTGCCTGCCCCCACAGCGGCTAAGGTGTGCCCCCAGTCCTCTCCAGAAGGAAGGAGGTGGTCTGACCTTGGGAAGAGCAGAGGCTGCCCGGACCCTACCCTAAACGCTGTCCCACCTCCCCACCAGGGTCACTCCACATCCACTGATCCCAGCTCCAGTCCTGGGCCTGCTGCTGCTGCTGCTGCTCTCTGTCCTGCTGCTGGGCCCGTCCCCACCTCCCACCTGGCCCCACCTCCAGCTCTGCTACCTCCAGCCCCCTCCAGTGTGAGAGGCTCCACTTGCCCCTCAGAGCAGTGTCTAGCTCAGTAAATCCTGCGGGCCTCTCTCCACTCGGATCCCCATTGTTAGCCCAGTGTTGCGCCAGCGTACCCCAGATGGAGTACAGGGGATCCACATCCCTGTGTTGGGTTTTTATGTGAAGTCTGCTAGTTTTTTAATGTTGACATTTCTTAATAATAGCAAAACTCCCCAGTAATGGATTAAGCACTAAGGATTATTCCCTCACAAAACAAGCCTGGCGAGGGCAGCTGTGGGCACACAGCTAAGTCTCGGTTGCCTCGGGGTCGGGGCCTCGGTGATTCTCCTGTCCCCTCCCTCATGCTCAGGAGTTGGCGACCGCAGCTTCCTACATCACATCTGCGGGAGACGGAAACTTTTCCCTTCCTTTCTATAAAGAGAGGCAGTAGCCTCAGTGTGCAGTGGGTAGATTCAAATCATACTCGTAATAAAAGAGAAGCAGTTGCCTGCCCAGAGCCACCAGCAGACTTGTGTTTGTTTCGCTAGCCAGACTGTTTGGTGTGACCACCCTTAACTGTAAGGGAGCCTGGGGGGCCTGGGAGGTCAAGTACCTCTGTGGAGACTGGGTACCTTGAAAGTGCCTTGCCACACACCTCCTTCACACTGAAAACCACTGCAGGGCATGGACCCAACAAAACACTTTGGGAGTCACCTACACACCACCACAGTGTGCAGCTGCTGAGTGGCCTTGGCACGCATCGCCAGGCTGCTTTGAAGGGCTCCAGGATACCTCCTCTCCCTGATCTCTCTCCCTCCTACCTTCTCTACACCTCTGCCTTGCCCTCCTGCAAAAGGATCCTGACTCTGTCCTGCCACCCCACCGTGGGTAGGAGCCTAGGTTGGCCCAGTCCTAACTGCATCCTAACTCAATAAAGGACAATCTTCCTGGACCAGGCGCAGTGGCTCATGCCTGTAATCCCAGCACTTTGGGAGGCCAAGGCAGGTGGATCACCTGAGATCAAGAGTTCAAGACCAGCCTGGCCAACATGGTGAAACCCTGTCTCTACTAAAATAACAAAAATTAGCCACCTGGCGTGGTGGAGCTGCCTGTTAATCCCAGCTACTCAGGAAGCTGAGGCAGGAGAATCACTTGAACCTGGGAGGCAGAGGTTGTATAGTGAGTGGAGATCGTGCCACTGCACTCCAGCCTGGGCAACAGAGTGAGACTCTGTCTCAAAAAAAACAAAAAAAAAATTAAGAAAAACACACATGTGAGACCCCAGCCCCTCCCTGTTATTCACAGGGACCGTCTGCATGGTGCAGCTCTGGTGCATCATTACGCTGTAAGCCCCTTCCCCACTGGAGTAAAGCTGAGGACACAAGAGGGAAGCACATGGAGTCTGAGAAGCCTACCCTACTCCCCAAAAATACACAATTGGGCACCCACTGTGTGGGGCACGTGGCCCATGGTATTGGAGTTGTGCAGGGAATGCCCCAAGCTTTGCCTGCCTCATAGCACCGCCAGCAGGATCCTTACACCATGGCTGCAGCACTCCCTGTAAATAACAAGAGTGGACACCCAGGATGGCTGGCCCCAGGGTGGGAGGGCGCTGAGCTAGGCACTTTGAGATATGTATTTAATCTTCACCTCAATACTAAGAAGTAGATGGTGCTATTATTGCTTTACAAATGAAGACACTGAAGCACAGAGAAGTTAAATGACTTGGCCTAGATGTCACAGCTAAAAATTGTGAGAGTTGGGACCCAAACTCAGTCTCAGTCCAGTTCAGCGAATGAACTCACATGGTGGCTGTCTGCTGTTTATAGCAGCCTATCAGTTGAACATCCTTCCTTATCTGGGAAAATCCCAAGATAGGAAGGAGACAGGACCCCACCTTCAACCAGGAGAGTCAAAGGAGGTTCCCCTTCCCCAGCTCTCAGGGGATTGGGCTGCTATGACAGGCAACGTGTGTGGCCCATGCCCATCCCTGTGGCCAAGGAGAAGGATCACGAGATTGGCAGCCCCACCAGACTCTCCAGTCACAACCATCAAAGGCAGCAACAACTCTCTACAGAAAAAGGGGGACAGGGATGTGGACCAGGCATACACCAGAGACGTCCGCTAGAGTGCAAATGGCAAACAGGAAATGCACCGGGGTGCCATTTACTGATTCAACAAATATTTGTTCATCATTTCTTTGCAACAGCTAGACCTTAGAAAATGAAGCTGTAGGGGAAAGCAGGACCTCCAACATCAAGCTGAGGAGCTCAGATTTTCTCCTGAGAATGATGCGGCTTTGGGAGGTTTTATTGCTTGTTTGTCTTTGGTTTTTGACATTTTAATTGAGGCACAGCTTACATACGGATAGCAGACAAACCTTAAGTATCAGCCGGATAAACTTTTGTGTACGTATATACCCATGAAAATCACAGCCCAGGTCAAAATAGTAGACAGTTTCATCACCCCAGATGCTTCCTTGGAGAGTTTTGAGCGAGGGAGGGACAGAATCGAACCTATTTAAAGACTGATGGCCGGGCACGGTGGCTCAAGCCTGTAATCCCAGCACTTTGGGAGGCCGAGACGGGTGGATCACGAGGTCAGGAGATCGAGACCATCCTGGCTAACACTGTGAAACCCCGTCTCTACTAAAAAATACAAAAAACAACTAGCCGGGCGAGGTGGCGGGCACCTGTAGTCCCAGCTACTCGGGAGGCTGAGGCAGGAGAATGGCGTAAACCCGGGAGGCGGAGCTTGCAGTGAGCTGAGATCCGGCCACTGCACTCCAGTCTGGGCGACAGAGTGAGACTCCGTCTCAAAAAAAAAAAAAAAAAAAAAGACTGATGGAGGTAGCTGCAAGTTCTGTGAGAGCCCAGAAAAGGCAACTGATTCGGCTGGGAGGTTACAGAATTCTTTCCAGACAAGTGACATTTGTGTTTAGTCTTGAAAGATGGGTAAGGTTTGGGTTACAGTCAGCAGGGGCCCAGGGAGGGTGTCATAGAGGTGGGAAAGAGACCAGTGTGTGTGGAGAGCCATGGGCAGCATCCTGTTGCTGGATTTAAAAAAAAAAAAATTAAAAATTAAAAAGATTTGGAGTCGGGAAGGGATTGAAGGCTACAGAGTGGTGGGAAATAAGAGAGGTAGGCAAGAGCCCGTGAAGGAATTTGAACACCAGCTTGAACTTTATTCCCCAGTGCCTGTGAAAGGGCTGTGAGCAAGGGAAGGCAGAACTCTGGGTGGGAAGAAGAGTGTTTGGGGCCTGTGGAGGAGATCAATGAATGAAGGGGATAAGAATGAAGGCCAGCAGGTGGGGAGGAGTCTGGGGCTGTGGTCCAGGTAGGAGAGAATAAGGCCTGAGGCAGGGCATGCGGGTGGAGAGGAGGGAAGAGCAAAGCCATGGCAGGGCGGGAGGGACCAGGCTGGAGACTGACAAGCTGTAAAGGATGGTGAAAGGGGCAGGACAAGGACAACCCTTGGGACCTGGTCCAGTGACTAGGAGACAGTGCAGCCATTCCCAAGATAGGGAACCCATGATAAAGAGTGAGTTCAGGGAAAGACTCAGTTCATTTAGGGGCTGGAGTCCTGAGCTCTGAGCTCCCAGGCTGGAGAAGGGGGTCTGGGTGTTGTCAGCTGTGGGTGGTGGCGGAAGCTGCGGGGACTGCTGAATTTGCCTGAGAGTAGAGTGGGGAGGGAGGAGGTTCCAGACACCATTTTGGTCAAAAACCTCAAATGTTCGGAAACGGATCAGGGAGAAAATAGAGTGTGGGAAGAGACCAGGCCAGTACCCAGCTACCAGGCCCTCGGGGAAACAGGAGGAGGCTCTTCATAGGGTCGTTGTGAGGTTAAAAGAGCTAATACAAGCACAGCACTTAGAAGAGTGCCTGCTATATAGCAACTGCTCATTAACATTTTAATTCCATTTCTCCATGAAAGTAGTGGAAAAGTCGAAACTTTTGAAATTGCACATACCTGGATTCCAGTTATCCTTTTGTCGCTTAGTAGCTCTAACAACTTAGGAAAATTCCTCCTGACTTTCAGTCTTATTTGTAAAATTAGGCCAACTCCAGATAGTTTTGAAGAATACAGTCTTTCCTTTGTTATTAGGAACGACAGAGAAACAGTCCCGCCCCCACAGTCCAAGGGCCAATTAGGGCTCGGTCCGTCTCCCGAAAATGCAAACTCTGGGAGACCTTGCCAACCGCATGCGGCGGCCCCGCTTCCCGCGCAGCAGACGCGGCCAGCTCCACCCTCTTCTTTAAACCAATGAGAGCGCGGTCCGCACGAACGGCGCCCCAAACGTGCTGATCTGGCCCTCTGTGGACCACCGGGTTGCCATGGTTATCCTTGAGGGCGGAGCTGAAGGGCAGGCTGGACCTCCCGGGAAAGAGACAGATTTTGATTGGCTCTTTTCTCACTTCACCTGCAGCCCAGGTATCTCCCCGCCCTTTCCCTGTCCTTTTTGGAGCCTGACGCCTGCTCCTCTCTCCTCTTCTCCTGCCCCAGCCTGGCGCCCCGGTGGTCTCCCGAGAGGGAGACCTGAAGTCGGAAAACCCTGAAAAAAATCGCTGGAGGCTGCTGTGAAAGGAGGAAACCCTTTTCCAAAAAAAGCATTTTGCTACGTGACAGGCGCTGCGCTGAAGTCTTATGAAGGATAGCTTATTGGATCCTCATAACAGATGAAGAAAAGGAGGCACGGAGACTGACGTCAAGAAGGCTTTCTCAATACTACGCAGCTAGATTTGGAGGACCCTGGGTTTGGATGCTAGGGCTGCCTCACACCAGGGTCTACGATCTTTCCACTGTGCCTGGGGAGAAGTCTGGAAGTGATGGGGAGGAGGAACAGCGAAATTCAAAGGTGGGAGCTGGTGGAGAGACAGATAGAAACCTAACGGAGGGGGAAAAAAAGGAAGATATGAAGGAGTCAGGTAGAGGAAAAAGGAAAAAAGAAAGTGAAGGAGAAGGAAAGGAAGAGTTTCAGAGGCAGAAGGAGAATAGAGAGAGGAGGCAGAGATTCTCAGAAGACCAGAAAGCCAAGAGGGTAAAAGGGGAGATACCCACAAGGACGCAGGGAGACGGGGACACATACCCACAGAGGAAAGAGACCCAGAGAAGGGGACAGAGACAGAGGATGACAGAGACCTTGGAGATTACAGAGAAACAGAGAGAAGGGGACAGAGACGGGGGTAGGGAGGGACAGGGACCCAGAATGAAAGGAGGGGACAGAGCGGAGGTGGGGGGCGGTAGGGAAGCAGAGATCCAGAAATAGGAAAGAAGCCAGCTTCCTGGACAAAGACAGAGGCAGAGAAACGGAATTGAGGAAAGAAAATAGAGTGGGGACTGAGGGGAGAGATGCCAGAGTGGCCGACGCAAAGTCCTGTCTCTTTTCTACCCCAACCTTTCCAGCCCCGCGCCCCCAACCCAACGCACACGCAGGTCGCACAGGAACGAGGCGCAGTCCGGAGCTCACGGCAGGGTCTTTATTGAGATGGGGACTGGCGGCGCGCTCAGCGCGCGTCCAACACCAACAGCTTGTGCATGTACGAGTTCAGCCAGTGGCGGCGCTCGAGGGCGGCCAGCAACCGCGCGCGCTCCCGGAAGGCCGCGTCGTCCGCCAGCGCCAGGCTCCTCCGCGGCCGGGGGGTGGCGGGATCCGCCCAGGCCGGTCCTGGGGGGCGGAGGCTGTGGAGAGACGCGGTGGCCGCGCGTCCAGATCCGCGCTCGCCGCCGCCTGTCCTCCCCGCGGTCTAACTTGAAGCCCTGTTACTGCCCCGTCGGTGGAGTGGGTCGGTCCGGCTCCCTCTGTCTCGTTCTCTGTGTGGGTCTCTGTCTCTCTGCTCATCAGGTTCGAAACTCCCCGGGTACTGAGACCGAGTCTGATGCACTTGTCCGCCCACAGCGCTCAGCACATGGCCAGGCGCACACCAAGAACCCACTAAAGGTTGCTCAAAGAACGAATCCGTTTCTGCATCGGCTCCTTTTGAGCCTTCTCCACGCCTTTCTCGGGATCTATCTTTCTGTGTCTCTTTCCCTTGCTGATTCTCTGTCCATTCTCGCACCACCACCACCACCAAACCCTCCTCCCGCCTTCCACCACCCCTAGTCTCTGTCTTCTCGCTGGGTCTCGGTCGCCCTCTCTTTGGGCTTCTGTCCCGTTTTCTGGGTCTTCTGTCCCCTTTCTCTTTGGTTCTCTTCCTATTTCTCCAGGTCCCCACCCCTCCCTGGGAGTTCTGGGCCTGGCACCTACCTGAAGACCCCGACCGGGGGCAGGGCGACTCCCGAGGCAGTGCGGACGCCCCAGGGCACCACCAGCAACAGCAGCAGCAGCAGCAGCCGAACCCGAGGGCTCCTGGACACCTGGCGGGTCTCCATCACCTGTGAACCAGAAAGGGGCTCAGTGGGGCTGCATCCTGGCCCAGAAACCCCGGCCCTACCATGCACCCACCCCCAGCTTCCCGCACGGTCCCCTACCGCGCAGTGGGCTCGGGCAGCGATGCTGGCAGCCCCCTTATATCGCCTCCGCAGCCCCGCACCGGGCAGTGACGCAGGCCGGGGGGCCGGGGCGCGGGGTCACCCCCTCCCCAGGCTCATTAGGAGCCGCCAGCGGTAATGAGGAGCCGGGGGTGGGGGACCTGCCGCTGCCTTGGCCGCCACCAACTAATTGGGACCAGAAGCTGGACCTGAGACGAGGGAGGGGGAGAGACAGACAGACAGAGAGGTGGACACAGGGGGTGTGTCAGAGGGCTAAAAATAGAGACTGGCGGAAGGACCGTCAGAGGAACAGAGACACAAAGAGAAGGACAAAGACAGAGTGGCCGAGGAAGAAATAGAAAGAAAGGGAACGACGGAAAAAGAAAGGAAAAGGAAGAAAACAAGAAAAGAGAGCAAAGGAGATGGAAACGAACAGTCAGACGGAGGTGGAGGAGAGAAAAAAAAGGCTCTCAGAAAGACAGACGGCAATGGAAGGACGTCCTGGCCTGGACGGAGCTGCCCAGAGACAAATCCAGCAGGGAGAGGCCCAGAAAGACCGAAGGCGAGATGGTGAGGGGGGAAAAGGCAAGAAATGGCAAAGGGTACGTGTGGCAGGGGTGTGAGGACAGGAAAAGTGACAGACATCAGAAAAGCCTCAGAGAGAGAGTGAAGAGGGGAAAACAGACAGGGCTACTGAGCTGCCCTGAGGATGTGTCTAAGTCCTTATCTGGGCGGAGTTTAGGGGTGCTGTTAAGATTAAAGCCCAGGCCGGGCGCGGTGGCTCAAGCCTGTAATCCCAGCACTTTGGGAGGCCGAGATGGGCGGATCACGAGGTCAGGAGTTTGAGACCATCCTGGCTAACACGGTGAAACCCCGTCTCTACTGAAAATACAAAAGCTAGCCGGGCGAGGTGGCTGGCACCTGTAGTCCCAGCTACTCGGGAGGCTGAGGCAGGAGAATGGCGTAAACCCGGGAGGCGGAGCTTGCAGTGAGCTGAGATCCAGCCACTGCACTCCAGCCTGGGCGACAGAGCGGGACTCCGTCTCAAAAGAAAAAAAAGATTAAAGCCCAGTCCTCCTCATGCTGACTCTTTTTTTGTGTTTGTTTGTTTGAGACGGAGTCTTGCTCTTGTTGCCCAGGCTGGAGTGCAATGGCACCATGTCGGCTAACTGCAACCTCTACCTCCCAGGTTCAAGCCATTCTGCCTCAGCCTCCCGAGTAGCTGGGATTACAGGCGTCCACCATCACTCCTGACTAATTTTTGTATTTTGAGTAGAGACGGGTGTTTCGCCAAGCTGTTGGCCAGGCTGGTCTTGAGCTCCTGACCTTGCGATCCGCCCGCCTTGGCCTCCCAGAGTGTTGGGATTACAGGCATAAGCCAGCGCGCCGAGCCCATGCTGACTCTTTAGAGGGGCCTCAGCCGGGTGCAGTGGCTCACACCTGTAATCCCAGCTCTTTGGAAGGCCGAGGTGGGTGGATCACTTGAGATCAGGAGTTCAAGACTAGCCTGGCCAACGTGGCAAAACTCCTTCTTTACAAAAATACATAAATTAGGTGTGGTATAATCCCAGCTGCTTGGGAGGCTGAGGCAGGAAAATCGCTTGAACCCGGGAGTTGGAGGTTGCAGTGAGCCGAGATTGCACCACTGCGCTCCAACCTGGGCAACAGAGAGAGACTGTCTCAAAAAATAATAATGTAAAAAAGAGGAGCGTCTATACACAGTGAGGAGAAGATGGGCAAAACTTGGAAGTCCTACAGAGCAGTAGCAATTTGAGATGTGGAAACTTGGGCTCCTAGTTTCCTAGGAAGGTGGTGGCAGAAGCTTGGGCTCCTGAGTCTAAGAGTGGATGGGACAGGGACCCAGATTCCTATGTTCTGGGAGAGGATGAGGCTAGGGACTTGGATTCCTGGATCTGAGGAAGGAAGGAGCTAGAGGACTGGAGTTCTGAGTCTAGGGGGAGGGAGCTGTGGGATACAACTTAGGGGACTTGAAATAGGAAGGTACCAGAGAGCTAGACCCCTGGGTTTCCAGGTAGGAGAGGGTAGAGGGCCAGGACCGCTGGTTTCAAAAAGATAGTTTGACTGGGCCACATCTCCAGTAGATCATTCCAGTTTCTAACTCCCTTCCCCACCCCAGAGACAATGTCCTTTACTTCTGTCCCTTTAAGAGTCTAAGTCTGTCACTAGGCTCTCGGGATCCCCTGGGAGGGGTTCAGTTGTGTCACCTGTGTGCCCCTGAGACCCTACCTCTCACCGCCCTGCCCAGAGCCATTCTGTAACATTCACTGTTCTCTGCATCCAGCTCTGCTCATCTGCTGTTATCTTGGACACCAGAGCAGGTAAGAGACCCCAGGACCTCAAGTAAGCCTGTCCCATCTATGTGTAGGCCGCCTCCACCTCCACCTGACCACAGACCTATGCTTCTCTGCCCATAGTAGCCCCAGCAATGCTGAAATCCTAGCTCCATCCTCAATAACAGACTTGAGAGTCCTGCCCCAAAGCTCTCATCTTCAAGTCCTAACCCCTCCACTCTGCAGAGCCCAGACCCCCAGACCCTGAGGACTCAGAGGTCCCAATTCCTTTCTAACTCAGGAACCAACAGCTCAAGGCCTCTTATCTCCTTTCACCCCTGTTATCCAGCCCCTAGACCTTGCTCCCTCAAAATTCTAGGCATCTGAACTTCCAGCCTTCTCCTCCCTACAGAACCAGGAGCCAGGAACCTCAGCCCCCTCACCCTGGAAGACCCAGGAATCTGAACCCCCAGTAACTTTCTTAACCCAGAACCCAAATGTCTCCCTCCTCCCTCAAATCCATGAGTCCAGCCCTCAGCCGTTAGGAGCCTCCTGTAGTGTAAACAACTGCTGAGTCGAAGTGTCCCGGGGGACCTCAGAGAGGAAGGAGATCCCATGTCCCCTCGAAGGCCTGACACCCTCCAAAGTCGAAGTCGAGGAGATCTGGGGGCCTGGAGAGGTATCGTTCTTTCGCAATTTTTCTAGGACCCCTCGGTGAAACAGATAAGGAAATTAACTACGACTCCCAAGAAGCCCCGCGCCTCAGTCTCCCTTGGCTACCGCGGCCATCGCCCCACAGCCTCCAAGGGACTTGCGATTGGGTTCTCCTCCCATCCCTGGCGCCAAGCTGGGCCCCGAAAGAACGCGGTCCACCTGCGGGCCAGTGGGCGTGGCCTCGGGAGTGGGCGGGGCTCCTGGGAGCCTTCGGCCTTAACCCCTTCCTTCCCGCTCCCCCTCGCAGCTATAGGTATCTCCCAGAGCTATGAAATCGTTCAGCCGGATCCTCTTCCTCGTCTTCCTCCTCGCCGGCCTGAGGTCCAAGGCCGCTCCCTCAGCCCCTCCGCCTTTGCGCTCTGGCTTTCTGGACGTGGCCCACCCCTCTGAGACCTCCCCTCCGAAGGGTCCTTCTGAAAATTCCACACGAGGTCGCCTTAACCCAGAATTTCCTGAGACTCCTTACCCTGAACCTTTCAAGCCACCTCATACAGTTTCCCTGGAAACCTTCCCACTTGGCTTCACTGAGACCCCCAACCCTGACCTCCGGGAAACCCCGCACCCACAGTCTCCTGAGACGCCCAAAGCTGACTCACTCACAGCCTCAATATCAGAATCCCTGGTCATCCCCAAAACCAACCTCTCCAAAATGACACACCTAGATTCTTCTGAGACCCCCACACCTGGCCCAACGAAAATGCCACATCCAGGGTCCCCTGAGACCCCCAAACCTAACTTCTCCAAACCTTCACGCCCAGAATTTCCTGAGACCCCAAACACTGACCTTATGCAAACTGTACCCCAAGAATCCCCAGAGATTCCCCAACTTAATGCAACTGAAATCTCACAGGCAGAAATCCCTGAGACCTCAAACACTGGCCCTACCAAGACCCCTGACCCCAAATCTCCAGAAACCCATGACCTCAACTCCACTGAGACCCCAAACTCTGAATTTCTCCAAGCTCTCCATCCTGACCCTTCTAAAAGCCCCCACCCAGAATCCCATGTAACCCACATTCCCAGCCCCACCGAAATTTCCCAAACAGAATTCCCCACAACCTACTACCAAAATGCAACGGATGTCCCCAGGACCTCCGACCCTCAAATCTCCACTAGTCTCTACCCAGAAACACCTGTGCCCTTCAAGGATGAAGCCACTGCTCTAAATGAGCTGTCCCTAAATCCCAAACCAGAAACCCCTGCAGCCATCCAGCCCGACTCCCCAAAATTGCCCACTTCAGATTCTCCAGGAACTGTTGAACTGAAGGCCCCCCAGAACTCTGGCCCTAAGGAGTCCAACACCCCTCCTCCCTCAGCCCAGATTGTAGGTCCCCCTGCTCTTCCAGGGCCCCCCAATCAGTTGGCCCCTGCCACTCTGCGGGCACCCCAGAGGCACAGCCCCAGTGAAGGAGTCAACACTATCATCGTGGTGGAGAGAGTGAAGGAGACCGGTGAGGGGCGGGAGCTGGACTCCTGGGTCTGAGGGAGGAGGGGCTGGGGGTCTGGACTCCTGGGTCTGAGGGAGGACAGATTGGGGCCCTGGACTCCTGGGTCCCAGGGAGGAGGGGCTGGGGGTCTGGACTCCTGGGTCTGGGGGAGAAGGGTTTGGGAATAGGAATTCCTGGATCTGAGGGAGGAGGGGCTAGGAGCCTGGACCCCTGGGTCTGAGAGAGGAGGGGGTTAGGAGCTTAGATTGCTGGTCTCCTGTTTCAGGCGTGACCCTGGTGGGGCGACCACATGGAGCAGCAGGCGGGGCCCTCTGCCTGTTCTTCGCGGGAACCGCGCTGCTGATAGGCATCTTTGTGCTGCTGTGGTGTCTCCACCGCCGGGCAGCTCGACACCGGCCCTTCGCACATCACCGGCTTCCGGACGACGGAGATGAACCGGGTGAGCGCCCTGCCCCTTGAATGCCTGCACTTTTCCATAACCTGGTCTCTCCCGGCACTTTAGGGCGCCCAGCCAAAAAAGCACAGGTCCCCCATCCAAGGTCAATGAAAGCCCTGGCTCTTCCATGGCCACGTCCAGCCCCCTAAATGTCTGCAATTTCACACAAGTGTCCAGTGCCGCTCCCAATGTGGTTGGAAACGGCTTCAGGCCCAGAGCCGGTGGTCCCTGCCAGCCCCGCCGCTGCCCCTCCAGGTACGCGGCCCGAAGCCCTGCACTCCCCGCCCTCCCCTGCAGGCCCCGCCGCTGCTGCTCGGACGCCACGCCTCCTGGTTTCCGCAGCGGCCCCGATCCTTTTTATTGAAAACTCAGTTCAAATGCAGATTCGGAATCCTCTCTCCGGCCTCCTGATTGGTCAGCCGCACAAAAGGGGCCCTGGAGATGATCTGCAAGGGTGCCTGGAGGGTCAGCCCAGATATGATCACGCCCCTTTGCTCCCACAGTTCTGCATTTGGACGCCCCGAAAGACCCCTACGACCTCTACTTTCATGCGCCGGATACCTGGGTCCCTTCCCACATCGCCACCAAGCAGCCCCCGCCCACACCTCCGCTGCCACCAAAGCTGCCCCCGCCGCCCCGCGTGGGTCGCCCGCAGCGTCTGGAGGCCCTGTCCCCAACCACGCTCCCCAACAACTTCGTGTAAGCCCCACCGAGTCCTGCCGGACCTGCACATCCCCGCAGTCAGGGAAAACCCTGCTCTCCTGGCATGCTTAGCTACCGAGTTGTCCTCTGGCTAAAGGGTCTAATATACAGAGATGCTTGCGCTGTGGTCAGAGAACAAGGTCTGAGACCGAATAAATATCATGTTCCCATGGCTAGACCCCTCCTCTGGCCTGAGCCCTGGGGTGCGAGGGGGCTGGAATCTGAGACCGCTGAAACTTAGCGAGGAGGGGCTTGGGTTTGGACCCCTGGGTCTGAGGGAGGAGGGGCTGGGGTCTGGACTCCTGGGTCTGAGGGAGGAGGGGCTGGGGTCTGGACTCCTGGGTCTGAGGGAGGAGGGGCTGGGGGCCTGGACTCCTGGGTCTGAGGGAGGAGGGGCTGGGGCCTGGACTCCTGGGTCTGAGGGAGGAGGGGCTGGGGCCTGGACTCCTGGGTCTGAGGGAGGAGGGGCTGGGGCCTGGACCCCTGGGTCTGA
>NW_016807449.1:2335721-2347868 GCF_001698545.2 Rhinopithecus bieti | reverse complement strand
TCCCTGGAACTGAGGAAGGAGGAGCTGGGGGCCTGAACTCCTCAGTCTGAGGGAGTAGGGGACTGGGGACCAGGATGCCTGTGACCTCCACAGCCAAGAACAACTGAGCCTGTACACCAAAGCTTTTATTGGGAGTGGGGCAGGGCAGGATTTACAGTCACAGAGACAGAGACACAAAGACACAACCCTGCACCGGGAAGAAACACCCCTGTCCCCTGCCCCATTCCCTTTCATGGGATTCTGTGACTTCTCTATAGGTTCCCCAAATTCTAAGCTGAAAGAGGGGTGTCTAAGAGGGGAAGGATCCCAGATTTTGAGTCATTAAGCCCCTGAGGGACACGACAAATGGCCACTGAGAAACTGAGGGTAGTTCGAAACCACCCAGGAGAATAAAGTGCGAGGAATCGGGGAAGGGGCATCATGAAACCACCACGCGGGAGTTCAGTGGTGGTGGCTTCAAACCTTCGAGTTCATGGACTTGAGCAGCCACTATTTAGACCTGAAAACCATGTCAGAAAAGTGCATGGGGTGGAGAGGCATATTGTTAAAATTGCGATTTTGGCTGTTTCCCCAGACATTATGCTAAGCTAGGGAGAAGAGGGTCTTGGGAAATTTGGTGCTTTCGCAGAATCTGCTGGTAGGGGAGATGTGAAGTGGGTGAGGAAGGGGGGACTTGAAACTGCCATTTTCCCTCAGAAACGCTGGTGAGAATCAATCCCTGGAATGGCGGGGGACGAGTGATTGGTTAAGCCAATCTGGAAGATGCAGAACCGAGTTGGGACAGATTTGAAACTTCTAGAGGAGGACCTTGAATTTTTCTGAAAGGAGAGGGGAGCTGGGAGCTGAGTGATCTCAAGGGTTATCCTGAGAGTCCCTGGAGATAAAGGAAAGTGGGGGGTGGGGGGTGCCTCAAAACCACAAGAGAGAGTAAGAGGTTGAACTGTCCATTCAAATAAAGCCCTGAAAGGAGAGATTTGAAACCACTGAGGCAGAACGGGTGGAGAGGGAACCTTTAGGGGAATTTGGGTATCCTTGAAACTGTCAGTCTGCAGCTTCACTACCCCTGAGAGGCAATTGGGAAGGAAAGAGGATTTGACAGCACTGGGAACAAGGGAGAGTGCTTCTTAGGCCTGAGGCAGGACAGAGAGGAGCGGGGTTCGTTGACACTGTCACTCAGGCCAGAGATGAGTGGAGTGGAGGTCCTGGAAACTGCCATTCAGTGGGAGGCACATGGTCAGTAGTCCCGGACAGGGGGTGGGGGCCTGGGGGGCTGAAATGTGCTGTGTGTGGCCCCATAGGAGGGAGGTGGTGCAGGGGGTGCCCCCGGGGGCTCAGCCTCATCCTCCATTTCGCTGTCGTCACTGCCAGCCAGCTGGTCATGGCCAACAAATCCACACTTCTCCTCGCTCATCTCCTCAGGCTCTGCCCACGGCTGCTTCTCTCCAGAAGCAAAGACCCCGTAGAAGATGACACCTCCATAGTGCACCAGGGAGGCAATTAGGAACACGTACTGCCACTCCTCCCGAGTCTGCAGGGGACAACAAGGCTGAGGTCAAATGGGAGGACAGAGAAACAGAGGCGGAGAGAGGGGGCGGCCTAGAGGAAGGGAGGCAGAGACCCAGAGAGGCCGAAAGGGCAGGAATGGCACCCCAGAGACAGCGCCACCACGTGGTCAGTTAGGTACCAAGCACATACTTGGAGGGCGAGTGAGTCAGGACTGCGGTACCGACCTTATGCTTAGTCATGGCCCCCACGATGATGGGGCACACCATCCCCGACAGTGTGCCCACGCCGTTGGAGATGCCCATGAGGATGCTGGCGTAGCGCGGGGCTATGTCCAGGTGGTTCACGTTAAACCCTGGCGGAGAGACAAGTCGGAAGACGTCGCACCGGAATCTCACTCCACTGATTCCCACTGGGACGTTCTCAACCCTCTCGCCTCCTGGCCACTCATGTTCCACCTTTTGTGAGGCTGAGAGGCCCCGTTCCTGAGCCAGGAAGTTCCCTACAGAGCTGACCAGAGTCCCCCCAAGCTGCGGATCCGCGGTTCTCACCAGAGATGGCGAAGCCGCTGAAGCCCACGGCTAGGACCAGGAAGGAGATGGCCACGCCCTTGGAGTGCGAGTAGCCGACCACCAACAGCAGCGTGGCTTCCATGCCGAAGCCTGCGGAGGAGGGGGACCGCGTCTCCTAAGTGTCGGCCGGAGCGGGGCGCAGGATGCCCCACACCACCCTTCCAGACCTGCTCCAGCCCCAAACCGCCTCTCTCCGCCCCAGTCTGGCCACCTCCACACCCAGGATTCCTCGCGCCCTCCACGCCACCCGCGCCCACCCTAACCAGGCACCTACTTCTCCAAGACCCAGCCCTGACCACGCCCACCAGCTCCATCGCCCCTCCCGTAGCTCCACCCCTTGACTAGGCCACGCCCCGAACACGTAGGATCCCTGCTGTGCACCTTCACACCTTTCCCTCAATCCCCACTCATGAGTTTTTTTGGTTTTGGTTTTAATTTTTGGTTTTAATTTTGGTTTTAATTTTTAATTTTTGTTTTAAGAGACGAAGTCTCACGATGTTGCCCAGGCTGGTCTCAAACTCCTGAGCTCAAGTGATCCACCTGCCTCTGCCGCCCAAAGTGCTGGGATTACAGGCGTGAGCCACCATGCCCTGCCTGTTTTTAAATTTTTAATTGTAATTTTAATTTTTCTAGAAACAAAGTCTTGCTCTGTCGCCCAGGTTGGAGTGCTGTGGCGCGATCATAACTCACTGTAGCCTCGCATTTCTGGGCTCCAGCGATCCTCCCTTCTCAGCCTCCCAAGTAAGTGGGACCACAGGCGCGCGCCATCACGCCTAGCAAATCCCACTCGTTAGACAGCAGGCCCCCTAGACCCTGTTTCTCCTGGTGCCCTACTCATAGCGCCTCCTCATCACCTAGTTCATGTCCTACCACACCCAACTTCGCGCAGGCCTTGTCCTTCCAGGCCCAACTTGATCTCGCCTCTGCTCTACCCAGGAAGTCTCGCCCACCTTGCCCTTCCACGCGGTGGCCCTTGGACGGCCGCGTGACAGCCCCTTTCATTCAGGCCTGCTCTGCCCCGGCTCCGCCCTGTTGGCCACAACCCTTTGCATAGAAAGGGACTCCTGGGGCAGGCTAGATGGTTTCCGCCTGTAACCACGCCCCATCACCTCTCAATCCCGCTCTGCTCCACCCAGGCAGGCTGTCCTAGAGCCGGCCCAGGCCCCGCCCCACTCACCCCCGCAGTTCATCAACTTGCGCACGTTGGTGGTGGACATGATACGGCGGCTCCTCAGGAAGTCCGCGATCTGGCCGCCGATGGGCACGATGATGGTCATGACCAGATGGGGCAGAGCGGACACCAGGCCTACCTGCGAGAACAGGTGTATGGGGGAGACAAGGGTTCGTGGGCACCGGCTCGGCGTCTCTGCCCAGTCGGTGCACCACCAGCTCCTCCCTGCCTCGGGATCCCAGTCAGTTCCCTCCCGCCGACCCCTCCGCGCCCCCCGCCCTCTCCTCCAGGGCTCTACCTTGCTGATCTCGAAGCCGAACACTTCTTCGAAGTAGGCGGGCTGGGAGATGAGCAGCAGGTAGAACGTCCAGCTGCGGCAGAAGTTGGCCACGATGATGGCGTAGACTGGCATAGACGTGAAGAAGCGCCGCCAGGGAGTGCTAAACTTCTGTGGGGGCGAGGGGAGGGCCGCTAAGACAGAGAGCGGGGCTGAGGGCTTCTCCGCGTCTCTTCAGGGACCCCAGTATAGTTCTGCGAAGACCAAAGGATCCCGACCGCACTGAAACTTCTATGGACCCAAAGGCGCGAGCTACACCATGTTGCCGTAAGGACCCAGGGATCCTAGCCTGAAGGCGACCCTTGAGTGATGAAGGGGTCCTGGCCATATGGTAGCCTCTCAGATCCTCAGGTGTCCGGGCCCCTCAGGGACCTGTCTTTTTCCTTTTTTTATTTTATTTTACTTTTATATTTTGTATTTTGCGTAGAGACGGGTTCTCGCCATGTTGTACAGGCTGGTCCGGAACTCCCGGGCTCAAGCGATCCTGCAGCCTCCACCCCCCAAGTGTTGGGATTGCAGGCGGAAGCCACTGAGCCTGCCCTAGGAGTCTCTTTTTATGCAAAAATGCCCCAAAATACAGCCTCAACCCAAGGTCTAAGCAAAACCCCACATTCTCTCTTTTTTTTTTTTTTTTTTTTTTGAGATGGAGTCTCGCTCTGCCGCCCGGGCTGGAGTGCGGTGGCGCGATCTCGGCTCACTGCAAGTTCCGCCTCCCGGTTTCACGCCATTCTCCTGCCTCAGCCTCCCGAGTAGCTGGGAATACAGGCGCCCGCCACCACGCCCGGCTAATTTTTTGTATTTTAGTAGAGAAGGGGTTTCACCATGTTAGCCAGGATGGTCTTGATCTCCTGACCTCGTGATCCGCCCGCCTCGGGCTCCCAAAGTGCTGGGATTACAGGCGTGAGCCACCTCGCCCGGCCGCAAAACCCCCACATTCTAATCTCTTCTCTGCTGGCTTTAACCATGCCCCGTCAGTGGTTCTAATCCCGCTCAACTCCCGATCTAACCCTGCCCCCAGCACCTGCGAATCCCGTCCTCCGCGGGTTGCAACCCGCCTCCAAGGATCTAGCCCCTCTCTTTGCGTTCCAGTCCCGTCTCCTCTAGAGTGTGCAGGAACCCTTCCTGATCTACACGCTGTGCAGGTTCGTGGCCTACTATCTCTCCCCGCCCCTTCCGCGAAGACTTGGGCCCGGACCGTGAGGGGGTTCATGAGTTTCGCGCTCTCTCCGATGGCGTCCTCGATGTACTTGCGCTCCTCCTCCGAGATGCTGGGATGCAGCGCGGGGGACTCGTAGGACACGAGCAGCCAGAACAGGTACCAGAAGATCCCGAAGCTGCCTGGGGGGGTCAGGAGGGGGATGGGAACGGGGTGAGGACCGGCCCCGCTCAGCCCCAGCGCCACCCGGAACTAGGCATCCGGGTCCCTCACCGTAGACGTAGAAAACAGAGCTCCATCCTGAGTACTGCACAAGGACCCCGGCGAGGGGCATCGCGACCACCGCCCCAGCATAGGAACCTAAAGGGGAGGATGAGGGGGAGAGAACAGGCCCATCTTCCCTCAGATCAAGGAGTGCGGACCCCCCACCACTCCCACCTTTCCAGACACAGAATTACAGGCCACAGCCCCTCCTCCCTCAGACCCAGGAATCCAGGCCTAGCCCCTCCTCCCTTGGACACAAGAGTTCACGCCCCCAGCCCCTCCTCCCTCAGATCCAGGAGTCCAGGCCACCAGTTCCTCCTCCCTCAGACCCAGGAGTCTAGGCCCCCAGCCCCTCCTCCCTCAGACCTGGGAGTCAAGGTCCAGAGTCTCCTCCTCCCTCAGACACAGGAGTTCAGCCCCGCCTACCCCCTCCTCCCTCAGGCCCAGGGGTCCAGGCCCAGCCCCTCCCCACTCAGACCCAACAGTCCAGGCCCCAACCCCTCCTCCCTCAGATGCAGGAGTGAGGATCCCCCGTCCTCTCACCGCAAAAGGCTGTCGTCGCCAGGCGACTCCGTTCTAAGGGTGGGGCCCATTTGCTCCAGATCCCATGGCAGGCGGGGTATGTGACGCCCTAAAGAGGAGAAAACCAAGGTCACTGAGAAAAGGTGGGGTCCGAGCGAGGGCAGGGTCGTATCAGGCGGGGATTTACCTCTACCAACCCCTGCAGGATCCTCACGAAGATGACACAGCCATAGTGGACGCGGGCAGCCGAGGGTATCAGCATGTTTAGAGTGGATGTTGCCACAATAGCAAAGCCGAAAACCCTGATGGGAAGGGTCAGAGAAAAGGATCCAAGCTATCCAGCCATGCCCGGGATTCTGCCTTTCCCGTCCACAGCAAGCTAGTCCCAGTGGTCCCCAGGACCCCAGGTCCCACCACCTCTCTGACTTCCACCTTCCTCAATCGCAAGCCCCACCTTTCTCTAAGACCCACCCTCAAATCCAGGCCCCGCCCACTTCCCAGAGGCAGCCCCCAAATTCAAGACCACGCCCTCTAACTCCACGCACACAACTATAGTTACCGCCCACTTTGAGACCCCACCACTGTACCTGTTGGCTGCAAATTTTTGGCAGATAAATCCTCCCGGAATCTGAGTGACAATATAGCCCCAGAAAAAGGAGCCGTGTATGAGGCCGACAGTCTCTGGATCCCAGCTGAACTGGGCTTTCTGGGGGCCAAAACGTACATTAAATCAGCCGCCCTGCCCCAAGCTCTGCCGCTCCACCAATCAGCACCCACAGACTTAGAGCCTCGACCTATCAGCAACAAGGAACCCCTCCCACCTCCAAACTTCTGCCAATCAAAGCTCACACTATCTTTCTGTCAGTTAAAGTCTATGAACTCCGCTCTTCCACGTTGCTAGGGCCTATGCTGCCTTAACAACGGGGTCCATCACCACCTAGAAGCCTTGCTTTGCCTGCTTCCTTGCCTCCGTGAAAGCCTAGGGGCCCATGTATGATGATGACTCTCTCTACTTCTATCCAACTTATGAGCGTTTGCGGAGTGACCTGCACAGGGTCCAGGCAGGGACTCGAAGCAGCCAAGGGGGCGGACCAGATTGAAAGGGAGCAAGGGGAGGAGCTTCGGGTAGGACAAAGGCCCCAAATCAGGACTCTTTTCTGATGCAGAGGCAAGGCGTATGCTGAAATTAAAATAAGACAAAGGACAGGGCGCGGTGGCTCACGCCTGTACTCCCAGGACTGGGAGGCCGAGGTAGGAGGATCGCTTGAGCCCAGGAGTTTGAGACCAGCCTGGGCAACATAGTGACACCTTGTCTCTACAAAGATAAAAATAAAAATGTTAGCTGGGTATGCTGGCGCGCTTACTGCTCAGAAGGCTGAGGCAGGAGAGTCTCTTGAGCCCAGGAGTTCGAGGCTGCAGTGATGGTGCCACTGCACTCCAGCTTGGGCGACAGAGCAATGGCGCCACTGCACCGTAGCCTGGGAGACCCTGTGGGTCTTCAGATAAGGGACAGAACACATGGAGTGGGACGTAGGCAGTGGCTTCAAAAAAGGATCAAATTAAGGGAGGAACCTAGGATGGGACTGAGATTAAATAGATGTGACCCGGGAACATGAGTTTGGGGTACGGGTGTGAGCAAAATTGCTAGTAGGTCCAAAATGGGGCAGAGGCAACCCCTAGGGAACCTGATGTTGGGGCGGACTCTACGTTTTTCAGTCAAGCCCCTGGAAATAAGGGCGGGACTTCATTTAGATCAGGACGGGGCTTAGGAAACGGAGGTTGCCCCTAAGGCGAGGTCAGAACCAAGGGGCACACGGATCGGGCGGAGCTATTCCGGCAGCGTTTCGGAAGGGGAGTGGCCTGGACGTCTGGTGGGTGAATGTGACGTCATGGGGGCGTAGGCGGAGGTCGGTGAGCGGGGCGGGGCTCTGCAAGGACTCAGGCCTTGAGCTACCTGCACCACCACGTGGCCCCCGCGGTGGGTCGTGCTGTTATTGACCATGGAGACGATGGCCACGCCCAGGTTGCAGCGGATGCCAAAGCTGATACAGAAGCCCAGACCACTCATGATGGCGATAATATAGCGGCGAGGGAGGCCGAAGCAGGTGCAGTCCACCACCGGCGGGTCCCGGGTCTGCGTGGTCACCGGGCGCCCATCCGCACTCAGCTCCAGCGTCTCCGCGCCTTCCTGCCGCTTCTCCAGAAGACTGCGGGACAGCAAGAGCCAGAGACTCGGAAGTCCAGGCCCCCAGCCCCCTCAGCCCCAAGACACAGGATCCAGGGCAAAATCTGCTTTTCAAGATCTAGAATTCTAAGCCTGCACCTCCTCCTTCACCAACAGTCCAGGTCCCTGACTCCCTTGGCCCCCCGGGATCCAGAAATCCTCCATCTCAGACCGGGAATTCAGGCTCCCAACCCCCTCTTTCTTCACACTGAGGGTCTTCAGTCCCCTCTGCCAGCTGTGTCAAATCATTCAACTCAGGAGATTTAGACCCCAGACAACTCTTTGGGATTCAAGAGCCCGTGCCCCCACTCCAAGGCTCAAAGACTCTCCAGCCCCCTCTCCCGGATAAGAGTCTATTCGAGGAAGCAAAAGGTGCTAAGGAGATGCTTCAGCAAAGGTGTCAAAAGAACAGATGCTTCTCAACCACGTCTGCTAGGGGGTGGGGAGATGTCCAGGACCCTGGGAATCCAGCAGCCCCTCCTGGGCATCCCTAGGGAACCCTGAGCCCAGGCTGTCAGCCTAGGGGGTAGGGAAGGGAGTGGCGGGTGGTGTCCTGGCAGGGGACAGATGGCCCTGGTAGAGGGATTGGCTCATTCCCCAGCGTGACTCTCGCCCCCGCCCGTTCTGGATCCAGAATCAAGTCTGTGATGACGAAGAGGGTATTTGGAGGTCTGCCTCAAACCCAGGGAGAGGCTGCAGAAAGAGAGAGGTGCCTTCAGACAGGTGTAGAAAGACCCAAAAAGAGGGTGACAGAGATGAGGGGAGCTGTACAGAGGCCCAGAGAGAGGGGGTCACAGACAGAAGAAGGGAGAGAGATCGGGAGAAAGGGTAACAGAGATCTAGAGATGAGGAGACAGAAACCTGGAGAGACGGAGAGAGTAACAGGGGAGCAGAGACCCACAGACATAGGGGGACAGAGACCCAGAGACATAGGGGGACAGAGACCCAGAGAGAGAGGGGAACAGAGACCCAGAGAAAGGGGACAGAGACCCAGAGAGAGAGGGGGACAGAGACCCAGAGAGAGAGGGGGACAGAGACCCAGAGACAGAGGAGGACAGAGATCCAGAGAGAGAGAGGGACAGAGACCCAGAAAGGGGAACAGAGACCCAGAGAGAGAGGGAGACAAAGACCCAGAGAGAGGGGGAGAGAGACCCAGAAATAGGGGGACAGAGACCCAGAGAGGGAGGAGGTGGAAACCTAGAGAGGGAAGCAGACAGAGTCCCAAAGAGAGGCAGGGATAGAAACCCAGGAGATAGGACATAGATGCAGAGAGAAGAGAACAGAGATCCAGAATGCAAGAGAAAGATGGAGAGTCTGGGAGACAGAGGATAGGCAGGCTGGGGACGTGATTTGTGAGGTGCGGCCCTTCTCTGAGGTGGGTAGGCAGCCAGGGGATCGGGCTGGATCCCAGGAAGGGGCTGGAACAGATGGAGGCGAGGGAGACTGGGACGGGGGAGGAAGGAACAGCCAGACGGTCCAGGGGGAGGGAGGTGGAAGAGCTGCGAGAACACAGCAACCCCTCCCCATCCTAGAACTTAAGGAGGTGGGGAGGGGCAGTTAAGAAACAGGGGTGGGAGAAGCCGGGGAGTGGACAGAACCCAGAAGGAGTAGGAATGAGACCACAAGAGGAAGACGACAGACAGCCAGAGATAGGAGGGACTGAAGCCACTAGGATAAATAGTAGAGGATGGTAGGAACTCCCCCTACCCATCAGAACACGTCACCCAATGAGATTAGACTTTGACCCAGGTTGACATCAGATGATATTTGACCCTGAAACTCAAGATGTGATTGCAGCCCCTGAAATGTGAGATTCCTTGTTAATATGAGGAGATGTCAGATCTCTAATCAAGGCTGTCTAAACAGGGGGTCTCAGTATCCCACATCTATAAAATGAGGGCAAGGGCAAAAATGCAAGAGAATGCAAGAGGGAACTTCAAGGTGATATCAATCATTTTAGAGCAAGAGGACCAAGGATGCAGAGATGAAGGTGTCCCTGATGCTTTGCAGGGGACAAGGACAGAGAGGGGAGACCCTGGATGGAAACCCCCTCCCTTCCCTGGAAGCCAACTCAGGCCTGGGGACTTGGCAATGAGGAAAAGCAACACTTAGGAGGCCATTACCCCAAATCGAGATGTCTCAACTTCTCTCTCTCTGTGCTTCTCTCAGGATCTCTGTCCACTCCCCTACGTCTGTGTCTCCTTATGTCCCTGCTCTCTCTTCTCTTCCCATTGTACAACTAAGGCAACTGAGGCTCGGGGAGCTGAAGTAGCACTCCAAGATCACAGACTTCACAAGAACAGCAATGGGACCTGATCCCCTAATGGCCCTCGGCATCCCCCTGCCCAAGACCCGGCTCTCAGAAAGGAGGCACCTTGGGTTCTCTTCTTTCCAGCATCCGTTCCCCCATGTCCTTGTCCCAAGTTGCCCTGGGTGCAAGGAAGCTCCCCACCAGCTGTGGCATCACTCATCTCAAGGAAGATCTCTGTTCTAGGCTTGGGAGGAGACCGACCTGGGTTCAAATCATAGAGCTTGTACTCATTCACTGATCCCCCCAGCCCCAGAAAGGAGCCTCAGTTTCCCCATCTTTGTCTAGAGGATTAAATGTGATCAACGTGTTCTCTCTAATATGGGGTATACCCCTCTCCCTCCAACCATCAGAGCAAACCCCAGGCATTGGAAGCAAATGCTCTTCTCTGCACAAACTCCCTGCTGATGGTCCTGGCCAGAGCCCGGGGGTCTCTGGGGACCCAAGAGGTAACTCAGAGAGGTAAGAGTCAGGAGAGATTGACTGTGAGAAACCCAAGCACAGTTGAGAAACAGGCAGAGACTGAGGGAGGGGGCCTGAGGTACACATCCCTCCCGCTGCCACCCCCCAGCCCCCTCCACCAGCACGTCTCTTTCTCTCTCTCTCTCACTCTCCTGACTTCACACTGATGTATTTTGAGAAACTCGTGAAAGGAGGCGAGAAAAAGGGTGGGGAGGGGCTGGAAAATTGGAAAAAGAAGGGGTGAGGTTATCTCAGCTTCCCCTCCACCGCCAACCTCCGTCACTGCGCCATCCTCCTGCCCCCCCCCCCCATTTCTGTCCAGCCTTATTCTTGTCTCTTATGTTACTAGAGGGTGGGGTAACTTTGGAGCTAAGAGGTGATCTGCAGCAAGCAAGACTGATGTTAGACTTAGCAAAGCACCCCATGGCCTAGTGAGGTGGACTGAAGCTCAGTGAAAGACAGGGTCAGGGCTGTGGCCCAAGGGGACAGGGCCTGAGGGCATGGCGGCAGGGGCATGGTGCTGATGAGGCCATCTCCTTCGTGCACTGTGGCCAGATATATTTTTAGGCTTTTCCGCAGCTGAGTAATTTATCTGACTTAGAGCCAAAGCTGGAGTTGGGGGTGAGAGCTTGTGGGGAGGTGTCCAGGTTATCCTGAGGGACACTCGGGTCACTGGGGTCATCAACCTGGTTGGGAGGGAGTCCCTCTCAACTCCAGCCTATATCCTTTGGGAAGGCTGTTCTACCCCAGGAGCCGAAATTTTCGGTCTCTAACTCCTTTCTCTCCCAGGGACCCAGGGTGCTCTGACTTCTTCTATCCAGCTTAACCCCCTCAAGGACAACGAGCTATGAGCCCCAATCCGCTTTAGCTGCAGATTAAACTCCATGCCAGACAGAAACGGGAAGAGACACAGAGAGACGGAGAGACCCATGGTGGGAGAATTAAAACCCCGAGACGGGGACAGGGATCCAGAGAAGTGGGGACCAGAGATTCAGGGAAGAGGAGAGACCCAGAGAGAGGGGAACAGAGACTCCGAGTCAGGGGTTGATAGAGATCCAGTGAGAGTAATGGCCAGAGAACCAGAGAGAGAGGCACAGAGGCGCAAAGAAGCGGAGGCAGAGATCTAGGGAGAAGGAGGGGCCCAGAGAGAAGGGAGTGGAGATCTAGAAAAAGAGGGAGACGGAGACCCAGAGAGAAAGGAGGCAGAGACATCCAGAAAGAGACGGGGACAGAGACGCAGAAGTGGTGGGGGAGGGAGCCAGAGACCCGGGAGAGAGGGATTTACAGCACCAGAGAAAGAGTGGAGCAGGGTGGGGTGGAGTGCAGAAAAATGAACAGGATAATGGACAAGGCTCGACCAGGGAGAACGGCGCCGTCGGAGCCCACGGGAGAAAACTGGACAGATGGGTGGACCCCCATGCCGGGGTATCGCCCGTTCATCTGTCAGTCTGCGCCCAGGTGGGAATTAGCATCCTCCTCGGATCCTCCCACTCTTCTTCTCCCGGGACCCCTGCCAGGCTCACCGGTGCAGCTTCCCGAGAGCACGACCCGCTAGCTTCCGAAACTCCTCCTGGCGGAACTCCATGGTGGCGGCTCCTGCCGCGGGTCACCCCGCCGGTTCCCCCCCG
>NW_016807449.1:2331905-2335552 GCF_001698545.2 Rhinopithecus bieti | reverse complement strand
GCAGGCGGCCCGGGGGCTGTCACAGGACTCAGCGCCGGGGGCGGGGCGCGGGAGGCCCCGCCCCAGCCCCACCAGGCCCCTCCCCTCGTCTGCCAGACCCGCCCCCTCTCGCAGCCTTTTCATCCTCGTCCTGTCTCCGCCTGAGCCTTCCAAGACCACGCCTCTGGGTTCTGAACTCACGCCTCCGAGTTCACGCCCCCCAATTCTGTTCCTTCCCCAAGCTACTCCCCCTATCCCCGTTCCATCCCCCTGGCTCCTACCCAGATTTTCTCTCCTCTCCTGAGTTCTCATCCCCATCATTTCTCTCCCCCACTTCTGTTCCCCCTAATTTCGTCCCTTACAATCCTGTCTTCTCTGACTTTCCCTCTGCGTTCATCCTCCAGTTCCTTCATCCCTGGACTCCCTCCCCGCCCCCACCCCCCAATTCCATCCCCATCCCACCTCGTCCCCAGTTCCAATAGTCTCATCCAGGGAGTTCTTTCTTTTCTCATTCAAGGTAAATTCTTTCCCCTCAAGTCCAACGCCTACTTCGATCCACCCGTCGTCCCCTTCTAGTTCCTTTCGCCACCTGGGTGCTTCACCCTTGAGCTCCATCTCCTCCTGAGTTTCCATCTTTCCCCTTTGAATCCCATACTCCTCCAACTCTATTCTCCCTCTGGCGCCTCTCTCCTCCCTGTTGCTTCTCTCGATGAGTTTCATTCCCTAACCCCGATTTGCTTCCCTCTGGCTTCCGTCCCCCACAGTTATATTTCACACACCCCACCAGTGCCAGCTGCGACCCTATAGTCTCCCCATTGTGTTATTTCCCCGCTCCTCTGGGATCTATCCGCGCTCTGAGTTCTTCCCTAGCTCCGAGGGATCCATTCCGCTATTTGAGTTCTGTCTCCACCCACTGGAGATCTGTCCTCGCCCCCTAAATTGTGATCCGCGCCCCCTGGCATCCTCACCCGCCCTCTGAATTTGTCTCCTCCCCTAGGATCTGTCGCTGACCTGAGCTCTGCCCCCACCCTCTGAGTTCTCTCCCCATCCTTGGAGTTGTGTCCCTTCCTCCTAGGATCTGTCCCTGGGATCTGTCCCCTACCTCTCAGTCCTGTCCTTACCCCCTGGAATCTGTTCGTGCTATCTGAGTTCTACCCCTTTCCCATAGGATCTCTCTCTGACCCCTGGAATCTGCGCACCCACGGAGTTCTGGACTCGGTCCCTAGGATCTGTCCCCGCCCTCCCAGTTCTCCCTGCCCCCTGGATCTGTCCCTACCCTCCCAGTCCTGCCCTCGTCCCATGGGATCTGTCCCCGCCCTCCGACTGCTGACCCTCGCCACTGAGATCTGTCCTCGACCAGTCCTGTCCCCGCCCCCGGAATCTGACCCCGCCCACCAAGCTCTGGCCTCCGCCCCTGGGATCTGTCCCCGCCCTACCAGTCCTGCCCCCACCCCATGGGATCGGTCCCCGCCCTCTGACTTCTGACCCTGAGATCCGTCCCTGCCCTCCCAGTCCTGCCCATACCCCCCGGAATCTGTCCCCGCCCACCGAACTCTGTCTCCACCCCTGAATTCCAGCCCCGCCCCGGTGGGTAGAGCCCCGCCCTTCCCTGTCCTGGGCCCGCAGATAGGGTCCCGCCCCGCTCCTGTCCTCAGACCAGCCCATCTCCCGGCGCTGAGTCCACCTCCAGATCCAGGCCCCAGGAGGGTGATCCTTTCCCTACTACCTCCCCGCGTCGGGCCGCAAATGCATTTGGAATTAAATTTTCATGATGCGGCCCGCGGTGGGGTGGGAGGAGCAGATGGCGCGGCGGGCGGGCGCAGGGAAGCCACTGACCGCCGCAGCCTCTCGCTTCCAGCCTTGACTGGCTGGATCTCTGGTCTCACAGTTTTGAGAAACCTCTGGGACCCCAGAACGGAGGACGCTGCGGGTCTCTGAGGCAGAAGGGAGGTACGAACCGGGACTCGTGGGGCTGAAGTACCAGCGCGGGAGCCGCTCACACGCGCCACCCAGTGGCTGCAGAGTCCTCGGCCGGGGTGCGGAGGCGGTGGTTGCGGCTTGGGGCCAGGTGTGAGGGTGGAGCAGATGGTGAAGAGGAGGGAGTGGGAAGCGGGCCCCGCCGCTGCCAAAACCTGGGCCTTTGCCGAAACCATCGCCATGGAAACCAAGGAAGGAGGCAAGGACCCAGCCCCACACTTTTTCAAGACCTGGGAATGAGTTACTTGGCCTCCTCCAGCGGCTCACTGTCCCAACTACAAGTCCCAGCGGCCTCTGAGCCTCAGCGCTCGCTTGAGAACGGCCGTGCACTCCGAGGGCCGCTGGGAACTGTAGTTCTCGGAGACGATGGGCAGGGATACGTTGCGCCCTCTGGTGGACACGGCGCTCACGTTCGCTCCTCCGTTCCCGCGGCCGGCAAGACCCTGCCTGAAGTCACTCCCACCCTGACCTCTTCCCCATCTTTTCTCCCCCTCTCTCCCAATTCACCCCATTGCAGACACATTGTGCTTGCCTGCCTGCCTTTTCTTTCTTTCTTTCCTTCCTTCCTTCCTTTTCTTTTTTTCTTTCATTCTTTCTTCCTCCTTTCCTTCCTTCCTTCCTCCCTTCCTTCCTTTTTGAGACAGGATCTCACTCTGTCACCCAGGGGCAGCTCACTGCAGTCTCAACCTCCCTGGGCTCCCACCTCAGCCTCCCGAGTAGCTGGGGGAGCACAGGTGTGCACCACCATGCCCCACTAACTCACATTGTGCTTTGAGCATTTACCACTGAAGTTCCTCCATCTACTTATGATCCTAGGATTCACTAAAGAAGAGGAGGGTCTAGACAATCACTTTTTTTTTTTTTTTTTTTTTTTTGAGATGGAGTGTTATTCTTGTTGTCCAGGCTGGAGTGCAATGGCGCTATCTCAGCTCACAGCAACCTCTGCCTCCCGGGTTCAAGCAATTCTCCTGCCTCAGCCTCCCGAGTACCTGGGATTATAGGTGCCTGCCACCACACCCGGCTAATTTTGTATTTTTAGTAGAGAGGGGGATTCTCCATGTTGCTCAGGCTGGTCTCAAACTCCCGACCTCAGGTGATCCGCCCGCCTCGGCCTCAGACAGTGCTGGGACTACAGGTGTGAGCCACTGAGCCCAGCCTCAACAATCACTTATTAACTCAAGAAATATTTATCAAGGTGGGGCACTCCTGTAATCCCAGCACTTAGAGAGGCTGAAGAGGCCCGATCACTTGAGCTCAAGAGTCTGAGACCAGTCCAGGCAACAGAGGGAGATCCCACCTCTATAAAAAATATTTTAAAATTAGCTGGGCATGGTGGCGCCTGTAGTCCCAGCTACTTGGGAGGTTGAGGCACAACAATCACTTGAACTCGGGAGGTTGCCGAGTGAGTCAAGATTGCACCACTGCACTCCAGCATGGGCCTAAGAGCCAGACTCTGTCAAAAAAAGAAAAACGAAAAAAAAAACAAGAGAAAGAAAAAAAGAGAGAGAGAGAAGGAAGGAAGGGAGGGAGGGAGGGAGGGAGGGAGGGAATGAAGGAGGAAGAAAGAAAAAAGAGAGAAAGAAAGAAGAAAGAAAGAAAAGAAAAAAAGAGAAGGGAAATGATGTGTGCGCTGGGACTCAAGCCTGTAATTCTAGGACCTTGGGAAGCAGAGATGGGCGGAGCGTGAGGTC
>NW_016807449.1:2322237-2329346 GCF_001698545.2 Rhinopithecus bieti | reverse complement strand
TCACGAGGTCAGGAGATCGAGACCATCCTGGCTAATACGGTGAAACCCTGTCTCTACTAAAAAAATACAAAAAACTAGCTGGGCGAGGTGGCGGGCGCCTGTAGTCCCAGCTACTCAGGAGGCTGAGGCAGGAGAATGGCGTAAACCTGGGAGGCAGAGCTTGCAGTGAGCTGAGATCCGGCCATTGCACTCCAGCCCGGGCGACAGAGCGAGACTCCATCTCAAAAAAAAA
The DNA here is from genome assembly GCF_001698545.2 of Rhinopithecus bieti. Taxonomy (NCBI): domain Eukaryota; kingdom Metazoa; phylum Chordata; class Mammalia; order Primates; family Cercopithecidae; genus Rhinopithecus; species Rhinopithecus bieti. The sequence goes on along the minus strand of NW_016807449.1, from coordinate 2,329,114 downwards.
AAAAAAAAAAGAAGGAGGAAGGAAGGATAAAGAAGAAAGAAAAGAGAAAAAGAAAGAAAGGAAGGAAGAAAGAAAGAAAGAAAGAGAAAGTAAGTAACTTCCGCAGATGTACTGGGAAAGTAGCAGGAACAGCAGAAAGTAAGAGATGGGGGAAAATGGGTATGGTCAGGACACTGTTCAGTATGACTGGACTCCAGTTAGACGAAAAGGTCAAAACTAGGCAGGGCTCAGTGGCTCACACCTGTAATCCCAGCATTTGGGGAGGCCAAGGCAGGAGGATCACTTGAGGCCAAGAACTCAAGACCAACCTGGGCAACATAGCAAGACCCCATCTCTAAAAGAAAAAAAAATGCAAAAAATAAAATTAGCTGGGCACAGTGGTGCATGCCTGCCATCCTAGCTACTCAGAGGCTGACGTGGGAGGATCACTTGAACCCAGGAGTTCCAGGCTGCAGTGAGCTATATGATTGCACCACTGCACTCCATGACAGAGTAAGACCCTACCTCTCTCTTTTTTTTTCTTTTTGAGACAGTGTTTCGCTCTTGTAGCCCAGGCTGGAGTGCAATGGCATGATCTCAGCTCACTGCAACCTCTGCCTCTCGTGTTCAAGTAATTCTCCTGCCTCAGCCTCCCAAGTAGCTGGGATTACAAGCTTCCACCACCATGCCTGGCTGATTTTTGTATTTTTAGTAGCGACGGAGTTTCACCATGTTGGCCAGGATAGTCTCAAACTCCTGACCTCAGGTGATCCACACGCCTCGGCCTCCCAAAGTGCTAGGATTACAGGCATGAGCCACCGCACCCAGCGACCCCGCCTCTTAAGCAAAAAAGTAAGCCATGACTCGAGGCTCAGATCACACAGAGCCTTGAGTGCTTGGCTGAGGGGCTTGGACCTTCTCCCAGGGCAGCTGGGGAGCTACAGGAGGGCTGTGAACAGGGAAACTGCAGGGCCAGCTCTGGGGCCTGGGGAGGACTAACAAGGGGAGACTGGAGGCCAGGAGGCTTCAGAGAGGATCCAGGGGGAAGGATGAGGCCTGAGCTGGGGCAGTGACCTCTGTGGGACTGGAGGGGCACAGCCCAATGTCCCTCTTCCCTCCCAACACCCACATATCCCCAGTCAGAGACAGAACAAAGACAAAAATCTTTTATTTCAGCTTTAGGGAAGCCAGCAGTTTCTTCACATCTCGGAAGCACAGGGAAACAGCCTGATCAGGAAGGCGCCAGCAGAAGCGGCATGGCTACCATTAATTGCTGAGGAGACAGAGCAAAGAGAATGAGGATCCAGGACCCAGAAGTCCAGCCCCCGGTCCCCCTCCCTCGGAGCCAGAGTCCAGGCTCCCCAACGTCCCGGCTTCCCCGAACCCCTCCCCCAGGCACCTTTCTCTTCCGGTGGAAGGCTGCCTTGCTCTCATCAGAGTTGATCTGCAGTGGGATATAAGCGTCGAGATGATACAGCTGCTGGGGGCCCCCCACCACCAGGCGGTTCTCCCCGATCTCCAGCGACAGCCCCAGGGCTCCATCCTGGAGAGGTGGTGGAATCAGGTCACCCTCCTCAGCAACAGGATGGTCACCTGGACCAGGCATGGGAGCCTCACACGCTGGGAAACTATATTTGAAGGGTCTAATCTCCCAGGGAAGAGGCAGAAGACATCAATTATAAGTCTCAACAACCGAGCACTTACAATCCCTCGGACACACTCAGGACAGCACCCAAAGGTGGCCTGTGGGCCTCCTGGGAGAGAGTATGCAGCTGACAAGTCCAGTAACAGCCCCTTGTCACTCTCGCTCAGAGACAGTCCCTGACCTTTCCAGACCTCATTCCACTCCTCTGGCCCAGCGGGCAAAACTCACCAGTTTGGGGAGGTCAATTTCGGCCAAGAGGAGGTCGGGGGCTTCCAGCCACAGATTCAGGTGAGGCTTTTCAGGGCTGAGGAGGAACAAGGTCCCAGGGCTGAGCACAGCTGCCGGGTCTTTGCCTGGCGTTCCCTTTCTCCCTCCAACCAGCCCTAGTGCCTCAGAACGCCTTCCCAGTCAGGAGTTCTCTCTCTTCCCTCTCTCAGTGCCCAGGGCCCCAGGGCATCACCCAGTGTGGGAGGATGGAGGGAGGGATTCCCAAGAGCGTTGAGGAAACATCAGACCGGGGATCTACCGAAAGCGCACCCTGACTCAGCTCTCCCAGGGGCGGGCGTGTACAGGTCCCCCAGCTCCTGGATCCGAGGACGCTGCTGTGAGCGGATATTCTGCTGCGAGATGGAGCCCATGAATGGCCGGTTCTTCATCATGCGCCATTCTGAGGGTCAGGAGCGCCGTCAAACATTGTACAGGTCAGGGTTCCCTTTGCTCTCTCAGGAGGCCTTGCACAGCCAAGAGCCTCCTGGGATCAGCTCCACCGGCTCACCGGGACTCTTGGGATCTGACCACACTCCCAGGCTTGGCTCCAGGAAGCCCGCCCACCTTAGTCACGCCCCCTCCCATAATAAGCCCCAATAAAACCCAGCCCTGGAGATGTTCCTGGCCCCGCCCCTTCAGGGCATCCAGACTCCACCCCCTCCCAGTAGCACAGACTCCAGGACACCCTGCCCAAGCCAGCCCCTCCTCTCCCAGGGGTGTCCCCCAAACCGCTCCTGGCTCCACTCTTTTCCGATGGCCCAGGCCTTGCCCCTCACCCGGATTTAGCTGCAAGTTATATTTGTCCTCAAGGCCCTCCCTGGCGATGGTGATCACGAGCTCCCGCAAGAAATCGCTGTTCTGGGGTGACAGACAGACGAAAAAGACAGGCGGTGGGGGGGGGTAGAGGGGGAGACCCCTGCCCAGGCCTCACCCGCAGCCCCGCCCCCAACCTGCATCCTCCGGTAGAAGTTGCTGTTGACAGCTACGTCGTAGGCAGTACAGCCCTGGCCTCCTGCGGGGAGAAAAAGGGGGTGAGGGCCCCCCAGCCCTCTGCAGGAAGCCCACAGCCCAGACCCAGACAGGGAAGAAACATTCAGGGACAGCGGCTGCAAGAAGCAGAGACAGAGACATCAGGAAGTGACAGCTGAGCACTCACTGTCCGCTCCGGACTGTCCGTCCAGCCTCCTCCCCGGCCTCGTATCTCCTGTCCATCAGTGTAATGTCACTTAAGCTGACCCTACCCCTCCCCTGCTCACAGCTCTCCTCTGGCTCCTCAGTGCTCCCAAGTGAAGGTCTGCGCCCCGCAAGCTTGGCGTTAAGAGTCCCTGTGTGGTCTGCCCCTCCCACCTCTGGAGAAAACCTCATTCTTCTAGCAACCTCGGCCCACTGAATTTCTTTCAGTTACTCTCCATTACTGGCTGATCCAATCTAATCATTCTCTCCCATTTCCAGGCCGCTCTACCTAGAACTTTCTTCTGTCTTTGACTGCTGATCTCTTCCTGTTCCTTCAAATCTTATCCCACACCTCCTCCTCCAGGAAGCCTTCCCTGACCCCTTCATGTGGGTGGCAAGCAATCGCAAGGCTGTGCTGGGTGCCCCCCTCCAAAGCACCCTTTTGACACTGCATCCACCTCCGTGAGCCCTGCCCATGACAGGGCGTTTCTGGAATGTGGAATGTGAATTTGATAGGTCCTTATTCCCCAGGGCACTGCCTAGAGCTTGGTCCCAGAAAGCTTCAAGAGACATATGGAAAAAAGGACATAGAAGCAGAAACAGGGGCAGAGGTGAGGCAAGACAGAGATGGAGACAGGGGAGAAGGGCAGAGGAGAAAACGGAATGAAAGAGAGAGCCACAGGCTAGGTGCAGTGGCTCACACCTGTAATCCCAGCACTTTGGGGGGCTGAGGTGGCGGATTACCTGAGGTCAGGGGTCTGAGACCAGCCTGGCCAACATAGCAAAACCCCCACTCTGTTAAAAATACAAAAATTAGCTGGGCATGGTGGCGCACGCCTGTAATCCCAGCTAGTTGGGAGGCTGAGGCAGGAGAATCGTCTGAACCTGGGCAACAAGAGCAAAACTCCATCTCAAAAAAAAAAAAAGAAAAAAGTAAGAGTGGGCTCAGGACTAAAGCCAGGAGATCCACTAATGCACGAGGAGGACTCTGCCCAGGCCTCCTGGCCCCAGAGTGGGGCATGGAAAAGTGCCAGCCTGGCCAGGTGGCAGAACCAGGACCGCCCGGGTTTGGGATGCCCAGGGCACTAGAGATCTACCATAGGGAAAATCATCAGATTGGAGAGCCAGATCTCCAGGAGCTGAGGGAGGAGGGTCCTGGGCCCAGGATTCTTGGGTTCTAGGGAAGAAGGGGCCTAGCAGGCCAGATTCCTGGTCCCTCTGAGGGCACTGACTTGCATCCAGTTCTGCATGAGGCTCTCCCAGACTCATGGGGATGCGAAACCCAGCTTGGTCCTCCTCTAGCATCTGAAGCAGCTCCTCCTCGGTCACGTCGGCGGGAGGAGGGATGGAGAGGGAGTGGCAGATGTTGATGAAAACCTTCCCTTCTGAGGAGTTGGTCTTTATGCAGAAACCTGGTGGGAGTGGGTTAGTCATGACAATCCTTTTCTGCACAAGTCCCAGTACCCATCCTTTCTCTCCAGGCTCTTTTTCTTTTGCCCAGTCCCCCTTTCTCTGGGTCTGTTCCACTCCCCACCCCCCCTCCTTTTTTTTTTGAAACTGAGTCTCACTCTGTCACCCAGGCTGGAGTGCAGTAGCGTGATCTCGGCTCACTGCAACCTCCACCTCCCAGGTTCAAGCAATTCTCATGCCTCAGCCTCCCAAGTAGCTAGGATTATAGGCGCCCACCACCACGCCCGGCTAGTTTTCGTATTTTTAGTAGAGATGGAGTTTTACCATATTGGCCAGGCTGATCTCAAATTCCTGACCTCAGGTGATCCTCCCGCCTCAGCCTCCCAAAGTGCTGGGATCACAGTTGTGAGTCGCTGTGCCCAGCCTCTCTTCCTATCTTTGTTTTTGTTGTTTGTTTTGTTTTGTTTTTGAGACAGAGTCTCGCTCTGTCACCCAGGCTGGAGTACAGTGGTGCGATCTCCACTCACTGCAACCTCTGCCTCCTGGGTTTCAGCAATTCTCCTGTGTTAGGCTCCCAAGTAGCTGGAATATAGGTGCATGCCACCGCACCCGGCCTCTTCCTATCTCTGATTCTCTGGCCCCCTACCTACTCCTACTCTGTCCTCCAACTCCTTTCTGTCCTAGGGTGATCTCTGTGGGTGTCTGCTCACCTCACCCCCATCCCAGGCCTTCATTTTCATGTCTCTTTCCTTCCTCCTCTCTGTCCCCTGCCCCTGGCCTCCCTGGGTCTCCTGTCCCTCTCTCTCCGGTGTCCTTTCTCACCAGGCTGAGGCTGGATTTGTGTCGATTCTGGTCTGGTTGTCTGGGCTTGCTGGAGCTCCTTCGAGGCCTGTATAAAGTAAAACTACCTCCAGGCTTGGAGTCTGTGCCATCAGACCCCTCATTTGTTACTCAAATGGAGCAATTCTTATCTATGAGAGCTGTGGATAACGCGAGAAATTGAACCGTTTAGGTCCCCTTTCTCCTTTGGGAACTAGAGGAACAACCGCAACCCCACCTAGCAAACTTGAAGCCCATCAACCTGAATTCCCCGAGGCCCGGTTCCCACCCTAGTGCATTCTGGCAACTGTAGTCCCATCTTTGAGCACCCCGCCAAAATCCCCGAATACTCAAGGATCCAGGGCTCCGGTCACTGTGCACCTGCAGCAGCAGCTCCTCAAATCGCGCCGAATCAGCACCCATCGTCTCCGCCTCGCTTAGCTCCAGTCCCAGCAGCTTCGGGTTCGCCATGGCCCTGGAAAAGAGATCTAGGCATCCTCAAGACCCTCAACGTGGGGAACTTTGCTCAGGATCCGACCCCAGTGCTTGCTCTGGCCCTCAATCGACTCCGGATACCTATTATCCTGTTCAGAAAGCTAAGAGTGGCCTAAGACTACAATTCCATTCAAGACCGAACACCGTCGTCAAATCCGTTGGGAATCTGTATCTCTGGATGCGCTCTCTGTCCTACTTGCCGAATTGTCAACGAAGCCACACTTCCGGTCTATCCGTAAACACAAGACTGGAGTACGCCACACTTCCGAGTACCCCATGCTCACTCACAAGCTGGTATCGCGTTATCGACAGGCCACGCCCTTCGCATCAATCAAAAATAAACACCAAGGCGAATCCCTAAATGCCACACTTCCTGTATCTGTGAAAGCCACACTTCCGGCCAGGCGCTGTGGCTCATGCCTGTAGTCCCAGCACTTTGGGAGGCCAGGGCAAGAGAATCACTTGAGACCAGGAGTTCGAGACCAGCTTTGGCAATACAATGAGATAACGTCCCACATCCCATCTGTTTAAAAACAAAAAAAAAGCGCCACAATTCCACTCTTTCCACAACCAAAACTGGCCCCGTTACTTTGCAGTGAAGGTTGCATTTTCAAAACCTTAATCTCAATGTCCATCCTAAAACGTACCCTTTTTATCTTTGAATTATCACTTCCTGCCAGATCTAGCTCCGACCCCTAGTAAATATAATTAGAACTAAAAGCTGCACTTTCAGGCTGGGAGGCTGAGGCAGGAGGATCGCTTTAGTCCAGGAGTTCGAGACCAGTCGGAGCAACATAGCAAAATCCTGTCTCTACAAAAAAAAAAAAAAAAAAAGGGAAAAAAAATAGCCAGACTTGATGGCATGCGCCTGTAGTCCCAGCTACTGTGCAGGCTGATGCAGGGGAAACGTTTAAACCGGAAAAGTCGAGGCGACAGTCAGCTGTGATCACTGCACTCCAGCCTGGGCGACAAAGGGAGACCCTATCTCAAGAAAATAAAAGGTAAAACAAATAAAACCTGCACTTCCTGCTACTATAAAACAAGGCACTGGGAAGATGCATCAATACGACGACGCTTTTTTTTTTTTTT
>NW_016807449.1:2315504-2321704 GCF_001698545.2 Rhinopithecus bieti | reverse complement strand
TTTTTTTTTTGAGACAGGGTCTCCCTTTGTCACCCAGGCCATAGTGCAGTGGCGCCATCTCGGTTCACTGCAATGTACGCCTCCCGGGTTCAAGTGATTCTCCTGGCTCAGCCTCTTGAGTAGCTGAGATTACAGGTGCGTGCCACCACAGCTCGGCTCACGTTTTTAGTAGAGGGGGGTTTCACCACATTGGTAAGGCTGGTCTCGAACTCCTGACCTCAGGTGTTCCACCCGCCTCGGCCTCCCAAAGTGCTGGGATTACAGCCGTGAGCCATCGTGCCCGGCCACGCCGATCCTTCTAACGGAGCCCTCCTAACTAATCGCAAAGTACCCACATCCCTGGCTAGCCTTTCTCCCCGTTTTAAGCAGTGCGCATGCTCCTAAATACGCTTCCCCGTAGGCTGGTCCAACGAGTCCTAAGGCAAAAAGTGTGGGCGAGGCTGCTCTCTGTATCTCGTAGCCCCACCCCATTCCCATTAGTCCTGCCCCTTTGGGCTGGAACGGTAGGTGTGGCCCTTCGGACCTCAAGGTTCCCCTTAACACAGAGCGCCCCAGTCTTCGCGGAAAGCGTTCCGGGTAGGCGATGGCTGCGACGCGTGCAGGGCCCCGCGCCCGCGAGATCTTCACCTCGCTGGAGTACGGACCGGTGCCGGAGAGCCACGCATGCGCACTGGTGAGAGCCTGCCCGGCCGGCGCTGCCCGCTGCGTTACCCAGGCCTGGGCTCCCGGTTTTTCGCGCGGAGTCCCGTCATCCACTGCGGCAGCTCAGCAACTCCGCCTCTCTCAGTCCCCTTGATTCCCGCCGCCCAATAGGATCGCGCCCTGTAGGACGTTCCCTTGAGCCTTGGCGGTGGCGGCTTCGGCCTTTTAGTCTGTTCCCATCTTCCCTAGCTGTCCTCTTGCCCCTTGATCCTGAACTTCTCGTGGTGCTTCCGCGGTTTTCCCGAACTCCTCTAGACGCTCTCGTGATTCCTCAGGGTCCCCTCAGAACCTGACGCGCACCACCAGACCCCTTAAGATTCCTGTGGGGCTCCGGCGATCCACAACCTCCATTGTCTTTCCACGACTCTTTAAAACATCCTATGGCTTTCATGGGCCCCCGGAGCACCCCAGACCTCCTGAGGGACTCCGTTGATCCCCTTGATTACCCGGAGACCTTCAGAACTTCCATGGCGACCCCGTGATCCCATAGGGCCCCTCAATACTCGTGGGGTTCATGTGCCCTCACGGGAACTCTCAGGAGCCTAGAATACATCAGGACTTCCGGTTTGGGTTTTTTGTTTGTTTGTTTTTGTTTTTGAGCCCGGGTCTCACTCTGTCGCCCAAACTGAAGTGCAGTGGCGTGATCGCACCTCACTGCAGCCTCAACCCCCTGGGCTCAAGCTGTCCTCTCACTTCAGCCTCCCAAGTAACTGGGACCATAGACGTGTGCCACCACTCCCAGCTAATATTTGTACTTTTTGTAGAGACAAGGTTTCAGCATGTTGGCCAGTTTGGTCTCGAACTCCTGGCCTCAAGTGATCCACCCACCTCGTCTTCCCAAAGTGCTGGGGTTACAGGCGTGAGCCACTGCACCCAGCCACATCAGGACTTCCTGTAATTACTTACGGCCCCTCACAAAACCATCACGGGGCTCCTACGATCTCTCTAGCTCTCGGAATGTCCCATAGAGTTCCCATGATTGTTCAGGAACCCCTGAAGTCCTCATGAGGGTCCCATGATCCCCTGGTGGTCCTCAGAACCTCCCTAGGATTCCTATGATCCCTTGGAGGCCCCCAGAACCTTCGTGGGGTTCCTGCAAATAAGTAGGACGCCTCGAACTTTCTGTCATTTCCCCAGGCACTCTCAGAATTCCCTCACGGGGCTCTCATGATCCCCTAGGGTCCCCCAGTACCCAGGTGGGAGAAGCTTAGGCTTCTTTGAGGGGGAGGGCAGGAGGCCAGAGCAATGGCCCAGGTGGAAGGGACTGGATCAGAACCCTGGCACAGCCTAGCACTTGGGGAGGCCGAGACAGGCAGATTGCTTGAGCTCAGGAATTCGAGACCAGCCTGGGCAACATAGTGAAACCTGGTCTCTACTAAAATACAAAACATTGGGCCAGGCGTGGTGGCTCAGACTTGTCATCCCAGCACTTTGGGAGTCTGAGGCGGGCGGATCACCTGAGGTCAGGAATTCGAGACCAGCCTGGCCAACATGGTAAAACCCCGGCTCTACTAAAATACAAAAATTACCTCAGCGTGGTGGTGTTTGCCTGTAATCCTAGCTACTCGGGAGGCTGAGGTGGGAGAATTGCTTGAACCTGGGAGGCGAAGGTTGCAGTGAGCGCAGATCGCACTACTGCACTCCATCCTGGGCAACAGAGCAAGACTCTGTCTCCAAAAACAAACAAACAAAAAATGGCCGGGCGCGGTAGCTCACACCTGTAATCCCAGAGCTTTGGGAGGCGGGCGGATCATGAGGTCAGAAGTTCGAGACCAGCCTGGCCAAGTCGGTGAAACCCCTTCTGTACTAAAAATACAAAAAAATTAGCTGGGCATGGTGGCAGATACCTGTAGTCCCAGCTACTCGGGAGGCTGAGGCAGAATTGCCTAAACCTGGGAGGCAGAGGTTGCAGTGAGCCGAGATCGCGCCACTGCACTCCAGCCCGGGCAACAGAGTGAGGACTCTGTCTCAAAAAAAAAAAAAAGAGAGAGAGAGAGAGAGAAATGTAAATTGAACCCACAATGAGCTATCACTATGCACCTAAATGGCTAAAATGTAAAAAACTAGCCATACCAAGTGTTAGGTTTTTTAAAGGGAAGGCGAGGGTGAAAGAAAGACAGGGACCCAGGAGGCCTACGGCAACACAGGTATATTGCAAAAACCTGCGGAGATGGGGGTACCAGCTTAATGCTGGAGCCCACCGCTGCTTACAGGCTAGGGTACTTCTAGGTATGGGCGGGAGGGGTCTGGGCAGTATGGCTTGCTGCCTGGCAGGATATTGACAAGGTATTCCTATGATCAGGCAGTTTGGCCCTTTTTCTGCTGGGATGTGATAGGTTGTTCCTGGGAACTTTGCTCAGCAGGATATGACAGAGATAGTCCTTCAGTTGGAATTTTGCCTGGTGGGTATGTTAAAAAAGGCAGCCAGACGTGGTGGCTCACACCTGTAATCCCAACACTTTGGGAGGCCCAGGTGGGCGGATCACTTGAGGTCAGGAGTTCGAGACCAGCCTGGCCAACATGGTAAAACCCCATCTCTACTAAAAATACAAAATTAGCCAGGCATGGTAGCAGGCACCTGTAATCCCAGCTACTCTGGAGGCTGAGGCAGAAGAATCGCTTGAACCTGGGAGGCGGAGGTTGCAATGAGCCGAGACCGCACCACTGCACTCCAGCCTGTGCAACAGAGCAAGACTCTGTCTCAAAAAAAAAAGAAACAGAAAACAAAAAATTAGCCAGCGGTAGTGGCGCACACCTGTAGTCCCAGCTACTCGGGAGGCTGAGGTGGGAGGATCACCTGAGCCTGGGAGGTGCAGTAATCATACCACTGAACTCCAGCCTGGGTGACAGAATGAGACCGTGTCCCCCCAAAAAAATAAGAAGTTGAGGCCAGGCAAGTGGCTTACACCTGTAATCCCAGCAGTTTGGGAGACTGAGGCAGGAGGATCTCTTGAGCCTAAGAGTTCGAGACCAGCCTGGGCAACATGGTGAGGCAACATGGTTAGGCCTCATCTTTTTTAATATAAAAATAAAACATAAAAAGTGAAGCTGAGACTTGGACTTGAGCCCTTGCATTTCAGACCCATGTTCTCTGGGCCAGACTCAACCAACAAACATGTTTTCTTTGGCCTGAACTTTATTTTTGAAAATGTGAAATGCTGGATAATTGATTCCATGTAAACATCCGGGAGGTCCTCTTGAAAATAAAATTCCAAAATGTGTCAAACTTTGGCTCAACTTCCCTGACAAAAATCATCTGGAACCAATAGCTCCTGTCCTTTCAATGAATCGTAAGCTCCTCTTCTCATCCAGGCCCTCTTCTCAGGCCTCCTGGAACCCTCTGGACATTCTTTTGGAATTTTGTTTTTCTTTTGGGGGAAAATTTTCAAACTTCCACCGAATAATTAGCATTTATTTTGAACTCCTATTTACCCATCACTCTGCTTTGACCATCATCAACATTTATCAGCGCTGTTTTCTTCTGTATTTTCTTTGGAGTAATTTAAACAAATCCCAGATGTCACAGTATTTTCCTATAAATATTTGAATCCTTTCTTCTAACAGATAAGGGTTCATTTTGTTACAAAACTACCATGGTCTGTTAACCACACTTAATAACATTAACTCATTCTTTTTGTTTTTTGTTTGTTTGTTTGAGACAGGGTCTTACCCTGTTGCCCAGGCTAGCGTTCAGTAGCGCAATCACAGCTCACTGCAGCCTGGAACTCCTGGGTTCAAGCAATCCTCCCACTCCAGCCTCCTGAGTAGCTGAGACTACAGGTGTGTACTACTATGACTGGCAAATTTTTTATTTTTATTTGTAGAGATGGGGTCTTGCTGTGTCTGTCCAGACTAGTCTCAAACTCCTCGGCTCAAGCAATCCTCCCATCTCAGTGTGGGAAAGTGCAGGGATTACAGATGTGAGCTACCATGCCCAGCCAACAATCATCCTTTAATGTCATCTAATGGCCAGTTCATGATCAAATATCCCTGACTATCTTACAGATGTCTCTTTTCCCTGTGGGCGTTTGAGTTTGGAACTTCTAAGTAACTTTTTTTGCTTTAAAGAGAAAACAGAAGTCAAGCATGGTGGCTCATGATTGTCATCCCAGCACTTTGGGAGGCTGAGGCGAGTGGATCACCTGAGGCCAGGAGTTTGAGAGCAGCCTGGCCAACATGGTGAAAATACATCTCTACTAAAAATATAAAAATTAGCTGGGCATGGTGGCGGCTGCCTGTAATCCCAGCTACTCAGGAGGCTGAGGCAGGAAAATCACTTGAACCCAGGAGGCAGAAGTTGCAGTGAGCCAAGATCGCACCATTGCACTCCAGCTTGGGCGACAAGAGTGAGACTCTGTCTCAAAAAAAAAAAATAGAAAACGAGAAGGGCCAGTACGAGAAAAATCAGGAATATGTGACATCAGAGATGCTAGGAGAATCTGTAGGAGGAGAAAGTGAGCAGTGTGTTTTGGATTTAGCAGCAGAGAAGATCTGACCAGGATGAGAAAGAAATATGGAGGAGAAGGCCGGGCGCAGTGGCTCACGCCTGTAATCCCGGCACTTTGGGAAGCCGAGGCGGGTGGATCACAAGGTCAGGAGATCGAGACCATCCTGGCTAACATGGTGAAACCCCATCTCTACTAAAAATAAAAAAAAAAAAAAAAAACTAGCCGGGCGTGGTGGCGGGTGCCTGTAGTCCCAGCTACTTGGGAGACTGAGGTAGGAGAATGGCGTGAACTTGGGAGGCGGAGCTTGCAATGAGCAGACACTGCGCCACTGCACTCCAGCCTGGGCGACAGAGTGAGACTCCGTCTCAAAGGAAAAAAAAAAGAAAAGAAAGAAATATGGAGGAGATGTGGTGAGTGAGATGTGGTAAAAAAAAAAATTTTTTTTTTTTTTTTTGAGACAGAGCCTTGCTCTGTTACTCAGGCTGCAGTGCAGCGGTGTGATCTTAGCTTATTGCAGCCTGCACCTCCTGGGCTCAAGTGATCCTCCCACTTCAGCCTCCCAGGTAGCTGGGACTACAGGCACTCACCACCACACCCGGCTAACTTTTTGTGTTTTTTGAAGAGATGAGCTTTCACCATGTTGCCCAGGCTGGTCTTGAACTCCTAGGCTCAGCCCACCTCAGCCTCCCAAAGTAGACTCCAAATAGGCGCCACTCTTGTGGCACTAGCCCAAGGACTCAGTTGAGACCCTAATTGAATGAATTAAAGATGTTAACACGTCTGTAATCCCAGCACTTTGGAAGGCCAAGGTGGGCAGATCACTTGGGGCAGGAGTTCAAGACCAGCCTGGCCAACATGGTGAAACCCCATCTCTACTAAAAATATTAAAAGCGAAATTAGCCGGGTGTGATGGCGGCTGCCTATAGTCCCAGCTACTCAGGAGGCTGAGGCAGGAGAATGGCTTGAACCCGGGAGGCAGAGCTTGCAGTGAGCCGAGATCGCGCCACTGCACTCCAGCCTGGGTGACAGAGCGAGACTCCGTCTCAAAAA
>NW_016807449.1:2308808-2312225 GCF_001698545.2 Rhinopithecus bieti | reverse complement strand
TCCTGGCTAACACGGTGAAACCCCGTCTCTACTAAAAAACACAAAAAACCTAGCTGGGCGTGGTGGTGGGCGCCTGTAGTCCCAGCTACTCGGGAGACTGAGGCAGGAGAATGACGTGAACCCGGGAGCTGGAGCTTGCAGTGAGCCGAGATCACGCCACTGCACTCCAGCCTGGGCGACAGAGCGAGACTCCGTCTCAAAAAAAAAAAAGGGAAAAATGTTCTAGAACTAGAGGGTGGTGATGGTTACACAACACTGTAAATGCACAGAATGCCTCTAAACTGCTGAAGTGTATACTTTGAAATGCTCTATTTTACCACAAACTTTTTTTTTTTTAAAGCAATAGGAGGAAAAGAATTAGCTGATGGAGCAGAGGGAGACAGATGTCCCCTCCTAGAGGATTCTGGGTAGGGGTTGAACTGCCCCAGCTCCTCCCGAACCCCTTTCCAAACTGTCTCTACCTCCCTCAGGCCTGGCTGGACACCCAGGACCGGTGCTTGGGCCACTATGTGAATGGAAAGTGGTTAAAGCCTGAACACAGGAATTCAGTGCCTTGCCAGGATCCCATCACAGGTACGAGATGTCCCCCAGTCATTAGTGGAAGAGAGGTATCTGTGCCCTCTAGCCCTACCCACCAACACCCATTCCCCTTGCCTAGGGCCCTGAGGGCAGGAAGTAGCTGGTGGTGAGAGAGGGACTGCGATGTCTGGTTCCTTCTACAACCAGTCACCCTAATTATGGTTCCGGCTCTCTGTGGAGGCTTTGTGAAACTGCTGTCTGGGAAAATCCCTTCCTAGGCCGGGCACGGTGGCTCAAGCCTGTAATCCCAGCACTTTGGGAGGCCGAGACGGGCGGATCACGAGGTCGGGAGATCGAGACCATCCTGGCTAACACGGTGAAACCCCGTCTCTACTAAAACTACAAAAAACTAGCCGGGCGACGTGGCGGCGCCTGTAGTCCCAGCTACTCGGGAGGCTGAGGCAGGAGAATGGCGTGAACCCGGGAGGCGGAGCTTGCAGTGAGCTGAGATCCGGCCACAGCACTCCAGCCTGGGTGACAGAGCCAGACTCCGTCTCAAAAAAAAAAATAAATAAATAAAAAAAAAATCCCTTCCTTGCACTGGAGGTGATCATAGCCGTGACCCAGCAGAGAATGGGGACAAGCTTTACACCCTTGGGCTGATCCAGGCTTCGAAAATCTCAGCCCCCTCCAGACCTGACATGGGCTCCCCGCCATCTCTCCTCCCATCTGAGTCCCTCCACTTTTCTCCCCAGGAGAGAACTTGGCCAGTTGCCTGCAGGCACAGGCCGAGGATGTGGCCACAGCCGTGGAGGCAGCCAGGACGGCATTTAAGAGCTGGAGTGCCCACCCTGGTATCGTCCGGGGCCAGCACCTGGCCAGGTGATGCAGCTGAGGTGTGGACCCTGGGAGGCGGGGACCCCCAGCATCCACTCGAGACCATGGGAATAAAGGCTATTTCCCAAGATCCCACTGAATTAATCTGCAGCTAAGGCTCAGATTCCCAGTATGTGCTGTGGGCAGTAGTGGCCGAAACATGCATCCGTTGTCCACTATTCACTGGGACTAGAAGCCGCAAAGCCTGTATTTCACAGGACATTCTTGAAGCTCATTGGGGCTCCATTTCTCAGCAGTTCACTGGGGCTGGTGAAGCCCCTAAATCCATTTCCTAGCTGCTTTGGGGGCAGCTAGAGGCAAAGATTCCATTTCCCAAAATGCAATTGGGGTTAGAAGCTAAGACTCAATTTCCCAGAAGCTTCAGGGATTTCCAACGGCCAAGACCTTTACACAGCATCCTCAGGGTTTGTGTTTCCACGGCTACAATTCCCATAGATCTTCACTGCCCTTTGCCCCAGGTAAATGGTGGGGATGCCTCGGGCTCATGGGAATTGTAGTCCAGGTATATAGGAGCAGCCCAGGACTCTGTGAGGCTGAGGCCTGTTGGAAAATGAGCACCCTCTTGCTTTCTCCACAGGCTGGCCAAGGTGATCCAGAAGCACCAGCGGCTGCTGTGGACCCTGGAATCCCTGGTGACTGGGCGGGCTGTTCGAGAGGTTCGAGACGGGGACGTCCAGCTGGCTCAGCAGCTTCTCCACTACCATGCAATCCAGGCATCCACCCAGGAGGAGGCACTGGCAGGCTGGGAGCCCATGGGTGAGACCTTGGAGTCCCTAGCCCTCTCCTCTCACATGACCTAGCAGTGCCAGCTCCAATCCCCTCATTCCTTTTCTTTTAGACAGAGTTTCGCTCTTGTCACCCAGGCCGGAGTACAGTGGCGCAATCTCGGCTCACTGTAACCTCCGCCTCCCGGGTTCAAGTGATTCTCCTGCCTCAGCCTGTTGAGTAGCTGGGATTACAGGCGCCCACCACCACACCCAGCTAATTTTTGTGTTTTAATAGAGAAGGGGGTCTCACCATGTCGGTCAGGCTGCTCTCCAACTCCTGATCTCAGATGATTCACGCACCTCGGCGTCCCAAAGTGCCTGGGATTACAGGCATGAGCCACCGCGTCCAGTCTCCTCATTCTTTTTCTTTTTCAGACAGGGTCTTTCTCTGTCACCCTGGCTGGAGTACAGTGGTGCACTTATAGCTCACTATAATTGTGAGCCTTGACCTCCTGGGGTCAAAATCCTCCCACCTCAGCCTCCCAAGTAACTGGGACTACAACCATGCACCACCACGCCTGACTGGTTTTTTTTGTTTTGTTTTGTTTTGTTTTGTTTTTGCCTCTCGCCTCATTTTCTTCTTGCAGGAGTAATTGGCCTCATCCTGCCACCCACATTCTCCTTCCTTGAGATGATGTGGAGGATTTGCCCTGCCCTGGCTGTGGGTAAATGATGGCCTGGGGGATCCTGACTCTTGGGTCTGAGAAAGGAGGGGATTGTCGGGCCCAAACTTGAGTCTGAGAGACAAGGGGGCTGGGGCCTGGACTCCTGAGTCTGTGGCAGGAGGGGCTACGGGTCTGGACTCCTGGGTCTGAGGGAGGAGGGGTTCGGGGTCTGGACTCCTGGGTCTGAGGGAGGAGGGGCCAGGGGCCTGGACTCCTGGGTCTGAGGAAAAAGGGGCTGGGGGATTGGACTACCAGATCGGAGGGAGGAGGGGCTGGGGGCCTGGACTCCTGGGTCTGAGGGAAGAGGGGCTGGGGGCCTGGACTCCTGGGTCTGAGAGAGGAGGGGCTGAGCCTGGACTCCTGAGTCTGAGGGAGGAGGGGCTGGGGGCCTGGACTCCTGGGTCTGAAGGAGGAGGGACTGAGGGCTGGACTCCTGGGTCTGAGGGAGGAGGGCTGGGGCCTGGACTCCTGGGTCTGAGGGAGGAGGGGCTGGAGGTCTGGACTCCTGGGTCTGAGGGAGGAGGGGCTGGGGGTCTGGACTCCTGGGTCTGAGGAAAGAGGGACTGGGG
>NW_016807449.1:2299733-2308565 GCF_001698545.2 Rhinopithecus bieti | reverse complement strand
CTGGACTCCTGGGTCTGAGGGAGGAGGGGCTGGGGGCCTGGACTCCTGGGTCTGAGGGAGGAGGGGCTGGGGGCCTGGGTCTGAGGGAGGAGGGGCTGGGGGCCTGGACTCCTGGGTCTGAAGGAGGAGGGACTGAGGTCTGGACTCCTGGGTCTGTCAGAGGAAGGGCTGGGACCTGGACTCCTGGGTCTGAAGGAGGAGGGGCCGGGGTCTGGACTCCTGAGTCTGAGGGAGCAGGGGCTGGAACTTGGACTCCTGAATTTTTGAGCTGCTCCGCTTCTCTAGGCTGCACTGTGGTGGCCCTCGTGCCCCCGGCCTCCCCGACGCCCCTCCTCCTGGCCCAGCTGTCGGGGGAGCTGGGCCCGTTCCCAGGAATCCTGAATGTCATCAGTGGCCCTGCCTCCCTGGTGCCTGTCCTGGCCTCCCAGCCTGGAATCCAGAAGGTGGCCTTCTGCGGAGCCCTGGAGGTACCTTCAGGACAGGGGTTGTGGTGGAACGTGTCTGGGGGCTGCAAAGCTCCTCCCGTGGCTGAATTGGTGGGGGGTCCCTAGGAAGGCCGTGCCCTTCGACGGACCCTGGCGGGTGAGTGTGCGGAGCTGGGCCTAGCGCTGGGGACGGAGTCGCTGCTGCTGCTGACAGACACAGCGGACGTAGACTCGGCCGTGGAGGGTGTTGTGGACGCCGCCTGGTCCGACCGCGGCCCGGTGAGACCCGTGCACTCCTGTCCCCTCACACCCTGGAGGCTGTAGGTGTCTGTCTCCAGGCCTTGGGGTCCTGAGTCTCTGTTCATTTTATTTGTTGGGTTTTTTGTTATGTTTTGTTTTGTTTTTCTATATGTGTTCATTTTATTTTATTTATCTATTTATTTATTTATTGAGAGACGGAGTTTTGCTCTTGTCGCCCAGGCTGGAGTACAATGGTGCGATCTCGGCTCACTGCAACCTCTACCTCCTGGGTTCCAGTGATTCTCCTGCCTCAGCCTCCCGAGTAGCTGGAATTACAGGCGCCCACTACCACACCTGGCTAATTTTTGTATTTTTAGTGGAGACGAGGTTTCACCATGTTGGCCAGGCTGGTCTCAAACTCCTGACCTCTGTTGATCCAGCCGCCTCGGCCTCCCAAAGTGCTGGGATTGCAGGCGTGAGCCACTGCACCCGGTCTCTCTGTTCTTCAGGACTATTGATTTATCTGAGTGTCCATGTCCCTAGTTTTCCAGCCTCTGTCTTCACTCTTCAGATCACCAACTTGCTAGAGTGCAGTGGCGTGATCTCCTGACGCCCTTTTTCCTCACAGGGTGGCCTCAGGCTCCTTATCCAGGAGTCTGTGTGGGACGAAGCCATGAGAAGACTGCAGGAGCGGATGGGGCGGCTTCGGAGTGGCCGAGGGCTGGATGGGGCCGTGGACATGGGGGCCCGGGGGGCTGCTGCATGTGACCTGGTCCAGCGCTTTGTGCGTGAGGCACAGAGCCAGGGTGCACAGGTGAGGCAAGGGGCACAGACTGAGGGTGTCAGAGGAGGAGGGACCTGGAGACCCAGCTCCTGAGTCCGAGGGAGGAGGGAGCAGGGCGTGGACAACTGGGTCTAAGGAAAGAGGGGCTGGGCCTGGACTACTGGGTCTGAGGGAGGAAGGGCTGGGGGCCTGGACTCCTGGGTCTCAGCAGGAAGGGACTGGAGGTCGACTTCTAGATCATTTCTCTCCCTAGGTGTTCCAGGCTGGCAATGTGCCTTCAGAACACCCATTCTATCCTCCAACCTTGGTCTCCAACCTGCCCCCAGCCTCCCCATGTGCCCAGGCAGAGGTGAGCCCCTTAGGTCTGTAGAACTCCTACCCACTGCCAGCCAAGGGCAGCAGCTCCGTGCCTGCGGAAGCCCCTGGGGTGACCGTGTGACCCAGGCAGGGGGCTGCTACCTGCTCTGGGCTCCTTCCCTGGTGGGTGGGCCCCAGAGGCCTGAGCCGCCCCATCACCCCTTGCAGGTGCCGTGGCCTGTGGTTGTGGCCTCCCCCTTCCGCACAGCCAAGGAGGCACTGGCATTGGCCAACGGGACGCCCCGCGGGGGCAGCGCCAGCGTGTGGAGCGAGAGGCTGGGGCAGGCGCTGGAGCTGGGCTACGGGTCAGTCTGCATGGCCCAGGCACTCACTCCTCTCCTCATTCTTCTTGTCTTCATCTCCCTTCTCCCTGGGTCGCTCCCTGTGCCTTTAACTCACCCCTCTCCCAGCCAGCCACTGTCTGTTTTCCTCTGTCGGACGTCTCCATCTTCCCCACAGGCTCCAGGTGGGCACCGTCTGGATCAATGCCCACGGCCTCAGAGACCCTTCAGTGCCCACAGGCGGCTGTAAGGAGAGTGGGTGTTCCTGGCATGGGGGCCCAGACGTGAGCACATCCCCTCCCCGTCACCAGTCACCAGCCCCACTCCCTGCTGTGCCCTTGACACTTGCATCCAGCCTCACGTGCCCCTTGCATCCTCTTGACACTGTCTCTCTCACAGGGGCTGTATGAGTATCTGCGGCCCTCAGGGACCCCTGCCCGGCTGTCCTGCCTCTCCAAGAACCTGAACTATGACACCTTTGGCCTTGCTGTTCCCTCAACCCTGCCGGCTGGGCCTGAAATAGGGCCCAGGTGAGTCGTTAGAGGCCAGTGGTCTGGGGGTGTGAACAGGGAGAGGGGAATTGATGCCCATTTCCCCATGGACTGGAGGGCTGGTGCGAGGTCCGTCCAAGCTGTCTCATGGTCCTGCTGAGTACCACATTGTGGCCTCACACTTTCCCCACCCCAGGCCTGCTGAGACTCAGCTCTGCCCCATGAATGTCTGTGCTCTCCCAGAAACTCATGAGTCTAGGAGCTTGGGGTCCCCAAGAGGTTCACTGGAGCAGAAGCTTGGGGCCCCCCAGAGGCTAATGGGAGCAGAAAGAGTAGGAGCTTAGGGTCACCCAGAGGCTCATGGGAGCAGTTTAGGGTCCCCCAGAGGTTCATGGGAACAGGATTTTGGGGTCCCCAGAGGCTCAAGGGAGCCAGATTTTAGGGTCCCCAGAGGCTCATGGGAGCAGAAGCCTGGAATCTCCCAGAGGCTTATGGGAGCAGAAGTTTGGGGTCCCCCAGAGGCTCATGGGAGCAGGAGTTTAAGGTACCTCCAAAGACTCAAGGGAGCGGGAGTTTAGGGTCTACCAGAGGCTCATGGGAGCACAGAGGTTCATGGGAGCAGGAGCTTAGGGTCCCCCAGAGGCTCATGGAACAGGAATTTGAGGTGCCCCACAGGCTCATGGGAGCAGTTTAGGGTCTGCCAGAGGTTCATGGGAGCAGGAGTTTAGGGTGCCCAGAAGCTCGTGGGAACAGGGGTTTGGGGTCCCCGAGAGGCTCATAGGAGCAGAAACTTTGAGTCCCCCAGAGGCTCATGCAAGCAGGAATTTGGGGTTCCCCAGAGGCTCATGGGAGTAGTTTAGGGTCCGCCAGAGGCTCATGGGAGCAGGAGTTTAGGGTCCCCCAGTGAATCGTGGGAGCTGGAATTCAGGGTCCCCCAGAGGCTCATGGGAACAGGGGTTTGGGGTACCCCAGAGGCTCACGGGAGCCGAGGCGGTCTTCCCAGTGGGGTAGAGCATAAGGTCTGAGCAGACTGAGGGCTCAGGACTCCTCCTCATGTCCCACCCTACTCCAGCCCAGCACCCCCCTATGGGCTCTTCGTTGGGGGCCGTTTCCAGGCTCCTGGGGCCCGAAGCTCCAGGCCTATCCAGGATTCGTCTGGCAACCTCCATGGCTACGTGGCTGAGGGTGGAGCCAAGGACATCCGAGGTGCCGTGGAGGCCGCTCACCAGGCTTTCCCTGGGTAAGAGGGGTCACACGGGAAAGCCCAGGGGTCATGGCGTGGTAGAGAGGGGAGCCTGGGCCCCCAGCAGTTGGTGGACTGGGAGGCTGGGCCCCCAGGGTAGGGGCTGTGGACAGAGGTGGGCTGTCGGGAAAGCCAAGACCAGGATGCTGACCCCCACTGTGCACTGTCTGCCCACAGCTGGGCGGGGCAGTTCCCAGGGGCCCGGGCGGCCCTGCTATGGGCCCTGGCGGCTGCACTGGAGCGCCGGAAATCTACCCTGGCCTCGAGGCTGGAGAGGCAGGGAGTGGAGCTCAAGGCTGCGGAGGCGGAGGTGGAGCTGAGTGCAAGGCGACTTCGGGCATGGGGGGCCCGGGCGCAGGCCCAAGGCCACACCCTGCAGGTGAAGGATCTGTGGGCACGTGGGCGAGCTGGGCAGGTGGGGTGGGGCTCAGACCAGAGGCTGTGAGATGAGCCAGGCTTGGGATCCAGGCCCAGCCCCACTGCCTTCCACGGCAGGATCATCAGAAAATGGCTTCACCCCTCCCTGCCTCAGTTTCCTCATCTGTACAGTGAGTGGACACACAACCTGCCTCGTAGAGCGGCGTTCGCCAGATGATGGATAGCGACCCATTCCTGGACCATAAAATCAATTTAGTGGGCTGTTAGGCGGTTTTTGCATTGCTATAAAGAAACACCTGGGGGCGCAGTGGCTCACACCTATAATTCCAGCACTTTGGGAGGCCAAGGCGGGCGGATCAAGAGGTCAGGAGTTCAAGAATAGCCTGACCAACATAGTGAAACCCTGTCTCTACTAAAAACACAAAAATTAGCTGGGTGTGATGGCGGGCGCCTATAGTCCCAGCTACTCGGGAGGCTGAGGCAGGAGAATGGCGTGAACCCGGGAGACGGAGCTCGCAGTAAGCCAAGTCATGCCACTGCACTCCAGCCTGGGAGATAGAGCAAGACTCCGTCTCAAAAAAAAAAGAAGCAAAAAGAAACACCTGGGGGTGCAGTGGCTCACACCTGTAATCCCAGCACTTTGGGAGACCGAGGTGGGTGGATCACCAGGTCAGGAAATCGAGACCCTCCCGGCTAACATAGTGAAACCCGGTCTCGACTAAAAATACAAAAAATTAGCTGGGTACGGTGGTGGGCGCCTGTAGTCCCAGCTACTCGGGAGGCTGAGTCAAGAGAATTGCTTGAACCCAGGAGGCGGTGGTTGCAGTGAGCCAAGATCCCGCCACTGCACTCCAGCCTGGGCGACAGAGCGAGATCCTGTGTCACAAAAAAAAAAAAAAAAAAAAAAAAAAACACCTGGCCAGGGATGGTGGCTCACGCCTGTAATCCCAGCAATTTGGGAGGCAAAAGTGGGTGGATTGCTTGAGGCCAGGAGTTTGAAACAAGCCTGGGCAACACAATGAAACCATGTCTCCACAAAAAATAGAAAAATTAGCTGGGCCTGTTGGCACCAGTCTCCCTCTGTCAACCGGCTGGAATGCAGTGCCACAATCATGGCTCACTGCAGCCTCAACCTCCGAGGTCCAAGCAAGCCTCCCGCTTCACCCTCCTGAGTATCTGGGATCACAGGCACACACCAGCACACATGACTGGGTAGTTTTGTATTTTTATACAGACAAGAGACTCGCCATGTTGCCCAGGCTGATCTCGAACTCCTAGCTTCAAGTGATCTGCCTATCTTGACGTCCCAAAGTGCTGGGATTATAGGCGTGAGCCACTGCACCCAGCCAGTGGTACGCTTTTTTTTTTATTTTTATTTTTAGACAGAGTTTCGCTCTTGTTGCCCAGGCTGGAGTGCAACAGTGCGATCTTGGCTCACTGCAACCTCTGCTTCCCAGGTTCAAGCAATTCTCCTGCCTCAGCCTCCCAAGTAGCTGGGATTACAGGCATGTGCCACCACACCCTGCTAATTTTGTATTTTTAATAGAGACGGGGTTTCTCCATGTTAAGGCTGATCTCGAACTCCCGATCTCGGGTGATCCGCCCACCTCGGCCTCCCAAAGTGCTGGGATTACAGGCATGAGCCACCACGCCCAGCCTCCAGTGCTATACTTTTAAATAACTGGATCTCAGGAGAACTCACTATTTCGCGGACAGTAGCAAGTGGGATAGTGCTAAACCATTAATGAGGAATCCACCTCCATGATACCATCACTTGCCACCAGGCCCCGCTTTCAACATTGGGGATTACATTTCTTTTTTTTTCTTTTTTTTCCGAGACGGAGTTTCGCTCTTGTTGCCCAGGCTGGAGTGCAATGGTGCGATCTGAGTTCACGGGTCTGCCTCCCGGATTCAAGCAATTCTCCTGCCTAAGCCTCCCGAGTAGCTGGGATTACAGGCATGCGCCACCGCGCCCAGCTAATTTTGTATTTTAGTAGAGACAGGGTTTCTCCCTGTTGGTCAGACTGGTCTCGAACTCCTGACCTCAGGTGATCTGCCTGCCTTGACCTCCCAAATTGCTGGGATTACAGGCATGAGCCACCACACCTGGCCGGGGATTACATTTCAACATGAGATTTGGGTGAGACATCCAAACTCTATCATGGGCCAAACCATATTTCTTTCTTTCTTTTCTTGAGACGGAGTCTCGCTCTGTCGCCGAGGCTGGAGTGCAGTGGCGCGATCTTGGCTCACTGCAAGCTCCGCCTNTGCTATACTTTTAAATAACTGGATCTCAGGAGAACTCACTATTTCGCGGACAGTAGCAAGTGGGATAGTGCTAAACCATTAATGAGGAATCCACCTCCATGATACCATCACTTGCCACCAGGCCCCGCTTTCAACATTGGGGATTACATTTCTTTTTTTTTCTTTTTTTTCCGAGACGGAGTTTCGCTCTTGTTGCCCAGGCTGGAGTGCAATGGTGCGATCTGAGTTCACGGGTCTGCCTCCCGGATTCAAGCAATTCTCCTGCCTAAGCCTCCCGAGTAGCTGGGATTACAGGCATGCGCCACCGCGCCCAGCTAATTTTGTATTTTTAGTAGAGACAGGGTTTCTCCCTGTTGGTCAGACTGGTCTCGAACTCCTGACCTCAGGTGATCTGCCTGCCTTGACCTCCCAAATTGCTGGGATTACAGGCATGAGCCACCACACCTGGCCGGGGATTACATTTCAACATGAGATTTGGGTGAGACATCCAAACTCTATCATGGGCCAAACCATATTTCTTTCTTTCTTTTCTTGAGACGGAGTCTCGCTCTGTCGCCGAGGCTGGAGTGCAGTGGCGCGATCTTGGCTCACTGCAAGCTCCGCCTCCCAGGTTCATGCCATTCTCCTGCCCCAGACTTCCGAGTAGCTGGGACTACAGGCACCTGTCACCATGCCCAGCTAATTTTTTTTTTTTTTTTTTGTACTTTTAGTAGAGATGGGATTTCACCATGTTAGACAGGATGGTCTCGATCTCTTGACCTCGTGATCCGCCCACCTCGGCCTCCCAAAGTGCTGGGATTACAGGTGTGAGCCACTGCGCCCGGCCTTCTTTTTTATTTTTATTTTACTTTAGTTCTGGGATACGTGTGCAGAACGTGCAGCCTTGTTACATAGGGATACGCGTGCCGTGGTGGTTTGCTGCACCTACTGACTAGTCCTCTTACGTTCCCTCCCCTTGCCTCCTACCCCTAGCACCGTATTTCTTCTTAACAAAAGAAAATAATCCCAGCGCTTTGGGAGGCTGAGGTAGGCGGATCACTTGAGCCCATGAGTTCATGACCAGCCTGGACAACACATGTCTCATGTCTACAAAAAACAACAAATTAGCTGGGCCTGGTGGTACGCACCTGTATTCTCAGCTACTCAGGGGGCTGAGGTGGGACAATTGCTTTAGCCTGGGAGGTCAAGGCAACAGTGAGCTGTGATCATGCCACTGCACTCCAGCCTGGGCTACCCAGTAAGACCCTGTCTCAAGGAAAAAAAAAAAGGAAAAGAGGAGAAAAAACAGAGTGGGCCAGGCGCAGTGGCTCACGCCTGTGATCCGAGTACTTTGGGAGGCCGAGGCAGGCTGGATCACTTGAGATCAGGTGTTCGAGACCAGTCTGGCCAATATGGTAAAGACCCATCTCTGCTAAAAATACAAAATTAGCTGGGCATGGTAGCAGGCGCCTATAATCCCAGCTACTCGGGAGGCTGAGGCAGAAGAATCGCTTGAACCTGGGAGGCGGAGGTTGCAATGAGCTGAGATCGTGCCACTGCACTCCAGCCTGGGCAACAGAGCAAGACTCCGTCTCAAAAAAAAACAGGAGGGAAGGAGGGAGGGAGGGAGGAAGGAAGGAAAGGAAAGAAGGAAGGAAGGGAAGGAAAAGGAAGGAAAGGAAAGGAAAGGAAGGAAGGAAGGAAGGTAGGTTGGTTGTGCAGGATGTTTCTCACCGCCCGAACCCCTGTGGAATGATTCACTTTGACCTGTGTCTGCGAAATGCCGGGGGCTTCCACAAGGGTGCGGTTTGGGCCAACACCAGGTGTTGGGAAGGACGCGGAGCAACTCGGTCTCTCATTCACTGTGGGTGGGGCTCCCCTGCCCCATGCGTGACCCGCCTGTCCCTGCAGGTAGCGGGGCTGAGAGGCCCTGTGCTGCGCCTGCGGGAGCCGCTGGGTGTGCTGGCTGTGGTGTGTCCGGACGAGTGGCCCCTGCTTGCCTTCGTGTCCCTGCTCGCTCCTGCCCTGGCCTACGGCAACACTGTGGTCATGGTGCCCAGCGCGGCCTGTCCCCTGCTGGCCCTGGAGGTCTGCCAGGTATAGCCCCTTGCTTTCCTGCCTCTTCTCCCGGTAGCCTCAGGGCAGCAGAAAAACGCCCAAACTCGGCAGGAGCTTGGCTCTTACCGCACCCTCCGTGGTACGCATGCTGCCCCCAGCCTCAGCATCCAAACCTTCACTCCTTGGCGACCCAGTGCCCATTCTTCAGCCCAGACCTGGGGCTTTCTCGTCCAAGCCCGCCCCCCCACCCCCGTCCCATTCCTTCCCATGGCCACCCCCTGGATGCCCACTCCTTGCCCTGCCCCCACGGCCCTCCCAACCCACCCAC
>NW_016807449.1:2293236-2299468 GCF_001698545.2 Rhinopithecus bieti | reverse complement strand
GAGTAGCTGGGATTACAGGCGCCGCCACCACGCCCGGCTAATTTATTTTTGTATTTTTAGTAGAGAAGGGGTTTCACCGTATTAGTCAGGATGGTCTTGATCTCCTGACCTCGTGATCCGCCCGCCTCAGCCTCCCAAAGTGCTGGGATTACAGGCGTGAGCCACTGCTATTTATTTATTTTTTGAGACAGAGTCTCACTCTGTCGCCCGGGCTGGAATACAGTGGCACGATCTCGGCTCACTGCAACCTCTGCCTCCCGGGTTCAAGTGATTCTCCCGCCTCCCAAGTAGCTGAGACTACAGGCACTCGCCACTATGCCTGGCTAATTGCTGGTTTTTTTTTTTTTTAGTAGAGATGGGGTTTCCCCATATTGGCCAGGCTGGTCTCAAACTCCTGACTTCGTGTGATCTGCCTGCCTCAGCCACCCCAAGTGGTGGGATTACAGGAGTGAGTCACCGCGCCCCACTGTTCACTCTCTTAAATCACCTGTTGGTAACAGATGTGAACTTGTTGACAAGAGCCTTGGGCCTCATTCCTCTCAACTTGGGCTGTTAAGGGAGAGGAAATTCCCTAACCCCTGGATCAAATGCCTTTCCCTACCATCTGGAAGTTTTGCTTGGAAGGAACTGAGCATTGTAGCTACAGAGCATAGGTCCAGCCTGAAGCCCCTGATCAGTAACAGTCCTCATCGCGGAGGAAGCAGGTGCTTAGCAACAAGCCCGCAGATGTGCTGACCCCTCTCTCTCCTCATCTCAGGGTTCCCAGTTTGTGGAGTGGGCCTCAGCAGGAAACCTCAAACCGGTGTGGGCGAACAGGGGCTGCCTGCGGGCCTGGGACCAGGAGACCGAGGGGGCAGGCCCGGAGCTAGGGCTGCGATCAGCGCGGACCAAGGCCCTGTGGCTGCCTATGGGGGACTAATGCCTGAGCGCCACCTGCTGCATTTTGGACACCTCAGACCAAGGGGAAATGCACCCCCGTAAACACCTGGGACTTTCCCCTTCTGTGGGGAATAAATAAAGTCTCTGACAAACCCTAGCTATGCTTCTGTGAGAAGCATAAAGTCTTCCAATAAAGTCTCTGACAAACCCTAGCTATGCTTCTGTAAGAAGAAAGGGTGTAACAACTTCTGGCAGATACGAGGCTTTTTTTTTTTTTTGAGACGGAGTCTCGCTCTGTCGCCCAAACTGGAGTGCAGTGGCCGGATCTCAGCTCACTGCAAGCTCAGCCTTTCGGGTTCACGCCATTCTCCTGCCTCAGCCTCCCAAGTAGCTGGGACTACAGGCTCCCGCCACCTCGCCCAGCTAGTTTTTTGTATTTTTTAGTAGAGACGGGGTTTCACCGGGTTAACCAGGATGGTCTCGATCTCCTGACCTTGTGATCCACCTGTCTCAGCCTCCCTTTTTTTTTTTTTTTTTTGAGACAAGTTCTGGCTCTGTCACCCAGGCTGGAGTGCAGTGGCACAATCTCAGTCCACTGCAGCCTCAACCTCTGGGGCTCAAGGGATCCTCATGCCTCAGTCTCACATGTAGCTGGGGCAACAGACATGCGCCACCACACCTGGCTCAAGGCCATTTTAGTTCTGAGGTTGAGCAGCTCAGGAGCTGGCTCCAGCACAATGCTGTGTTTGTGAAACAGAGAAAGGGGACCCCCGAGGACCCCGGACGGGGCCTTAGGACTCTCATATCTTCTTGTCTTCTCCATCTGGCAGCTCTTGCTCTCTGATTTTCTCTGCCTTTTCATGTCCCCAGAATCCATACGCAGTAAAGGAGCTCTCTGGAATAAAATTAAAGTCCTCCTATATGACTTTTGTCAATTTCCATGATATAAATGCTCCCACTGTGCCAGATTTCAAGGTACAGGTGATTAAACAACTGGCTGAGAGATCCTGAATTTTTTTGTTGTTGTTGGGTTTTGTTTTTTTTTTTTTTTTTTTTTTTTTTTTTTTTTTGAGACGGAGTCTCACTCTGTTGCCCAGGCTGGAGTGCAATGGCGCCATCTCAGCTCACTGCAAGCTCCGCCTCCCGGGTTCACGCCATTCGCCTGCCTCAGCCTCCCGAGTAGCTGGGACTACAGGCGTCTGCCACCACACCCGGCTAGTTTTTTGTATTTTTAGTAGAGATGGGGTTTCACCATGTTAGCCAGGATGGTCTTGATCTGACCTTGTGATCCGCCCGCCTCGGCCTCCCAAAGTGCTGGGATTACAAGCGTGAGCCACCGCGCCCAGCCGAGATCCTAAATTGTTAACAGGTCAGCTCCCTTGAGCCAATATGAGCCGCTTCAGCACACCACTGCCTTAGGATTCTGGTTATGGGTGGGTTTTTTTGGTTTGTGTTTTGTTTTTGAGACAAGAGTCTCTCTCTGTCACCTAGGCTGGAGTGCAGCGGCACCATCTTGGCTCACTGCAACCTCCACCTCCCGGGTTCAAGCGATTCTCCTGCTTCATCCTCCAGAGTAGCTAGAATTACAGGCTTGCCCACCACACCCAGCTAATTTTTTGTATTTTTAGTAGAAACAGGGTTTCACCATGTTGGCCAGGCAGTTTTCAAACTCCTGACCTCAAGCGGTCCGCCTGTCTCAGTCTCCCAAAGTGCTAGGATTACAGGCTTAAGCCACCGCACATGCCTGTTGATTTTTTAAATAAAGCGTCTTGCTCTGTTTTTCAGGCTGTAGTACAGTGGGGCAGTCACAGCTCGACTTGGGCTCAATCCTCCCACCTCAGCCTCCTGAGTAGCTCAGACCACAGACACGCACCACCATGCCTGGCTAATTTTTTTTTTTTTTAAATAGGCACGGTCTACCTATGTTGCCCAGGCTGGTCTTGAATTCCTGGCCTCAAGCGATCCTCTCACCTCAGTCTTTCAAAGTGTGGGACTACAGGCGTCAGCCACCACACCTGAAGTAGAACTCTTTTTGATGTAAGAAACCCACTCTTACTAGTTTAAGATAAAAGGGGAGTTTTCAGAGGCCAGGCTTGGTGACTCAAGCCTGAAATCCCAACACTTTGGGAGGCTGAAGTGGGTGGATCACCTGAGGTCAGGAGTTTGAGAGCAGCCTGGCCAACATAGTGAAACCCTGTCTGTATAAAAAATACAAAAATTAGCTGGGTGTGGTGGCGGACACCTGTAATCCCAGTTACTCAGGAGACTGAGGCAGGAGAATCACTCGAACCAGGAGGCAGAAGTTGCAGTGAGCTGAGATCACACCACTTCACTCTAGTCTGGGCACAGAGCCAGACTGCCGTCCATCTCAAAAAAAAAAAAAAAAGGGAAGGGGTTTTCGCGACTGGGGCGTGGCAGTTTCACACCTGTAATCCCAGGCACTTTTGGGAGGAGCTGAGGGCAGGTGGATCACTTGAGGTGCAGAAGTTCGAGACCGAGCCCCTGGGCAACATGGTGAAATCCCATCTCTGGCCGACGCGCAGGTGGTCTCAAGTCCTGTAATCGCCAGCAGCTTTGGGAGCCGAGACGGGCGGAATCAGCGAGTCAGGAGACTTGAGACCATCCTGGCTAACACGGTGAAACCCCGTCTCGTACTAAAAACTACAAAAACTAGCCGGGCGACGTGGCGCGGGCCTGTAGTCCCCAGCTACTCGGGAGGCTGAGGCAGGAGAATGGCAGTGAAACCGGAGCCCGGGAGCTTGCAGTGAGCTGAGATCCAGCCACAGCACTCCACCTGGGTGACAGAGCGAAGACTCCCGTCTCAAAAAAAAAGAAAAAAAAAAAAAAAGAAATCCCATCTCTACTAAAATTATAAAATTAGCCAGGCATGGTGGCAGCACCTGAAATCCCAGCTATTTGGGAGGTGGAGACAGGAGAATCTCTTGAACCCAGGTGGCAAAGGCGGAGCTTGCAGTGAGCCAAGATCATGCCACTGCACTCCAGCCTGGACAACACAGCGAGACTCGGTCTCAAAAGAAGGAAAAAAAAAGGAAGAGAGAGAGAGGAGTCTTCGGGAAGGCCACAGAGATTCCCTGGAGGCGGTAGGGCAGCAGGGCAGGACACACATTGAGGGGCCCCAGGACTTGGTCAGGAAGGACCTAGAGCAGGTTCTTTGTCCATGGGCCACATGAGCTGTTGGGGCTTGTATCTCTGCCTCTCTAGCCAGATGGAAGGTCTGACCATTCGGTGCGACAAGGCAGCTAACCCAGGCTGAACAGGAAGTGAGGCAGGCAGAGGGATCAGGGAAGGGAAATGGATGGTGAAGGCCACGATAGGCGAGGCTTTGCTGCAGTAACACACAACCCCCGAATCTGCGTGGGCCACAACCACAACTTTAGTTTGTTGCTTACACTCCCTGTGCTCATCCAGAGCTGGCAGGATCCCTGTACTCCTCTGAGTGGCACAGGAAACTTGGCTGATAGAGGCACTCTCTCCACGCATCCTCCACCATCCATTCCCCAGACCCTTAGACTTCCATTTAGAAGTGACACCTGTCACCTCCACCCTCATGTGATTGGCCAAAGTGAGTGTGGCCATGTCCGAGTTCCCCAGGATGGGGCCTCAAATCCTCCTGCAGGGAAGAGGGGCCAGCAGATGTTTGAGGACAGTCTGCCACGGATCGGATGGGTAAGCAAAAGATTCAGGCCAGGTGTGGTGGGTCACACCTGTAATCCCAGCACATTGGGAGGCCGAGGCAGGCAGATCACCTGAGGTCAGGAGTTCAAGATCAGCCTGGCCAATATGGTGAAACCTCGTCTCTACTAAAAATACAAAAATTAGCTGGGCGTGATGGCGCGCACCTGTAATTCCAGCTACTCAGGAGGCTGAGGCATAAGAATTGCTTGAACCCGGGAGGTGGACGTAGCAGTGAGATGAGATTGTGCCACTGCACTCCAGCCTGGGCAACAGAGTGAGACCCCATCTCAAAAAAAAAAAAAAACTTCAGAGATTCAGAGGTCCACAGATGTGGAAGAGAGCTTCTATTTTGTCTCATTTACACCTCACCCCTCAGTTTGGAGTTGGAGAAACCGAGGCTTAGAGAGGTCAACGGGCTGGCTAAGCTCCCACAATGATAAAGCTAGGGCTAGGGCGACACCTGCCAGGCCCAATGTGACAAGATGCATCCTGAGTCCTGTGTGCCAAGCCTTGGCGGGGCAAAGTTGGGGCCCAGAGGACGGTAAGACACAGCAACTCCTAGTTCCCAGAGACAGATCCGGGTTCCAGCCCCAGCTCACCATGCACTGGGCGTGCCACCCAGGGAGTCAACCCCACTGCAGCCCCCGCCGCGGGGCGTCCAGGGAACCCACCATCTGCGGCGTAAGCGGCTGCCTCTCACCACCAGGGAGCACGCTCCGCCTGTGCTCAGATTCCACCCCTTGACTGTCTCCCCCCAAAATTTTCCTTTCACTTTCGGTCTCTGGCTGTCACCCGGCTTGGCCCCTTCCACACCCAGCTGGGGCAAGCCTGGTGTGTGAGGAGACTTGGACTCTAGGTCCCCAAGGGGCGGAGCCAGGGTCCCCACTCCTGGGACAGGGGGAGCAGAGGGTGGGGGGCTGGGTTCCCGGGTCCCTAACCTGGGGAGGGTTCTGGGGACCAGACATCGGGGTTCTTGGAAGTGGAGATGAAGAGTTTTCACCGTAACTGGGGCCGTAACTGGGGCCGACGCAGGAAGCCTGGGGGAGGAAGGGGCGGAAACTCAGCCACATCAAAGGGATGCAGGAGGGGCGGGGAGGCAAAGGGGCGGGCGGGACAGGGGCTGGGGCATGGGGGTCCGAGAATTGTTCTTCTGTCCCTTCCAAGACCCGGCCACAGGAGGCATGAGGGGCCCCCGGCCGAGATGACAGTGCTGGCGCCAGCCTGGAGCCCAACAGTGCGTAAACCCCAGGGACAAGGTCAGGGGAGAGGGGAGGCACAATGTCAGGATGGGGCAGATGTGGGGGGAGATGGAGGGGAAGATAGATGGACAGAGGAGGGGGAAATACGAGGGGAGATGGACAGATGTGAGGGGAGGGATAGGAGAGGAGATGGATAGAGGAGGGGGAGATGGACAGAGGAGGGGGAGATGGACAGGAGAGGGAGATGGAGAGGAGGGGGAGATGAACAGAGGAGGAGGAGATAGACAGGAACGGGAGATGGACAGAGGAGGGGGAAATAGGAGAGGGAGCTGGACAGGAGGGGGAGATGGACAGAGGATGGGGAGATGGACAGAGGAGGGGGAGATGGACAGGAGGGAATATGGGCAGAGGAGAGGGGAGATGGACAGGAGGGGGTATGGACAGAGGAGAGGGGAGAT
>NW_016807449.1:2279241-2290651 GCF_001698545.2 Rhinopithecus bieti | reverse complement strand
TGGGAGGCTGAGACGGGCGGATTGCCTGAGCTCAGGAGTTTGAGACCAGCCTGGGCAACACGATGAAACTCCGTCTCTACTAAAATACAAAAAAAAAAAAAAAAAATTAGCTGGGCATGGTGGCAGGCACCTGTAGTCCCAGCTACTCGGGAGATTGAGGCAGGAGAATTGCTTGAACCCAGGAGGCGGAGGTTGCAGCGAGCGGAGATCACACCACTGCACTCCAGCCTGGGCGACAGAGCAAGACTCCGTCTCCAAAAAAAATTAAAAATAAAATAAAAGGCCGGGCGCAGTGCCTCACACCTGTAATCCCAGCACTTTGGGAGCCCAAGGTGGGCAGATCACGAGGTCAGGAGTTTGAGACCAGCCTGGTCAATGTGGTGAAACCTCATCTCTACTAAAATACAAAAGTTAGCCAGGCGTGGTGGCGTGCGCCTGTAATCCCAGCTACTTGGGAGGCTGAGGCAGAAGAATTCCTTGAACCTGGGAAGTGGAGGTTGCAGTGAGCCAAGATCACACCACTGCACTCCAGCCTGGGCGACAGAGCAAGTCTCCAAAAAAATTAAAATAAAATAAAAGACCAGGCATGATGGCTCACACCTGTAATCCCAGCACTTTGGGAGCCCGAGGCAGGCAGATCATGAGGTCAGGAGTTTGAGCCCAGCCTGGCCAACATGGTGAAACCCCGTCTCTACTAAAATACAAAATTAGTCTGGCATGGTGGTGTGCGCCTATAGTCCCAGCTACTTGGCAGGCTGAGGCAGAAGAATTCCTTGAACCCGGGAGGCGGAGGTTGCAGTGAGCCAAGATCGTGCCACTGCACACCAGCCTGGGTGACAGAGCGAGACTCCATCTCAAAACAAAAAATAAAATAATAAACTAAAATAACTTTGGGAGGCCAAGGCGGGTGGATCACCTGAGGTCAGGAGTTCATGACCAGCCTGACGAACATAGAAAATCCCATTTCTACTAAAAAATATAAATAAATAAATATGGCCAGGCGCGGTGGCTCACACCTATAATGCCAGCACTTTGGGAGCCCAAGGTGGGCAGATCACCTGAGGTCAGGAGTTCGAGACCAGCCTGGCTAACATGGAAAACCCGGTCTCTACTAAAATACAAAAGTAGCCGGACATGGTGGTGGGCACCTATAGTCCCAAGCACTGGGGAGGTTGAGGCAGGATAATCGCTTGAACCCGGGAGGCAGAGGTTGCATTTCACCACTCCAACCTGGGCAACACAGCGAGACTCTATCTCAAAAAAATAAAAAATGAATAAAATAAAATAAATAAACTCTCTCTGAGAGCCAGAGCTCACTGGGCCCTGCCCTGTTGCTGGGCATCGCCAGCAGGGAAGGGCCTTTGGCCTGCGGAGGGGTGGTGAGGGGAATGACGCGGTGGTGACGTCTCCCTCCCCTGCTCCCAGCCCCCCCCCAGCTGTCTTCGCTTCGTCCAGACCAACATCTCCCGCCTCCTGCAGGAGACCTCCGAGCAGCTGGTGGCTCTGAAGCCCTGGATCACTCGCCAGAACTTCTCCCGGTGCCTGGAGCTGCAGTGTCAGCCTGGTAAAGGCTTCCAGCCACTCCCACTCCTTCCCCTCCTGTCCTCACGGCCACTGCTCCTCTCTGCATAGTGCATCCCAGACCCCACCCTGCTCATATTGGTTGTGACAAGGGCAAGTTTATTCCTCAGTTTACCTTTTTTTTTTTTTCTCTGAGCCGTCTTGCTCTGTAGCCCAGGCTGGTGTGCAGTGGCGCAATCTCGGCTCACTGCAACCTCTATCTCCAGGGTTCAAGCGAATCTTCTGCCTCAGCCTTCCGAGTACCTGGGATTATAGGTGCGCATACCATGCCTGGCTAATTTTGTGTTTTAGTAGAGATGGGTTTTCAACATGTTGGCCAGGCTGGTTTCGAACCCCTGACCTCAAGAGATCTGCCCACCTTGGCCTCCCAAAGTGCTGCGATTACAGGCATGAGCCACTGCGCTTAGCCTATTCGCTCATCTAATTTGTGACAATCTGATGAGGTAGGTACAATGATTATCGTAGTTTTACAGATGAGCAAACTGAGGCACAGAGAGGCCAAGCAGCCCATCCAAGGTCACACAGTCAGTGGCAGCCAGGCCTCTCTTACCTTCCTTACCCCAGCCCTTCTCCTTGGTCACCCAGCCTCCTCTTTCTCCCCAGACTTCTCAACCCTGCCACCCCACGGAGTCCTGGGGCCCTGGAGGCCACAGCCCTGACAGCCCCGCAGCCCCTCTGCTCCTCCTCCTGCTGCTGCTGCCCGTGGGCCTCCTGCTGCTGGCCGCTGCCTGGTGCCTGCACTGGCAGAGGACGCGGCGGAGGACACCCCGCTCTGGGGAGCAGGTGAGCAGGGTGGGCAGAGGGGTGAGGGGCCGACAGGGTGGTCCACTTGTGGCTGACACTTTGGGGCCCACAGGTGCCCCTGTCCCCAGTCCCCAGGACCTGCTGCTTGTGGAGCACTGACCTGGCTGGGGCCTCATCCTGGTGAGTCCTTCACGGGCTATGGGGCCTGGACTTTGTGTCTGCAGGTGGGGAGGGGCACTAGGAGGCCATGGAAGGGTGGTGAGTAGCAGAGGGGCAGGGGCAGCTCTGGGTACAGAAAGACTCCTCTGGGACCAGGCATGGTGGCTCATGCCTGTAATCCCAGCACTTTGGGAGGCTGAGGCAGGTGGATCACTTGAGGTCAGGAGTTCAAGACCGGCCTGGCCAACATGGCAAAACCCAGTCTCTACTAAAATACAAAATTAGCTGAGCGTAGTGGTGTGCGCCTGTAATCCCAGCTACTAGGGAGGCTGAGGCAGGAGAATTGCTTGAACCCAGGAGGCGGAGGTTTCAGTGAGCTGAAATTGCTCCACTGGACTCCAGCCTGGGTGACAGAACTAGACTCCATTTCAAGAAGAGAAGAGAAGAGAAGAGATGCGAAGCCCTATGGGGCCACGGACACAGACTGGAGACCAAGCTGGAGGCTGTGGGAGGACCCAGGGCAAGGACCATGACTGAGCCAGGGCTGGGACCATGGGATGGAGTGGAGTGGATGGGCAGAGAGTCAGGGGTCAGAGATCAGGAGGGACAGACTTGGGGCCTGACAGGCTTGAGTTGGCACAGATAGCCCTGGTCCAGCGATGGGGTGGACAGGGGAGAACCTGGGGAGGAGTGAGATTAGGGAAAGACATGGAGCTCACTGGGGACCTGCAGGAGCAAGGGGCCCTGGGGGGATCTGTGGATGCAGGAGTTTGCAGGCCTCCTGGGGGGAGGAAGGAGATGGCATTCCAGAAAGAGGGAACTGCCTTTGTGAAGCCCGTTGGTAGGAGAAAGCTCAGGGTGTTCCAGTAACTTGGGCCAATGTGGGGCAGCAAGGAGCCATGGGAGGTGTGAGAGGGAGGAAAGGAGCTGGGAACAGGTGTGGAGGGTGCAGGCAGGTGGGCCAGGAGGGAAGAAGGAGGGGAGGCCTCAGCGGGTCCCCTAACATTTCAAATCTAACATTTTGTAGTAATTGCTCACACATATACTGCCTTGGTAATGCAGGCCTCATGTGGGGTTTTCTTCCTTTCTTTTTTTCTTTTTTATTTTTTTGAGACAGACTCTCACTCTGTCGCCCAGGCTAGAGTGCAGTGGCGCGATCTCAGCTCACTGCAGCCCCGCCTCCCGGGTTCAAGCGATTCTCCTGCCTCAACCTCTGGAGTAGCTGGGATTACAGGTACCCACAACCACGCCTGGCTAATTTTGTGTTTGTAGTAGAGACGGGGTTTCACCATGTTGGCCAGGCTGGTCTCAAACGCCTGATCTCAGCTGATCCACCCGCCTCAGCCTCCCAAAGTTCTGGGATTACAGGCATGAGCCACCACACCCGGCCTCCAGGTTATCTTGATCCAGCATCTGTGCCCTTCACTCTGCTGCCTCAGTTTCCTGATCTGTACAAAAGGCTCCAATAATTGTCCTTCCACCATAGGGTTGTCATGAGGTTAAATGAAGTGACACAGGCAAGGCTTTTAGAGCAATGCAGTGGAAACGGCATGTGAGCCACCTGTGTGATTTTCACTTTCCTAGTAGCCATATATATATATTGTTTTCTGAGACGGAGTCTCACTCTGTCGCCAGGCTGGAGTGCAGTGGTGCAATCTCAATTCACTGCAACCTCCACCTCCTGGGTTCAAGTGATTCTCCTGCTTCAGCCTCCCGAGTAGCTGGGATTACAGGCACCCGCCATCACACCTGGCTACTTTTCTGTATTTTAATAGAGACAGGGCTTCACCATGTTGGCCAGGAGGGGAGATGGACAGGAGGGGGTATGGACAGAGGAGAGGGGAGATGGACAGGAGGGGGTATGGACAGAGGAGAGGGGAGATGGACAGGAGGGGGTATGGACAGAGGAGAGGGGAGATGGACAGAGGAGAGGGAGATGAAAAGGAGGGGGAGGTGGACAGGAGGAGGGAGAGGGACAGAGGAGGGGAGATGGACAGAGGAGGAGGAGATGGACAGGAGGGGTATGGACAGAGGAGAGGGGAGATGGACAGGAGGGGTATGGACAGAGGAGAGGGACGATGGACAGGAGGGGAGATGGACAGGAGAGGAGATGGACAAGAGGGGTATGGACAGAGGAGAGGGGAGATGGACAGAGGAGAGGGAGATGAAAAGGAGGGGGAGGTGGACAGGAGGAGGGAGAGGGACAGAGGAGGGGGAGATGGACAGAGGAGGAGGCAGATGGACAGAGAAGAGGGGAGATGGACAGAGGAGAGGGGAGGTGGACAGAGCCAAGAACGAATGAAGAGGACATGGACCACGATCAAGAGAGAAGCAGGCAACAGGGGTGTAGAAGGCAGAGGGAGGAACAGGACTGGAGGAACCCGGGCAAGGAAAGCAGACGTGAGGATGAGGTGGTTGGAGAGAGACGGGCAGAGTGGGGGAGATGGGGAGAGAGAGGGGTGGTGCAGAGGAGGATGCAAACGGGACGGCGTTGGACCAGAGGCAGAGAGAAACGGGGAAAGACGAGCAGAGATGGGGTCACGTCTCCAGAAAGTGTGGAAGAGGCGGAAGGACACCCGGGGAAGGAGGGGCGGGGAAGACAGAACAGTGCAGGTGGGAAGCCCGGAAGAGGGGGCTGTGTGTGGAACAGCGGAGGGCTCCCCTAGCGCCCCCTCCCCTGCAGACCTATCTCCTGCTGCTGCTGCTGAGTTCGGGACTCAGTGAGACCCAGGACTGCTCCTTCCAACACAGCCCCATCTCCTCCGACTTCGCTGTCAAAATCCGCGAGCTGGTGAGAGGCGCTACCCCGGACCCCCTCACGTGATCCCCCTCCCTTTTTTTTTTTTTTTTAAGTAGAGACGGGGTCTCTCTCTCCCTGTGTTGCCCAGGGTGGTCTTGAACTCCTGGGCTCAAGCGATCCTCCCACCTTGGCCTCCCAAAGTGCTGGAATTACAGGCGTGAGCCACTGTGCTTAGGGGTATCGTCCCTCTGTGAAGTCAAAGTTCTGTGACTTCTTCTGGGTTCCCCCTCTCTGGGTCTTTTCCCTCTCTCTCCGGATCTCTGCTGCCTCCTCTGGGTCTCCCTAGTTCTGTTTCCCGCTGTTTTCAGCCAGGCCTGACCCTGTTTTCTCCCGCAGTCTGACTACCTGCTTCAAGATTACCCGGTTACCGTGGCCTCCAACCTGCAGGACGTGAGTCATGTTGGGAGGGACCTGGGATGGAGGTGGGGACCACAGACTCAAGATGCCCCACCGAGGCGAGTGGATAACCTGGCCTTCCCCTCCCCAAACCCAAGAATCAGAGTCCCCAGCCCCTCCTCCCTCAGACCCAGGAGCCCCGGCCCAGCCCCTCCTCCCTCCGGCCCAGCCCCTCCTCCCTCAGACCCAGCAGCCCCGGCCTAGCCCCTCCTCCCTCAGACCCGGGGGTTCTCCCCACTAGGAGGAGCTCTGCGGGGCCCTCTGGCGGCTGGTCCTGGCACAGCGCTGGATGGAGCGGCTCAAGACTGTGGCTGGGTCCAAGATGCAAGGCTTGCTGGAGCGCGTGAACACGGAGATACACTTTGTCACCAAATGTGCCTTTCAGGTCAGCCCTCAACTTAGGGGACAAGTGAGGGGAGGGAGATGCCTTCCTATGCATTAGAAGTAAAGGTCCGCTAGGCCTTATTGGCGATTTATTTGGACCACAGCCACCCAAGGAAGGTAGAGCAAGAAGCTCTACCCGGCGGAGCTCTGTTCCTGCAGAACAACGCGTCCCCAGGCACCGGTGATGGGGAGCAATCTGGTCCCATTCTGGGGCCCCGGTTTCCTAGGCCATGATGAAGGGTGCCACTGAGGGGTTCTTCCCCTGAAAAAAACAGGGGGAGAAGAGGTCCCCAAAGTGAGGAGGCCGCGCGCGGTGGCTCACTCCTGTAATCCCAGAGCTTTAGGAGGCGGAGGTGGGCGGATCACTTTAGGTCAGGAGTTTGAGACTAGCCTGGCCAACATGATGAAACCCCAGCTGTACTA
Source organism: Rhinopithecus bieti (assembly GCF_001698545.2). Taxonomy (NCBI): domain Eukaryota; kingdom Metazoa; phylum Chordata; class Mammalia; order Primates; family Cercopithecidae; genus Rhinopithecus; species Rhinopithecus bieti. The sequence goes on along the minus strand of NW_016807449.1, from coordinate 2,284,164 downwards.
AAAATACAAAAGTTAGCCGGTCATGGTGGCTTGGGAATCGCTTGAACCCGGGAGCCAGAGGCTGCAGTGAGCCGAGATCATGCCACTGCACTCCAGCCTGGGAGACAGAGTGAGACTGTCTCAAAAACAAAACAAGCAAACAAAAACCTCTATCTGAGGGCTGGGTGCAGTGGCTCACACCTGGAATCCCAGCACTTTCAGAGGCCAAGGTAGGAGGGCTGCTTGAGCCCAGGTGTTCAAGACCAGCCCGGGTAACACAGTGAAACCTCATCTCTGCACAAAAATAAAAGTAAATTAGCCAGGCATGGTGGTGCCCACCTGTGGTCCCAGCTACTCAGAAGGCCGAAGTGGGAGGATCACTTGAGCCCTGGATTTCAAAGCTTTGGTGAGCTATGACTGGGCCACTGCACTCCAGCTTGGGTGACAGAGCAAGACCCTGTCTCAAAACATAAAATAGGCCAGGTGCAGTGGCTCACAGCTGTAATCCCAGCACTTTGGGAGGCTGAGACGGGCGGATTGCCTGAGCTCAGGAGTTTGAGACCAGCCTGGGCAACACGATGAAACTCCGTCTCTACTAAAATACAAAAAAAAAAAAAAAAATTAGCTGGGCATGGTGGCAGGCACCTGTAGTCCCAGCTACTCGGGAGATTGAGGCAGGAGAATTGCTTGAACCCAGGAGGCGGAGGTTGCAGCGAGCGGAGATCACACCACTGCACTCCAGCCTGGGCGACAGAGCAAGACTCCGTCTCCAAAAAAAATTAAAATAAAATAAAAGGCCGGGCGCAGTGCCTCACACCTGTAATCCCAGCACTTTGGGAGCCCAAGGTGGGCAGATCACGAGGTCAGGAGTTTGAGACCAGCCTGGTCAATGTGGTGAAACCTCATCTCTACTAAAAATACAAAAGTTAGCCAGGCGTGGTGGCGTGCGCCTGTAATCCCAGCTACTTGGGAGGCTGAGGCAGAAGAATTCCTTGAACCTGGGAAGTGGAGGTTGCAGTGAGCCAAGATCACACCACTGCACTCCAGCCTGGGCGACAGAGCAAGTCTCCAAAAAAATTAAAAATAAAATAAAAGACCAGGCATGATGGCTCACACCTGTAATCCCAGCACTTTGGGAGCCCGAGGCAGGCAGATCATGAGGTCAGGAGTTTGAGCCCAGCCTGGCCAACATGGTGAAACCCCGTCTCTACTAAAAATACAAAAATTAGTCTGGCATGGTGGTGTGCGCCTATAGTCCCAGCTACTTGGCAGGCTGAGGCAGAAGAATTCCTTGAACCCGGGAGGCGGAGGTTGCAGTGAGCCAAGATCGTGCCACTGCACACCAGCCTGGGTGACAGAGCGAGACTCCATCTCAAAACAAAAAATAAAATAATAAACTAAAATAACTTTGGGAGGCCAAGGCGGGTGGATCACCTGAGGTCAGGAGTTCATGACCAGCCTGACGAACATAGAAAAATCCCATTTCTACTAAAAAATATAAATAAATAAATATGGCCAGGCGCGGTGGCTCACACCTATAATGCCAGCACTTTGGGAGCCCAAGGTGGGCAGATCACCTGAGGTCAGGAGTTCGAGACCAGCCTGGCTAACATGGAAAAACCCGGTCTCTACTAAAAATACAAAAAGTAGCCGGACATGGTGGTGGGCACCTATAGTCCCAAGCACTGGGGAGGTTGAGGCAGGATAATCGCTTGAACCCGGGAGGCAGAGGTTGCATTTCACCACTCCAACCTGGGCAACACAGCGAGACTCTATCTCAAAAAAATAAAAAATGAATAAAATAAAATAAATAAACTCTCTCTGAGAGCCAGAGCTCACTGGGCCCTGCCCTGTTGCTGGGCATCGCCAGCAGGGAAGGGCCTTTGGCCTGCGGAGGGGTGGTGAGGGGAATGACGCGGTGGTGACGTCTCCCTCCCCTGCTCCCAGCCCCCCCCCAGCTGTCTTCGCTTCGTCCAGACCAACATCTCCCGCCTCCTGCAGGAGACCTCCGAGCAGCTGGTGGCTCTGAAGCCCTGGATCACTCGCCAGAACTTCTCCCGGTGCCTGGAGCTGCAGTGTCAGCCTGGTAAAGGCTTCCAGCCACTCCCACTCCTTCCCCTCCTGTCCTCACGGCCACTGCTCCTCTCTGCATAGTGCATCCCAGACCCCACCCTGCTCATATTGGTTGTGACAAGGGCAAGTTTATTCCTCAGTTTACCTTTTTTTTTTTTTCTCTGAGCCGTCTTGCTCTGTAGCCCAGGCTGGTGTGCAGTGGCGCAATCTCGGCTCACTGCAACCTCTATCTCCAGGGTTCAAGCGAATCTTCTGCCTCAGCCTTCCGAGTACCTGGGATTATAGGTGCGCATACCATGCCTGGCTAATTTTTGTGTTTTTAGTAGAGATGGGTTTTCAACATGTTGGCCAGGCTGGTTTCGAACCCCTGACCTCAAGAGATCTGCCCACCTTGGCCTCCCAAAGTGCTGCGATTACAGGCATGAGCCACTGCGCTTAGCCTATTCGCTCATCTAATTTGTGACAATCTGATGAGGTAGGTACAATGATTATCGTAGTTTTACAGATGAGCAAACTGAGGCACAGAGAGGCCAAGCAGCCCATCCAAGGTCACACAGTCAGTGGCAGCCAGGCCTCTCTTACCTTCCTTACCCCAGCCCTTCTCCTTGGTCACCCAGCCTCCTCTTTCTCCCCAGACTTCTCAACCCTGCCACCCCCACGGAGTCCTGGGGCCCTGGAGGCCACAGCCCTGACAGCCCCGCAGCCCCCTCTGCTCCTCCTCCTGCTGCTGCTGCCCGTGGGCCTCCTGCTGCTGGCCGCTGCCTGGTGCCTGCACTGGCAGAGGACGCGGCGGAGGACACCCCGCTCTGGGGAGCAGGTGAGCAGGGTGGGCAGAGGGGGTGAGGGGGCCGACAGGGTGGTCCACTTGTGGCTGACACTTTGGGGCCCACAGGTGCCCCCTGTCCCCAGTCCCCAGGACCTGCTGCTTGTGGAGCACTGACCTGGCTGGGGCCTCATCCTGGTGAGTCCTTCACGGGCTATGGGGCCTGGACTTTGTGTCTGCAGGTGGGGAGGGGCACTAGGAGGCCATGGAAGGGTGGTGAGTAGCAGAGGGGCAGGGGCAGCTCTGGGTACAGAAAGACTCCTCTGGGACCAGGCATGGTGGCTCATGCCTGTAATCCCAGCACTTTGGGAGGCTGAGGCAGGTGGATCACTTGAGGTCAGGAGTTCAAGACCGGCCTGGCCAACATGGCAAAACCCAGTCTCTACTAAAAATACAAAAATTAGCTGAGCGTAGTGGTGTGCGCCTGTAATCCCAGCTACTAGGGAGGCTGAGGCAGGAGAATTGCTTGAACCCAGGAGGCGGAGGTTTCAGTGAGCTGAAATTGCTCCACTGGACTCCAGCCTGGGTGACAGAACTAGACTCCATTTCAAGAAGAGAAGAGAAGAGAAGAGATGCGAAGCCCTATGGGGCCACGGACACAGACTGGAGACCAAGCTGGAGGCTGTGGGAGGACCCAGGGCAAGGACCATGACTGAGCCAGGGCTGGGACCATGGGATGGAGTGGAGTGGATGGGCAGAGAGTCAGGGGTCAGAGATCAGGAGGGACAGACTTGGGGCCTGACAGGCTTGAGTTGGCACAGATAGCCCTGGTCCAGCGATGGGGTGGACAGGGGAGAACCTGGGGGAGGAGTGAGATTAGGGAAAGACATGGAGCTCACTGGGGACCTGCAGGAGCAAGGGGCCCTGGGGGGATCTGTGGATGCAGGAGTTTGCAGGCCTCCTGGGGGGAGGAAGGAGATGGCATTCCAGAAAGAGGGAACTGCCTTTGTGAAGCCCGTTGGTAGGAGAAAGCTCAGGGTGTTCCAGTAACTTGGGCCAATGTGGGGCAGCAAGGAGCCATGGGAGGTGTGAGAGGGAGGAAAGGAGCTGGGAACAGGTGTGGAGGGTGCAGGCAGGTGGGCCAGGAGGGAAGAAGGAGGGGAGGCCTCAGCGGGTCCCCTAACATTTCAAATCTAACATTTTGTAGTAATTGCTCACACATATACTGCCTTGGTAATGCAGGCCTCATGTGGGGTTTTCTTCCTTTCTTTTTTTCTTTTTTATTTTTTTGAGACAGACTCTCACTCTGTCGCCCAGGCTAGAGTGCAGTGGCGCGATCTCAGCTCACTGCAGCCCCCGCCTCCCGGGTTCAAGCGATTCTCCTGCCTCAACCTCTGGAGTAGCTGGGATTACAGGTACCCACAACCACGCCTGGCTAATTTTTGTGTTTGTAGTAGAGACGGGGTTTCACCATGTTGGCCAGGCTGGTCTCAAACGCCTGATCTCAGCTGATCCACCCGCCTCAGCCTCCCAAAGTTCTGGGATTACAGGCATGAGCCACCACACCCGGCCTCCAGGTTATCTTGATCCAGCATCTGTGCCCTTCACTCTGCTGCCTCAGTTTCCTGATCTGTACAAAAGGCTCCAATAATTGTCCTTCCACCATAGGGTTGTCATGAGGTTAAATGAAGTGACACAGGCAAGGCTTTTAGAGCAATGCAGTGGAAACGGCATGTGAGCCACCTGTGTGATTTTCACTTTCCTAGTAGCCATATATATATATTGTTTTTCTGAGACGGAGTCTCACTCTGTCGCCAGGCTGGAGTGCAGTGGTGCAATCTCAATTCACTGCAACCTCCACCTCCTGGGTTCAAGTGATTCTCCTGCTTCAGCCTCCCGAGTAGCTGGGATTACAGGCACCCGCCATCACACCTGGCTACTTTTCTGTATTTTTAATAGAGACAGGGCTTCACCATGTTGGCCAGGCTGGTCTCGAACTCCTGACATCGTGATCCACCTGCCTCAGCCTCCCAAAGTGCTGGGATTACAGGCGTGAGCCACTGCGTCCAGCCTCACAGTTTGTTTTTTTTTTTTTTTTTTTTTTTAGA
>NW_016807449.1:2277801-2279090 GCF_001698545.2 Rhinopithecus bieti | reverse complement strand
AGGATAGTCTCGATCTCCTGACCTCGTGATCCGCCCGTCTCGGCCTCCCAAAGTGCTGGGATTACAGGCTTGAGCCACTGCGCCCGGCCAACAGTTTTTTAAAGAAAGGAAAAAGAAGCAAGTAACTTTATTTTATGCAGTATATCCAAAATATTGTCATTTCAACATGTAATCAATATTTTTCAATGATTGATTAGACATTAATCATTTTGAATCATTCATCATTTTGAATATTTTACATTCTTTTGTCATACTAAGCCTTCAGCATCCAATGTATACTTTTTTTTTTTCTTTTGAGATGGATTCTCGCTCTGTCACTCAGGCTGGAGTGCAGTGGTGCGATCTCAGCTCACTGCAACCTCCGACTCCCTGGTTCAGGCGATTCTCCTGCCTCAGCCTCCCAATTACCTGGGATTACAGGCACGTGCCACCACACCCGGCTAATTTTTGTACTTTTAGTAGAGACAGGGTTTCACCACGTTGTCCAGGACGGTCTCCATCTCCTGACCTTGCGTTCCGCCCGCCTCAAAGTGCTGGGATTACAAGTGTGAGCCACCGTGCCAGGCTCAGACAATAACTTTTTATCAGAAACACTTCATCTATATTTAAATTTCATGAAATTTACAGTTGCCAAAAGTAGATTCACATAGTCAAGTTGTTCAAAACATACATTAAACCAGCCTGGGCAACATGGCGAAACCCCATCTCTACAAAAAAATTTTTAAAAGTAGCTGGCTGTGGTGGCACATGCCTGTAGTCCCAGCTACTCAGGAGGCAAGGTAGGAGGATCGCTTGAGCCCAGGAGGTCGACGCTGCAGTAAGCATGATTGTGCCACTGCACCCCAGTCTGAGTGAGAGAGCAAGACCCTGTCTCAAAAACAAAAAACAGGCCGGGCGCGGTGGCTCACGCCTGTAATCCCAGCACTTTGGGAGGCCGAGGCGGGCGGATCAGAAGGTGAGGAGATCGAGACCACGATGAAACCCCGTCTCTACTAAAAATACAAAAAATTAGCCAGGCGCGGTGGTGGGCACCTATAGTCCCAGCTACTAGGGAGGCTGAGGCAGGAGAATGGCGTGAACCCAGGAGGCGGAGCTTGCAGTGAGCCGAGATCGCGCCACTGCACTCCAGCCTGGTGGACAGAGTGAGACTCCGTCTCAAAAAAAAACAAAAAAACAAAAAACAAAAAACAAAACAAAAAACAGGCCGGGCGTGGTGGCTCAAGCCTGTAATCCCAGCACTTTGGGAGGCCGAGACGGGAGGATCACGAGGTCAGGAGATCGAGACCATC
>NW_016807449.1:2266421-2277434 GCF_001698545.2 Rhinopithecus bieti | reverse complement strand
AAAAAAAAAAAAAAAATGAGTGCACTCCAGCCTGGGCAATAGAGGGAGAGACCCTGTCACAAAAAAAAGACAGAGAGAAAGAAAGAAAAAAAAGAAACATACGTAAGTTTTCCAATAACTGTTAACAGATCAAGGACCAGTATCTAAATCACCCTGTCACCTAGGCTGGAGTGCAGTGGCATGATCTCAGCTCACTACAACCTCCACCTCCCGGGTTCAAGTGATTCTCCTGCCTCAGCCTCTGGAGCAGCTGGGACTACAGGCACGTGCCACCACGCCCAGCTAATTTTTGTATTTTTAGTAGTGGGGTTTCACCATGTTTGCCACGATGGTCTCAATCTCTTGACCTCGTGATCTGCCCGCCTCAGCCTCCCAAAGTGCTGGGATTATAGGCGTGAGCCACCACGCCCACGCTTTTTTTTTTTTTTTTTTTTAAGAAAAGGTAATACATTGAGCAGTTTTCCTCCCAACCTGGTGCCTGTCCAATCTGTTTCCTGTCTTAAATTTATTTTTTATTATAATTTTTTTTTTTGAGACAAACTTTTGCTCGTTACCCAGGCTGGAGTGCAGTGGTGCTATCTTGGCTCATGGCAACCTCCACCTCCTGGGTTCAAGCTATTCTCCTGCCTCAGCCTCCCGAGTAGCTGGGATTACAGGTGACTGCCACCACACCCAGCTAATTTTTTGTATTTTTAGTAGAGATGGGATTTCTTTCTTTCTTTCTTTCTTTCTTTTTTTTTTTTTTTTTTTTTGAGATGGAGTCTCACTCTATTGCCCAGGCTGGAGTACAATGGCACGATCTCAGCTCACTGCAACCTCTGCCTCCTGGGTTCAAGCGATTCTTCTGCCTCAGCCTCCTGAGTAGCTGGGATTACAGGCGCCCACCACCATGCCCCGCTGGTTTTTGTATTTTTAGTAGAGACGGGGTTTCACCATATTGGCCAGGCTGGGTCTCCAACTCCTGACCGTGATCTGCCCGCCTCAGCCTCCCAAAGTGCTGGGATTACAGGCGTGAGCCGCCCTGCCCGACTAATACCTGATATTAATTTGATTGTGTCTCACCCAGCATGGTGGCTCACACCTGTAACTCCTTGGCAGATCACTTGAGCCTAAAGAGTTCAAGACCAGCTTGGGCAACATGGTGAAACCTCATCTCTACTAAAAATATAAAAATTAGCTGGGTGTGGTAGCACCACCAGTAATCCCAGCTAACTTAGGAGGCTGAGACAGGAAGAATCGCTTGAACCTGGGAGGCAGAGGCTGCAGTGAGCTGAGATCGTGCCACTGCACTCCAGCCTGGGTGACGGAGCAAGACTGTCTCAAAAGAAGTTTAAGTCCAGCCTCGAACTCCTGGACTCAAGTGATCCTCCTGCCTCAGCCTCCTGAGTAGTGTACCGGCCCCATCTCAAGTGTTCAGTATTCACATGTGGCTGGTTATTCCCATATTAAAGAGCAAAATAGAGAACATTTCTTTTCTTTCTTTCTTTTTTTTTTTTTGAGATGGGAGTTTCACTTTTGTTGCCCAGGCTGGAGTGCAGTGGCGCGATCTCGACTAACTGCAACCTTCACCTCCCGGGTTCAAGCGATTCTCCTGCCTCAGCTAATTTTGTAGTTTTAGTAGAAATGGGGTTTCTCCATGTTGGTCAGGCTGGTCTCAAACTCCCGACCTCGGGTGATCCACCCGCCTCAACCTCCCCAAGTGCTGGGATTACAGGTGTGAGCCACTACGCCTGGCCCTAATTTTGTATTTTTAGTAGAGATGAGGTTTCTCCATGTTGGTCAGGCTAGTCTCAAACTCCCAACCTCAGGTGATCCACCCACCTCGGCCTCTCAAAGTGCTGGGATTATATGTGTGAGCCACCGTGCCCAGGCAAAAATAGAGAACATTTCTTCTTTTTTTGAGACGGAGTCTCTGTCACCCAGGCTGGAGTACGGTGGCACGATCTCGGTTCACTGCAACCTCCGCCTCCCAGGTTCAAGTGATTCTCCTGACTCAGCTTCCCAAGTAGCTGGGACGACAGGCGCCTGCCACCACGCCTGGCTAATTTTTTTTAGTAGAGACGGGGTTTGGGGTTTCACCGTGTTAGCCAGGATGATCTTGATCTCTTGACCTCTTGATCTGCCTGCCTTGGCCTCCCAAAGTGCTGGGATTACAGGCGTGAGCCACCGCGCCCATCCGAGAACATTTCTGTCATGGCCACGTTCTCTTGGACAGCAATGCCCTAGCACACAGTAAGCGCTTGCTGGGAATGGTGGTGTTTTGGGAATGAATTTGTGCCCCGCCCTGAGCTAAGTTTCTTTCCCTCTCCTCTGTCAGCGGATCCTAAACAACCCAGTGAGACAGACACGTCTATCATCCCATTTTACAGGGGAGGACACTGAGGCACACAGAGGGGAGTCACCAGCCAGAGGATGCATAGCCGGCACACAGAGGAAGTGGGCTAGAGGCCGGTCCCTTCCTTGGGCCCAATACCCCTCTCATTCTGTCCCCAGGATGGAGGCAACGCCAGAACCCAGCACCGGCCCCACTTAACCCAACTCTGTACAAAGCCCTTGTCCCCATGAAATTGTATATAAATCATCCTTTTCTACCAGCTCTGGCCAGGTCTGTCTGTGGATGGGTGTGAATGGGGTCGTTTTGATTTCAGAATCTTGGTTTTTCAGTTGTGGTATGGGTGTGTTGTTTGTGAGACGAGGCGCGCTCTGTCCCCGGCTGGCGCAGTGCAGTGCCAGTCTCGAGCTCACGGCAGAGCGCCGCGCCCCTATATGCCATTCTTCCTGCCTCAGCCTCTGAGTAGCTGGGAACTACAGGCGCCCGCCACCTGCCCGGCGTAGTTTTTTTTTTGTTTTTTTTTTTTTTTTTTTGTGATGTTTCAGTAGAGACGGGGTTCACCGTGTGTAGCCAGCATGGTCTCCATCTCCTGACCTCGTGATCCGCCCGTCTCCTCCTTCTTTCTGCCGCTCTGTGTAGGCCTCCCAAAGTGCTGGGATTACATCTTAGCCCACCTTGAGCCACCGCGCCCGGCCTCAATTCGTGTTTTCTGAGGTCCCCTGGAGCCCTGGGCCAGCACAGGGCAATGCCAGAGCCCGGATTTGAGTCAGAACCAGCCCAGTCGCCCCAGGTCTCCTAGGCTATCGATGAGAAGACAAGAGACTCAGCGAGCCTGGGTGCAGGATGCCATAGGCTCCTATAGAGATAGCACAGAGGCAGTGTGAGAGCCCGCAGAGGGCAACTCACCCAGGCTGGAAGATCAAAGAGGCTTTCCAGAGACACAGGGCATTGCGATGGTGACAAGCTAGATTTGGAGGGGTTGGGGAGGGCATCCTGGGCAAGGGACCCAACTGAAGCAAAGGCCGACAGTCCAGAAAGTGAGAAGTTCCTCTGAGGAACGCTCAGCGGATTGATGCAGCCAAGCATCTAGAAGCCATTCCTTCATCCACTCTTAGAGCCCCTGGAGAAGACCACCTCCACCTGTTTTACAGATGGAGAAACTGAGGCCCGGATAAGGCCAGGGGTTTGTCCAGGTCAGAGTGAAGTCGACCAGACACAAGAATCCAAATCTCCAAGCCTAGAATGGGCAGGACGCCGGGGCTCACGCCGGTAATCCCAGCACTTTAGGAGGCTGAAACGGGAGGATCGCTTGAGCCCAGGAGTTCGAGATCAGCTTGGCCAACATGTCAAGACTCCCCCCATGCCCGGGCCACAACAACAACAACAAAAATAAATATATATATACATATATATATTAATTAGCTTGGCATGGTGGCGTGCTCCTGTAGTCCAAGTTACTCGAGAGGCTGAGGCCAGGAGGATCCCTTGAGCCCGGGAAGTCGAGGCTGCGGTGAGCCAGGATCGCCCCACTGCACTCCGGCCTGGGAGACAGAGCGACATCTTGTCTCAGAAAATAAAGTAAGCCTGAACTGAGCGCGGAAGGGAGGGCCTGACGGGTCTAGACTCCCCCTGCGGGCCACCAGAAGCCCTGCAGGCTTCAGTCGCTTGAAGGGGTAATGCCGCTTCCCCTCACAAACATGGCGGACAGGGCATCTGAACGAGATGAACAGCCTCTCAAAAACATGGCCGCCGAGGCTGGACGGCCGCGCTCCAGCAGCACCGCCTCCACGCCCCACATGATCTCTCGCAGGGAACAGCGCTGACTGCGGGGGTCCAACCGGAAGAATGTCCGGATTGGACATTCGGAAGAGGACCCGCCTTCCCGTAGGGAATCTCTGCGCACGCGCAGAAAGCTTTGACCAATGAAAACACAGAAAGCTGTTCGCGCAGTCCGCGTTGCGTCACTTCTGCCGCCCCTGTTTCAAGGGATAAGAAACCCTGCGACAAAACAGCTTCCTTTCCCGGGCGGCTGCCGAAGATGGCAGAGGTGCAGGTGGGGGATCCTCGCGGGCCGGGGCGGCACGGGGCCGGGTGGGATACAGGCCGGAATGGGGTCGCACCCTCTCTGTCCTACATGTTTCGTGGAGCTTAACGTCCACAATTAAGCAAAATGGAAGTCTTTTGGGATAAGGGGCATCTTTAGGAAATGCCGCGGCTCTCTTTAGGCCTAGGGTTGGCTACAATGCGGCATTTCCTTTTCGAGGCGAGGGTGACGGAGCTTCCAGCACAGGACAGGTATTTTGGTACTAGACTTCGCTTACCTTGAACTCGGGTAGTGGCTGGGGGCCCTGGGGTCGAGTCTTGGCCGAATTGGACCTTTGTGTGCCCTCAGCGATGAGGAACGCGCGGAAGTGTGACCAGGCGGTGTCGGGGCAATAAGTTTTGGCCAAAATGGAAGGTATTTTCATCCCGCCCAGTGCGCGGGCTGCTTTGATCTCACATGGAGGTGTTAATCGGGGTCCCCTGCAGCTCCGGTTGTTTTACTTCCCAGTGCCTTTCTGCGGGGTGTCGAGAGAGCTGTTGGCTGCCGGGTACTCAGGAATGAACTCGTTTTCCCTGGTTTTGGGGATTGGCGAGTGTCGTGAGGCGTATTACTGGAACTTGAGAGCTGTGATGAATGGTTCCACAAGGTCGGAACATCTTTTGGGCCTGCAGACACCTGGGCGCCCTTTCCCTGGCTCCTGGTGTGGCTACTTAAGTATAAAGAAGGGGTTGGCCCTGTAAAGGTTTCTTTGTCTGTGGTTGGGGCGGGGGCGGACATTTCAGAGCCAGGCCAATCTAGGCAAGTTGTGTTCACCAACCATGTGTCTTTGTGCCCAGCACAGTTTGCAGTGTTTTGCGAAGTTCGCTAAACGATATTCTCGAGGTAGATAGGGTGTCCTCCTTTTACAGAGGAGGAAATTAAAGCTTGGTGATTGGTGATTTTTGGCCAAGGTCACGACTTCAGGAAGTCTGTTTGGATTTAGATTCTTTGTACCAACGCTTACAAAGCATGTGTAATAACAAGTGTGTGTTTCATGCTTTTGCGTTAAAACAATGAGGATTTCTACTTTTTTAGTTATTTTTTGAGACGGGGTCTCGCTGTGACGCCCAGGCTGGAGTGGAATGGGGCGATCTTGGATCATTGCAACCTCTACTTCCTGGGTTCAAGTAATTCTCCTGCCTCAGCTTCCCGAGTAGCTGGGAGTGCAGGGGCCCGTCACGACACTCAGCTTATTTTTGTGTTTTTAGTAGAGACAGGGTGTCACCCTATTCACCAGGATGGTCTCGAACTCCTGACCTGAAGTGATCTGCCTGCCTAGGCCTCTCAAAATGCTGGGATTACAGGCTTGACCCCCCGCGCCTGGCCAGGATTTCTGCTCTGGAGGAAGCTGAGGTTCGGTGTCTGAGCAGTTTACCCCGGAAAGCAGAGTGACTCTATAGCAGAGCTAGCATGGACTTTTGACTACCTAATCTCATCCCACCTGAAATTCGGTTTTCTTCCAAACTAAATTCATGGTAGGAAGAGCCTATACCTTAGAAGATATTTAGATTGTGTTATCCTACAATTGATTGGCCACAGTGGCTCAGGCCTGTAATCCCAGCATTTTGGAAGGCTGAGGCAGGCCGATCACTTGAGCCAGGAGTACAAGAGCAGCCTAGGCAACATAACAAAACCCTGACTCAACAAAAGTACAAAAATTTGCTGCGTGTGGTGGTGTGTGCCTGTAGTCCCAGCTACTCATGAGGCCGAGGTGGGAGGATGGCTTGCTCCTGAGAGGTGGACAGCCTGTGCAACAGCGAGACCCTGTCTCAAAAACAAATCCTACAGTTTATTAGCTTCAAGGTCTTGTAACTGGATAGTCAGTGGGTAGAGCCTTGCTGGTCTTCATTCAAATCCTGTTGCTTTGCAAAATACAATCTGAGTATAAAATCATACTCATAGAAGAAGTGAGATATGAGGAGGCTTGGGCCCCTTACACTGCTCACTCACTGATCCTGAGGCAGCCTTGCTTTCTCAGCCCGTTCCCTCATCTGTAGAGTGGGGCTCTAGTGCATAGTTCCCAGCTCAGATGGCTGGGTGCAAGGCACCTTGTTGGCAGGGCAAAAGAAGGGAATGCTCGCTTGTGAGGACAATCACAGAAAGGTTGTCCTTGTCTCTGAGCCCTCTTGCCCTTGTCTCCCACAGGTCCTGGTGCTTGATGGTCGAGGCCATCTCCTGGGCCGCCTGGCGGCCATCGTGGCTAAACAGGTACTGCTGGGTAAGTCGCTGCTCGCGGCCCCCGTCATGGGCCCCCGCTGGCGGTCGGTGATGAGCAACATTCACCATCTTTCGTTTGAGTCTCACGGCCATGAGATCAACCCCATGCACCGCTCTGAGACCTGCCAGCCACTCTTCCCCAGGGTTGGGGACTCCAGGCTCAAGAAGTGGATTTCTATTAGGCTAGCTTTTCATTTAAACGTGAACTTAGCTCTGGCAAGTACTGCGCTGTGTCTGGAGGGTAGCTGCACAGGCGGTGGGAGAACCCTCAGGTGGCTCAGCCCTTCCTAACCCTTTCCCTCCCTCCTAGGCCGGAAGGTGGTGGTCGTACGCTGCGAAGGCATCAACATTTCTGGCAATTTCTACAGAAACAAGTGTAAGTTACGGCCTGGGAGGAGCACTGGAGAGGGTCTCCCAATGGGGTGTTGAGACTCTGAAAGCAATTCCAGCCGTGTTGGGAGAGACTACTTGGGGTTCCTAAGAAGGCCCTTGGAAGTGGGGTTTTGGGGGTGCTGGTAGACCGGGCGGGCCTCACAGTCTCCCCTCTCCCTAGTGAAGTACCTGGCTTTCCTCCGCAAGCGGATGAACACCAACCCTTCCCGAGGCCCCTACCACTTCCGGGCCCCCAGCCGCATCTTCTGGCGGACTGTGCGAGGTGAGCGGGGCGTGGGGACTGCAGGTGGTGACAGGCAGGCGGCCGGTGATGAGAACTTCTCCCACTCACATTCGAGTTTCTCGACCATGAGATGACTCCACATGCACTACCATCTGAGGCCACCCGTGGGCCCACCTCCGTGGGGAGGGTGGGCGTCCTTATGAGCCCCTCTGACCGGGCCTGCTATCCGTCACCCAACAGGCATGCTGCCTCACAAGACCAAGCGAGGCCAGGCTGCCCTGGACCGCCTCAAGGTGTTTGACGGCATCCCACCGCCCTACGACAAGGTGAGCTGTGCCAACTCCCCCCACAAGGCAGCAGCCTTGCCCGTGGCGTCCGTGATGTTCCACAATTACCTACATTGTTTGATCCTCATGAAAGCAGCACTGGCTGAGACGCCTGCCCAGCCAACCTCCTTCCCACTCTGTCCCTCCAGGGCTCTAAGCCCCTCTCTTTCTTTAACAGAAAAAGCGGATGGTGGTTCCTGCTGCCCTCAAGGTCGTGCGTCTGAAGCCTACAAGAAAGGTGAGTCCCAGCTTATGCTGCACCATCTAGCTTGGGGATTTTAGGCCTGCTGAGGAACCCTGGGGCCCGGAGCCTGGCAGATGATGTCCTTATCTCACGATGGTCTGCGGATGTCCCTGCGGGAATGGCGACAATGCCAACGGCTTAGCTGATGCCAGGAGGGTTGGGTGGGTGCTTTTCTAACAGGCCTGCAGGAACAGCTGCGTTATATTCCCAGCTGTCAGTCACCTCCCAGCTCTCACCAGCTCTGGCTCCTCAGGGTGTGGGAGCTTAGATGTCCTTACAACTTCATATCTTCAACCCCCAGTTTGCCTATCTGGGGCGCCTGGCTCACGAGGTTGGCTGGAAGTACCAGGCAGTGACAGCCACCCTGGAGGAGAAGAGGAAAGAGAAAGCCAAGATCCACTACCGGAAGAAGAAACAGCTCATGGTGAGGACAGGGGCTGGTGCTGAGGGGACATCTCACTCTTGGATGGGCCTGACAGGTGCTGTCTTGCCCACAGAGGACTCTTAACTGGCAAAGGGCTAGCCAGGGTTGGGGTGGGATGGAGTCCGTGTAATGAGGGTAATCGAACCCCTCCTGACCACCACCACCTGCACTTACTCTTGGCAGAGGCTACGGAAACAGGCTGAGAAGAACGTGGAGAAGAAGATTGACCACACGAGGTCCTCAAGACCCACGGACTCCTGGTCCGAAGCCAATGAAAGAACCTGTTAAACTCCCTCATGCTGGCCTGCCCTCTACATCGTCGCCCTGGAATGTGCGACCCAGGCAACAGTATCCAGGTGCCACAGGCGCGGGGACATAGGAACCTGGGAGCCAGGAAAGGGTCTTAGTCACTGCCTCCCCGAGGTTGCTGAAAGCACGAGAATGTGCAGCCGCCATTTATCTAGTGATCAATAGGAAGAGCAACCAGTTACTGTTAGCAAAAGGGAGCCAGAAGATGGGCTGGAGGGCCCTACCTTGTGAGTGGGGCATCTGTTGGACTTTCCTCCTGGTCATATACTCTGCAGCTGTTAGAATGTGCAAGCACTTGGGAACAGCATGAGCTTGCTGTTGTGCACAGGATATTTCTAGAAGCAGAAATAGACCGGGAAGATGCGCAACCAAGGGGTTACAGGCATCGCCTGTGCTCCTCACCTGTATTTTGTAATGAGAAATAAATTGCTTTTAAAGAAATCTGGCATCTTTGCACTGTGTCTGCTGTGGAGGTAGGCTCCTGGCAAATGGGGTGAGTTGAAGAGAGTAGAACAGGCTGTGCTAATACACAGAAAAATAATTGTAACTTGCCCTAAATTGAATTATCCTTTATATACACCATTTACAAACCAAATAATTGTGGTTGGCAGTACCTGGCGCTTTCCAGTTAATGTAAAACTCTCATTCTAATTCAGCTGCAAAGTATGGACCCATCACCCACTGCCAGGCTGCTGTAGTCCCAGCAGTCTGTAGAAAGAAGCATTTTGCAAACGATAAGCATCGGAATAACATAATGCTAGGCTTTATGCACGAAACCCATTAGGTCTGCCGCTCTGAAACCTGGAAAGGGCATTGATAGGGAGCATTTAGTACTTGGTAGCAATTTAATAAAATGTCCCAGGTCAAAGCTTGCTGGGGTGAGCCCCATTCCCATTTTACTGATGTCCAGCAGTCATGTCACGTAATACATCATACCCAGGGCTTCACCACACTCAGCCTCAACACTAAAGGTAAACATGCTGTGAAGCAAAAGAATCTGGATTCATGCTGTCCTTGGCAATTCGATGCCAAGACTCAGGGATAACCCTTAGGTAGTTGTATACTACGTGTATGACATTACCCCAGAGAGAGATGAGTGGACAGTGCTATGCATTGTGTTGACAGACTCTAACTTGCCACACCATTCTGTGGAACCACAGTGGCTTGTGTTTTCCCTGAGAATCAGTGAACATGGGTGGTGCCTACCCCTGCCAGAGTCCCCACATGGGTTCCCGTTCACCAGCGAAGCCTACTCCAGGAATAATCAGACTTAAAACATAATCTTTTTCTTTCTTTTTTTTTTTGAGACGAGTCTCGCTCTGTCGCCCAGGCTGGAGTGCAGTGGCGTGATCTCCGCTCACTGCAAGCTCCGCCACCTCCCGGGTTAACGCCATTCTCCTGCCTCAGCCTCCCTAGAAGCTGGGACTACAGGCGCCCGCCACCACGCCCGGCTAGCTTTTTTCTATTTTCAGTAGAGACAGTTTCACCGTGTCTCTCACTTTCACCGTGTTCACCAGGATGGTCTCGATCAGCTGACCTTGTGATCCGCCCGCCTCGGCCTCCCAAAGTGCTGGGATTACAGGCATGAGCCACCGCCCCCGGCTTTAAAGCATAATCTTAAACTTCACAAACTCCATGTGAAATAGTACAGTTACCCTCCAAAAGCATGATCCATTAGCAAATGGGAAAGTGGGCTTTAAAAAACTTTTTTAAAGATTTTTTTTTTTTGAGATGGAGTCACACATGATCTTGGCTTGCTGCGACCTCTGCCTTCTGAATACAAGTGATCCTCCTGCCTCAGCCTCTCTAGTAGCTGAGACCGCAGGCACGTACCAACACACCCAGCTAATTCTTGTATTTTTAGTAGAGATGGGGGTTTCACCATTTGGGCCAGGATGGTCTCCATCTCTTGACCTCGTGATCCACCCACCTCAGAGTCCCAAAGTGCTGGGATTATAGGCGTGAGCCACCGCACCCAGCTAAAAATTTTCAAGATTTCGAGAAGACACCATCAGGAAAGACAAGTCACAGACTGGGAGAAAATATTTATAAGTCATCTCTATTTGAAGGTCTTGTATCCTGCTATAAAGAACTCTTGGCCAGGAGCGGTGGCTCACGCCTGTAATCCCAGCATTTTGGGAGGCCAAGGCAGGAGGATCACTTGAGGTCAGGAGTTGCAGACAAGCCTGCCCAACATGGTGAAATCCCATCTCTATTAAAACTACAAAATATTAGGCATGGTGGCACACGCCTGTAATCCCAACTATTCTGGAGGCCGAAGCAGGAGAATCACTTGAACCCAGGAGGCGGAAGTTGCAGTGAGTCGAGATTGTGCCACTGCACTCCAGCCTGGGCAACAGAGCGAGACTCCATCTCAAAAATAAAATAAAAATAAAAGAGCACCAAGATTTTGGGATCACACACACACAGAGAGAGAGAGAGAGAGAGAGAGAGAGAGAGAG
>NW_016807449.1:2257821-2264396 GCF_001698545.2 Rhinopithecus bieti | reverse complement strand
AAAAAAAAAAAAAAAAAAAAAAAAATCCATCACATAAAGTTCTACTAGACGATCCTGTTATCGACAGAAAAACAGCAGAAGGATCGCTCCACCCCAACCCCTGGCACCAATTAAATCACCGTCTGCGGATGAAATGAGAAGAGTAGCTTGCTTTCTCTCTTTTTTTTTTTTTTTTTTTTTTTCTTTTTTTTGAGACGGGCTCGCTCCGTCGCCCAAGCTGGAATGCAGTGGCGCAATCATAGTTCACTGCAGCCATGACCTCCCCGGCTCAAGCGATCCTCCTGCCTCGACCTCCCAAAGTGTTGGGATTACCGGCGCGGCCACTGCACTCGGCGAGAGCAACTTTCACTGCACTTCTGAAAGCTCGTGGGCAGCTCCTGCCCCTAACAAAGATGGCGACGCCGCCACACATGCTCCTAGCACTCTCCGGCGGCCTGCCCTTCAAAAAGATGGCCGCCGCCTCATCCAGTTTGAAGGCCGAACGAACACAGCCACGCGGTATCCAAATCCCACGGGAGCCTACGCCGCGCAGAAACAGGACAGACTCCGTATGACTCTCGCGATAATACAGACGGGCTGAAGGCTGGTCACTTCTTACCAGCCTGAATAATCGCGCCCGGCGCCGTGGGGCCTAAGACTCTCGCGAGACAGTATCCACCACTTCCCGCCCGTCAGCCCTTCACGGTCCCCGAATCGTCTGCTAGTTTAAGTGCAGCCTGTCAATCAGAGTCGCGCTCGAGACCCCGCCCAAGGCCGTGTACGCCGCTCCTTACGTAACTTCCTCTTCAGCCCCTGCGTAGTCGATAAGGAAACCCGGACGCCATTGCCGCTTTCCTTTTTCAGGCCGGCCGGGAAGATGGCGGACATTCAGGTGCGGGCTCGAGCCTTGGTGTCAGGCTGCAGGGTCCGCCCTGGCCTTCAGGGGCGCATCCGGGAGGGGAGAGCCGGGCGCCCAAGTTCGGGGGTTAATTCCGGGCGTCCGTGATTATTTTCTAGAGATTAGCTGGGGCGGAGGGCGCATGCTTTTGCCTGTTTCTAGATGAGTGCTTCCTAATTCCTGGGGGCTCCGGGCGTTAATGGCGGCTCAAGCGTTTTCTGACTTACCTTCTTAAAAACCAAGTTTAAGAAGGTTTTCTTGGAGTTTTCCGGTCTTAAGGGTTAATTCTATGGAAAAGGATTCCTAAGGGCGAATCCAAGGAGCCTGCCGTTTGGTATTTTAATTCTGAGTCTTTGTGTACTACATAAGGAGTAAATCCTGGGTGGGCGACCTTGGGTCTTGGAGAATGATCCTCGCTGAAAGATTTCCAGGGTGTGAGAAGGGTGGTCCTGGTTTAGAGGATGAATTTTGCAAGCCCTAGGAGGCCTTCTGAAGTATATAAATTGAAATAGCCTCGGGCTTAGATCTGAGTATGAATTACCTTACAGGGTAAGGTCGGGGTGGTCATGTCTTAGAGGGTGATTCTGGGGCACCAGGCCTTGGAGGCCAGCCCTTTGCAAGTAAATGTAGAGAATGGGGTCTGGGAGGTTCTGGGAAGGTCTCTAGGGCTGGTTGCTGCCGGCTCCAAACTTAGCAGCTCATCAGTTTTCTCATACCTGTAGACTGAGCGTGCCTACCAAAAGCAGCCGACCATCTTTCAAAACAAAAAGAGGGTTCTGCTGGGAGAAACTGGCAAGGAGAAGCTCCCGCGGTACTACAAGAACATCGGTCTGGGCTTCAAGACACCCAAAGAGGTGCGGGGAACCTCAGAAGAAAGAAGGGGACCCTGGCTTTCCTGCACGTGTGGCCACATCGAGTTGCACTGCCCACGTCTGAGTGGCTGGTCCCGGGGCTGATGGGAATTGTAGTTCGCTTCCCTGAGGCCACGCCCCTGGTTCTTTTCAGGAACCACCTGCCCAAGGCTCACTCCTTTCTCTTTCCTATCCGTTTAGGCTATTGAGGGCACTTACATTGACAAGAAATGCCCCTTCACTGGTAATGTCTCCATTCGAGGGCGGATCCTCTCTGGTAAGTGTGGGAGTTCTTGGCGTCTGGGGCCTGAAATACTGAAAGAAGGGGCTTGGGGGCCCAGACTCCTGGGTCGTGGGTGAGAGAGGTGGTTGGGAATGCAAACTTGTGGGTACAGGAAGGGGCATGGGCACATGATGTCTGTTTTCACGATGGTCTTCAGATGCCCACGTGGGCACTGCTGAGAAAGCCACTTGGTTAAAACTGATGCTGGAAACAGGGCTTGTTGGGATTCCTGCTCAGCTGCTGCTGACTCCCAGCATGCCCCAGGTTACCCATGGCCCTCTTTTCCATGGGACTTGACCTAGGATCTGCCCCTGCTCCTAGGTGTGGTGACCAAGATGAAGATGCAGAGGACCATTGTCATCCGCCGAGACTACCTCCACTACATCCGCAAGTACAACCGCTTTGAGAAGCGCCACAAGAACATGTCTGTGCACCTGTCCCCCTGCTTCAGGTGAGCACAGTGGCCCATCAGGTTGCTCAGGCCACACACTCGCAGCCTTCAGATTCCAGCTCAGGCCAATTGAAGGCCAACTGAGGGAGTGGGTGACTGAGTTGGCATCTCTGGGAAGCCCCAGAGTCTCAGGATTTCTATATCATATGTTCTTCAGAATCAAAGTGTTCCACAGGTTGAATATCTCTGTCTGAAATGCTTGGGACCAGATTTTGGAATGTTCTCATATGCATAATGAGATGTTTTGGGGATGTGACATATGACAGAGGTCTAAACACGAAGCTTATTTGTTTCATGTACATCTTATTCACACAGCCTGAAAGTAATCTTACGCAGTACATTTTATAATTCTGTGTGTGAAACAAAGTTTGCATACATTGAACCATGGGAAAGCAAAGGTGTCATGCTGGTACGCAAAAAGTGTCTGATTTTAGCTGGGCACCGAACTCAAGCCAGTAATCCTAGCACTGTAGGAGGCTGAGGCAGGAGGATCCCTTGAGCCCAGGAGTTTGAGACCAGCCTGGGCAACATGGCAAAACCCTCTACAAAAAATAAAAAGTTTGCCAGGTGTGGTAGCATGTGCCTGTAGTCTCAGGTCCTCAGGAGGCTGGGGTGGGAGGATTGCTTGAGCCCAGAAAGTGGAGGCTGCAGTGAGCCGAGATGGCACCACTACTCTCCAGCCTGGGCAACAGAGTAAGACCCTGTCTCTCCCAGACACACACACAAAATTCAGATTTTGCAGCATTTCAGAATTTTTGGATTGGGGTGCTGAACCTGTAATAGACAGGTAGGTGCCTTGGAACCAAAAGGTACACCAGATGGGAACCTCAGAAATGTTGGAATTAAATGTTTGTTCATTCCCTCAGCATGTTTTATTTAGAGCTTATCACGTGCCAGGTTTGGTGTGAGATGCTGGGGGTTCAGTGGTGAGCCAGGGACAAAGTCCTGCTTCCTCAGAGGGCACCTTCAGTCAGGGTGGGTGCCAGATGTCAGCCAGGTACAATGAGGGTGGGGATGTGGGCAGCTGATAATGGTGGCCCTCTGGGCGGGGAGGATCTTGGGAGCAAGGTGAGAAGTCCTGTGGGCAGGGAGGAGGGTGGCTCGAACTCATGCTGAGCGATAAGGGGCCTGTGGTCGTGGGTGCTACAGGATCCCCCTGCTGCTCTGCTGGAATTGGGTGGTGAGGAGGCCACTGACAACCTGGGGGCCTCCAGTTTGGTCGTGAAATGGAGCTCGTCCACCCCAGCGGTCCTCAGAAGGGTGGTCACCTGCTCTGTGTACAGCGTAGAACTTGGTACTTGGCACAAAGTCTGTACCAAAGAATGAGAGGGAGTTTGAATTGGCAAATAGATCTTGGTTGGGGTTTGGTGGAGCCAAAGCAGAGAGCCTTCAGCCTGGCGAAGGGGAGGGAGGGCCTCCTGGGGTCTGCCGGGGTGGCCCCTCCTGAGGACATGGCCCTACCTGCCTCCACAGGGACGTCCAGATCGGTGATATCGTCACAGTGGGCGAGTGTCGGCCCCTGAGCAAGACAGTGCGCTTCAACGTGCTCAAGGTCACCAAGGCTGCCGGCACCAAGAAGCAGTTCCAGAAGTTCTGAGTCTGGACATCGGCCTGCTCCCCACAATGAAATAAAGTTATTTTCTCATTCCCAGGCCAGACTTGGGATCTCTGTGCCTTTACCAGAGCACTGGGGGGGATGGAGGTGTCCCTCGGGGAACTGAGCAAGGCTGCTGTCAGAGAGGCCTCCTGCCCGTGTCTGTGGGTGAGGACAGTGGAGCCTGAGCTGAGATGCCTGTCTTCCCCTGGGTCTCCTTTTTTGGTCCTTATCACCTTTTCGGTATCTGAATAAGGCTGATTACCTGGTGTGCTGTCCTCCCGCCCCCTCCGGTCTCTGGGGAGGAAGTGAGTGAGGGCGGAGGCCCCTGGGTCCTCCAGGTCCTGGTCTGTCTCTTTCCTGACCACCTCGGGTGGGGAGGAGGGGAAGCTGCAGCTTGCCTGCCGTGGGCATGGGCTCACCCAAGTAGAGTGCGATGTGCTGAGGCCCTGTTGTCTGGCTGTGAACTGTAAAGGTCTTGACTTCAGCTTGGGCCTCATATCCCTGCTTATAGCCAAGAAGGGGGCCCCATGCACCCACCACCCACTCCTAGTTTGGCACCATGCCTATTTGCATATGAGGAAAGTCACCTGAGAGACGCCAAGTCCTCCACCTGGAGTCCCAGTTAGTAGCTGAGTTCCATATCTCAGATTCTAGAAACTTCCTTTGCACCGGCTGCTTCAAAATCGAAGTAAGGAGATTGGTGGTGTGGGCAAGTGGCATCATGACGCTGCCCTGGAGCCCGCTCAGTGGTACCGGGGCCCAGGCTGCTAGGAAGGAAGGAAGTAGGAAGCGCCCGGAGATGGCCCAACACCCAGAGGCCGCAGAGATGGGGGCCTTGGGAGGAACAGGGCAGGACAGACACGGCCTAGGGTTGTGGCACATGGGGAGGAAGGGTTTTACAGAGCTGGGGAGAGCACAGAGACCACCGCGAGAGGCAGGTACGATAGAAACAGGTGCACTTTGCACATCACAGAGGTGGGATGACAGGCGTGGGGTGGGGGGGCAGCGAGGCAGGAGCACACCAGAGGATCTGTGGGACCCGAAGGGGAGTGACCTGCATCAAAGCCGCAGCAGAGATGGGGGTACAGGGAAGGGAGGTCTGAATGCCCGCTGACCTCACCCCTTCGGGCCTGCCGGTGCCGGGGTCCCCAGGTCCCTGTCCCCCAGGCCTGTACCAGGGTCTGAGCCCAGCACTGGTACAAGGGTTGGGAGACAGGGCCATGGGGAGAGGAGCCGCCGCTGTCGCTGCTGTCTCGGGGACGCCGCCTCCCCGTGGGCCCAGTCCCTGCTTTATACCCAGGTCCAGGGAGGGCGGGGGTTCCTGCCAGAGGAAGTGGGGCCGCATCAAAGAGGGCAGGAAGGGGCAGGGACAGGTTGGGGGGACGCCGCCCTGAGTCGCAGAAACTGCACACCCACCCCACCCTATGCTGGGGGCAGTAGAGATCCAGCAAGGGGCAAAGGGGGAGTGTGGACTCCAGAGGGAGGGGACGGAGACCCAGAGGGGGATGGGAGGTCACGGGCCCCCTCCCCTTGGCCGCAGGTGTTTCCGTTGGGGTGGGGCTGCTGTATTTACAACAACAGCCCGGCTCCCCGGTTTCCTCCTCGATTGCTGGGGCGTCTCCTTGGCACCCCATTGCGTCAGGTGTGTGCTGGGGTCAGAGTGTGTGCTGGGGAAGGACCTCTGCTGGGCCTGGTGGATGCAAAGACCAAGTTTAAAAGACCCCCTGGAACCCCTCGACAGGCCTCGCACCTGAAGAGTGGGGATAAGGACCATAGGTTCTTTTCATTTCTTTATTTTATTTTGTTTTTGAGGCAAAGTCTTGCTCCGTGGCCCAGGCTGGAGTGCAATGGCACAATCTTGGCTCATCGCAACCTCCGCCTCCCAGGTTAAAGCCATTCTCCTGCCTCCACCTCCTGAGTAGCTGGGTTTACAGACGTGTGCCACCACACCCAGCTAATTTTTTAATTTTTAGTAGAGACGGGGTTTCACCGTGTTGGCCAGGCTAGTCTCAAACTCCTGACCTCATGATCCACCTGTGTTTGCCTCCCAAAGTGCTGGGATTACAGGCGTGAGCCACCATGCCCAGCCAAGAGAAACTATTTCTTAACCCACATATTCATGTGTCATAGTTCAGGAACAAGTCAGTGACAAACTTCTAGGTAATTCAACCTGAAGAAATTCTTTACATTCCAAGATAATTGCACTCTGAAAGATATCAACCTTCCAGCCAGGTGCAGTGTCTCACGCCTGTAATCCCAGCACTTTGGGAGGCCAAGGTGGGTGGATCACGAGGTCAGGAGTTCAAGACCAGCCTGACCAAGATAGTGAAACCCTGTCTCTACTAAAAATACAAAAATTAGCTGGGCATGGTGGCAGGCACCTGTAATCCCAGCTACTCCGTAGGTTGAGGCAGGAAAATCACTTGAACCCGGGCAGTAGAGGTTGCAGTGAGCTGTGATCGCATCACTGCACTCCAGTCTGGGAGGCAGAGTGAGACTCCATCTCAAAAAAAAAA
>NW_016807449.1:2249653-2256346 GCF_001698545.2 Rhinopithecus bieti | reverse complement strand
AAAAAAAAAAAAAAAAAAAAAAAAATGCTCATTTGTGATAATGGGATAGAACTGTCCTGATTAAGTGTACACTGGAAAGTAACAATGCGGGGGGCCCTCAGCCTGCTGTTGGAGAAAGGCCCCATAGTGTCATGTTACAGCATCCCCTGGGGCCCCTTGGTCAGGTAGGCAGCCCTTGCTGTAATGGGCCCATGGTTTTTGTTTTAATATTTATTGTATGATTGCAGAATCCTGGCTCCATTACAACAAGCCCTGGTAGTTTGTCACGGGATGTTGAGTCTGTTTTAGCATGTTTCTAGAATATTCTGTCGAACACCTGTAGGGGGCCCCAATGGCATTGCCTTTTCACAGGAAAGTTAGCTTTTATAGTAGGGTTCTGGGTTTATAATGACAGCGGTCAGGCCAGGTGCTGTGGCTCACACCTGTAATCCCAATACTTAGGGAAGCCAGGGCAGGAAGATCGCTTGAGCCAGGAGTTAGAGACCAGCCTGAGCAACATAGGGAGACTCCTGTCTCTATTAAAAAAAAATAATAATAATAATAATTAGGCCAGGCGCGGTGGCTCATACCTGTAATCCCAGCACTTTGGGAGGCCAAGGCAGATCACGAGGTCAGGAGTTCGAAACCAGCCTGGTCAATATGGTGAAACCCCATCTCTAAATACTAACATTAGCCGGATGTGGTAGTCCCAGCTATTCGGGAGGCTGAGGCAGGAGAATCGCTTGAACCCAGGAGCCAGAGGTTGCAATGAGCTGACATCATGCCACTGCACTGCAGCCTAGGTGACAGAGTGAGACCCCATCTCCAAAAAAAAAAAAAAATTCAGCTGGGTCTGTAGTCCCAGCTATTCGGGAGGCTGAGGCAGGAGGATCACTGAAGCCCAGAGGTCCGAGTCTATAGCAGGCTAGGATGACACCACTGCACTCCAGCCTGGGTGACAGAGCCAGACCCTATCTCAAAGCAAAAAACTAAAAAGACAGGCATCAGACCTACCGTGTGAAAATAGGACAGGTCTCGGTTATCTTGTATTGCAGCCCTGCACCTCCGATATTAGAGCCAGATGGGCGTCATTGCTGCAGCCTTCTGTGGGCTATTAGAATACTAAGTAAGACCTTGGGCTCCTGTAACAGGCCCTGCTGATATTATATGGTTGCAATACTCAGGTATATTATAGCCGGCCCATGGCTATATTTGTAATTATATAATATAAAATGTTATTGGCCAGATGCAGTGGCTCACGCCTGTAATCCCAGCACTTTGGGAGGCCGAGGTGGGCAAATCACAAGGTCAAGAGATCAAGACCATACTGGCCAACGTGGTGAAACGCCATTTTAATAAAAATACAAAATTTAGCTGGGCATGGTGGCATGTGCCTGTAGTCCCAGCTACTCGGGAGGCTGCGGCAGGAGAATCGCTTGAACCCGGGAGGCGAAGGTTGCAGTGAGACAAGATTGCACCACTGTGCTCCACCCTGGTGACAGAGCAAGACTCCGTTTCAAAGAAAAAAAAAAAAATGTTATTTATGTAGCCGGCACCTGAGCTCATTGAACTAGTCCCAAGGTGTGTGAGTGGAGTCTGGAAATTGAATTGGAGTGTGTTCCAGGAATAGTTAAGCAGGCCACTGCCGAGTGTCAGCACTGCCCTAAGCCCAGCAGGAAATTCCTCGGTCTAACACTGTAGTAGGTTCTAGCTCTATTACATATTATAGCAAGGCAGGCCAGGCGCAGTGGCTCAGCCTGCAATCCCAGAACTTTGGGAGGCCAAGATGGGAGGCTCTCTTGAGCCCAGCAGTTTGAGACCAGCCTAGGCAACATAGGAAGATACAAAAAAAATATTAAAAGGCCGGGCGCCGTGGCTCAAGCCTGTAACCCAGCACTGTTGGGAGGCCGAGACGGGCGGATCACGAGGCTCACGGAAGATCTGAGACCATGCCCTGGCTAACGCACGTGAAACCCCCGTCTTACTCAAAAGTACACAAAACCTACGCCTGGGCGAGGCTGCGGGCGCCTGCAGTCCCAGCTACTCGGGCCGGCTGAGGGGAGAATGGCGCAAACCCGGGCGAGGGCCGGAGCTTCGCAGTCCGTGAGATTCGGGCCACTGCACTCCAGTCGCGGGCAACAGAAGCGAGACTCCGCCTCAAAAAAAGAAAAAAAAAAAAAATATTTAAAATCAGCCAGCGTGGTGGTACGTGACCCTGTAGTACCAGCTATCCTACTTGGAGGGCCTGAGGTGGGAGGATTCACTTCAACCTGCGAGGCGTCAGGCTGCAGTGAGCTATATCATGCGTACTGCATTCCAGCCTGGGTGACAGAGTACAAGACCCTGTCTTCAACAGAAACACAAAGTAAAAATAAAAGACCTATTAGATGTTTCAGAGGTCAGTATAGTATTTAGCAGAAAATTCTAGCAGAACACCAAGGATGTTCTAGATGAGTTTTAGGAGCACATCAATTGCCTTCCCAGGGGCATTCATCTATACAGTATTTATTTGTGCGTTCCCGGGAATGGGGTGCAAGAAGTGAGCAAGACAGCTTCCAGCCGCAGGGGTTCCTGGTGTCAGAGCCGTGGGAATCCATGGGATCCCGCGGGGGCCCAGCCTGGCTGCGGAGTCGCGGGGCGTTAACAGGAACCAGGGCTACCACGATGCCCTGTGTGCCCCAATGTGGAGCCTTTGGGCCTGCTGAAGCTTCTAATGAAATAGTAGGTTGGTGCATAAGCAATTGTGGTTTTTTGTTTGTTTGTTGTTTGAGCCGCTCACTCTGTTGCCCCCAGGCTGGAGTGTAGTGGGCACAATCTCATCTCACGCAACCTCTGCCTGTCCCGGTTCAAGCAATTCCTCCCTGTCTCAGCCTTCCCAAGTAGCTGAGATACAGGCGCCCATCACACGTCTGCTAATTTTTGTATTTGTAGTAGAGATGGGGCGTTTTGCCATTGTTGGCCAGGCTGGTCTCAAATTCCTGACCTCAGGTGATCCCCCACCTCAGCTCCCAAAAGTGCTGGGATTACGACGTGAGCCACTGTGGTCCAGTCAGCAATTAATTTGCGCACCAATGTGTTTTTTTTGTTTGCTTTGTTGTTTTGTTTTTTTTTTGGAGACGGAGTCTGCTGTGTCGCCCCGGCTTGGGAGTGGCAGTGGCCGGATCTCAGCTCACTGCACAGCTCCGCTCCCGCGGTTCACGCCATCTCCTGCCTCAGCCTCCCGATACGCTGGGACTACAGCACCCCGCCACCTCTCCGGCTAGTTTTTTTGTATTTTTTTATGAAGAAGACGGGGTTTCCCACCATGTTCGCCAGGATGGTCTTGATCTCACTGACCTCGTGATCAGTCCGTCTCGGACTCCCCAGAAGTGTGGGATTACAGGCTTGAGTCCCACCGCGCCGGCCTGTTTTTTCTGTTTTTTTTGAGATGGAGTCTTGCTATGGTTGCCCAGACTGGACTGGAGTACAGTGGCACGATCTCAGCTCACCGCAACCTCCACCTCCCAGGTTCAAGTGATTATCCTGCTTCAGCCTCCCTAGTAGCTGGGATTACAGGCATGTGCCACCACGCCCGGCTAATTTTTGTATTTTTAGTAGAGACCGGTTTCACCATATTAGCCAGGCTGGTCTGGAACTCCTGACCTCATGATCCACCCGCCTCTGGTATTATAGGTGTGAGCCACTGCGCCCAGCCTGCAATTGAGGTTTTAATGGCAAAAACCACAATTACTTTTGCACCACCCTAATATAAAGACACAATTATCCTCCCCATTTTCCAGATAAAGAACCTCTGCCTGGGACACGTGTACCCGGAACAGTTAGGTTTTGGTTTTGAACTCAGTGCATGATTGCCCCCCAGGTCAGGAGGGGGCACTATTGTGTAGGGGTGGAGAGGAGGGGCAGAGGTTAGGATGGCTCCGAGTGCACAATTCAAAGTTGCCTGGGGCCACTCTAGGCACAGAGGCAGGGGCCAGGGCTGGCTTTAAGGCCAGCTCCTTCTGCAGTCTGAGGAGTGGATCAGAAGGGACCAGCACCTGGTGAGTGCTCTGCTTGAACCATCTTTTTTTTTTTTTTTAATGGAGTCTTACTCTGTCGCCCAGGCTGGAGTGCAGTGGTGTGATCTTGGCTCACTGCAAGCTCTACCTCCTGGGTTCACGCCATTACTCCTGCCTCAGTCTCCCGAGTAGCTGGGACTACAGGTGCCAGCCACCACGCCTGGCTAATTTTTTGTATTTTTAGTAGAGACAGGGTTTCACCATGTTAGCCAGGATGGTCTCGATCTCCTGACCTCATGATCCACCTGCCTCAGCCTCCCAAAGTGCTGGTATTACAGGTGTGAACCACCACGCCTGGCCCCTTGAACCATCTTGAAACTGGAACCAAGGGGTCCACATTTTTGTTTTATGCTGAGTGTGTCCTGCCATGGGCTTTCTTTCTTTTCTTTTTTCTTTTCCTTTTTTCTTTCTTTCTTTCTTTTTTTTTTTTTTTTTTTGAGACGGAGTCTCACTCTGTCACCCATGCTGGAGCACAGTGGTGCGATCTCGGCTCACTGCAAGCTCCGCCTCCCGGGTTCACGCCATTCTCCTGCCTCAGTTTCCAGAGTAGCTGGGACTACAGACGCCTGCCACTACGCCTGGCTAATTTTATTTTTTTATTTTTTTAGTAGAGACGGAGTTTCACTGTGTTAGCCAGGATGGTCTCGATCTCCTGACCTCGTGATCCACCCGTCTTGGCCTCCCAAAGTGCTGAGATTACAGGCGTGAGCCACCGCACCCGGCCTGGGAGCTTTCTATTGCATTATAGTGGAGCCCTCAGGACATTATAGCTGTTCTGGGGGAGCCTGGGTGACAGTCTAAGAGGGTTCTAATAGATCCCTGGGGACATGAGAGCAGGATCTCAGGGAGGGAAAGGGTGTAGTCAGGGCTCATTAGAGCAGAACCCTGAGGATCTGATGCCAGTCAGCCAGCTGATGCTATCAATGGGCTCCGGAGACATCGCAGGACCCCAGGGCATCTGGAAGGGTTTCCCAGGTGGCACTAAGGGGCCTTGAGGCCTTTTTCTATTTTTCTTTAGGGTCTCGCTCAGTCATCCAGGCTGGAGTGCAGTAATGCAATCATGGCTCACTGCAACCTTGACTGAGGCCTTTTTCTTCTATGGCAGGAAGGAGGGCTATGATGGGGAATGTCTAGGCAGACCCCTGGCAGGCCTCTTGGCTAAAGTCCCAGGCCATTATAACAGCAAGAAGAGGAGATCAGAATGGGGCAAGGAAAGACACTCCAGATGACCATGGCCGGCTGAATCGTGGCCTCAAAGGTGACCATGCCCTCATCCCCCAAAACCTCTGACTATGGCCTTATATGGGAAAAAAGGACTTTGTGATGTGATTAGGTTAGGTTTAGATGGGGAGATGATCTTGGATTATCCAAGTGGCCCTAAACACAATCACAGGACTCCTTTGGAGAGGGAGGCAGGCGGGTTGGTGTCGGAGAGAGAAGACGTGAGGACCAACATAAGGGTCAGAAAGGGGAGAGGATGCCGTACTGCTGGCCTTGAAGATGGAGGAGTGGGCCATGAGCCAAGGAATGCTGGTCGCCTCTAGAACCTGGGAAAGGCAAAAACAACGATTCTTCCCTGGAGCCTCCAGAAAGAACACAAAACGGCTGGGCGCGGTGGCTCATGCCTGTAATCCCAGCACTTTGGGAGGCTGAGGCAGGCGGATCACAAGGTCAGGAGTTCGAGACCAGCCTGGCCAATATGGTTGAAATGCCGTCTCTACTAAAAATACAAAAATTAGCTGGGCTTGGTGGTGGGCACCTGTAATCCCAGCTACTTGGGAGGCTGAGGCAGGAGAATCACTTGAACCCAGGAGGCAGAGGTTGCAGTGAGCTGAGATCACACCACTGCACTCCAGCCTGGGTGACAGAGCCAGACTCCATCTAAAAAAAGAACACAAGACCTGTGAGTATCATAGGTGGTCCAAGGAGCTTTACGAATGTCATGGTAATGTTACAGCAGGGCCCTGGGGACATGAGAGCTAAGGCTGGGTTATAGAGGACCCCACAGTGATGGTAGTCAGACTTCCAGCAAAAACATAGCAGGCTCCTGGGGGACACCGTAATAGGGCATTGAGGACTCTGTCAGGGTCCAAGGAACCTTAGAATGAGGCCCAGGGAAGGCGAAGCTTGAAGTGAGCCGAGATCACGCCGCTGCACTCCAGCCTGGGTGACAAAGTGAGACTCCGTCTTCTTTCTTTCTTTCTTTTTTTTTTTTTTTTTTTGAGACGGAGTCTCGCTCTGCCGCCCAGGCTGGAGTGCAGTGGCCGGATCTCAGCTCACTGCAAGCTCCGCCTCCCGGGTTTACGCCATTCTCCTGCCTCAGCCTCCCGAGTAGCTGGGACTACAGGCGCCCGCCAGGTCGCCCGGCTAGTTTTTTGTCTTTTAGTAGAGACGGGGTTTCACCGTGTTAGCCAGGATGGTCTCGATCTCCTGACCTCGTGATCCGCCTGTCTCGGCCTCCCAAAGTGCTGGGATTACAGGCTTGAGCCACCGCACCTGGCCTAGAATTCTTAAGAAGTTAAAGCAGGTTCCCTCTGTCTGTTAGGAGTGGACCTTGGCATGGGTGTCACTGGATCTTCTAGTAGGACACAGGGAGAATCAGAAAAATGAAGACATTCCAGACAACGAGAACAGAGATTTTTTTTTTTTTTTTTTTTTT
>NW_016807449.1:2229661-2246699 GCF_001698545.2 Rhinopithecus bieti | reverse complement strand
GTTAAAATATTTCAAAAGAAAAAAGGAAAGTCATCAAATCATCAAAACTTACTCTATTAAAATGCATGTTACAGAACCTTAAGAAAGGTTTTGCAGGAGATTATAGAGTTAAGTTAACCCCTTAGAGGTTAAGATCTCTGTGTGAATTAGAACTGCCCTGTTTTGGTGTTGGATGGCCCACCGAAGGAACTATAGACAAGGAACGATTGGCCATGTATTTAAAGTGGTGACAGGGGTCGGAGGACAGCCAGTGTACCTAGATCAAGTTCCTTTATATTGACTCATGGTTAAATATAACACAGACAAAACCAGCATAAACGTAGCCCTGTTTAACAGCTTATTGCAAAAAAGCCAAAAGTAAAAGTAAGAGCAGCTTCAGCAGCAGACACGGAGTTAAAAAACAGAGTCCCAGAAACAGCAAGAGAAGCCAGTTTTGCAGGAGCCGCCAGAGATCATAGAAATTCTTTCTCCATATGTCCCAGCCTACTGCCCCGCTTTACCGAGGCCAACAGCCCCCTCAGAAACGAGATTTAGGAGCTAACACGACCCAGGTCTCACCTCGAAGGGGAGGATCGGAGAGGCCAAGGAAGGAAGTCAAGATAGCCAAGTGGGACATCTCAGATCTGGTCTTGCTCAAGCTATGCAAATACCTCTCAGGGAGACGTGAGGACCTGTCTATTATAATGACCAGGCCCACATCCGTGGGGGCAACAGACTTTCATCTATCAGCCCTTTTCAACCATTCATCTACTAAACTGGAAACACCCTGAACCCACCACCTTGCTCCCGGCAGCTAGAGCCCTG
The DNA here is from genome assembly GCF_001698545.2 of Rhinopithecus bieti. Taxonomy (NCBI): domain Eukaryota; kingdom Metazoa; phylum Chordata; class Mammalia; order Primates; family Cercopithecidae; genus Rhinopithecus; species Rhinopithecus bieti. The sequence goes on along the minus strand of NW_016807449.1, from coordinate 2,245,895 downwards.
TCGAGCATGACTGTGAAGAGGTGTTGGACTCAAGTTTACTCTAGCAGACCTGACCTCCGGGACCAGCCTTGGGCATCAGTAGACTAGGAGCTATATGGGGATGGGAACAGCTTTGTCAACCCACAAGGAGAAAGAGGTGCAGAATATGCAGTGGTAACCCTGGACACTGTCATTAAGCTGAGCTCATTGCTTTAATTTGGGCCTTAGAACTCAGTAAAGGTAAGGCTGTAAACACTTACACTGACTCTCAGTATGCCTGTTTAACCCTCCAAGTGCATGGAGAATTATATAAAGAAAAGAGCCTGTTAAACTCTAGGAAAAAGGGGAAAAAAACACCCAGAGAATGCAACTTAGCTTCAGTGTTTGCAGAGGTACTGAGAAGCACTTCTGCAGAGGTTAAGAGCTGGTAGAAAAAAGCAAGTAATATAAAAAAATTCCGGGCCGGGCGCGGTGGCTCAAGCCTGTAATCCCAGCACTTTGGGAGGCCGAGACGGAAGGATCACGAGGTCAGGAGATCGAGACCATCCTGGCGAACACAGTGAAACCCCGTCTCTAGTAAAAAATACAAAAACTAGCTGGGCGAGGTGGCGGGCGCCTGTAGTCCCAGCTACTCGGGAGGCTGAGGCAGGAGAATGGCATAAACCCGGGAGGTGGAACTTGCAGTGAGCTGAGATCCGGCCACTGCACTCCAGCCTGGGCGACAGAGCGAGACTCCGTCTCAAAAAAAAGAAAAAAAAAAAAAAAGCCAAAAGTAAAAGTAAGAGCAGCTTCAGCAGCAGACACGGAGTTAAAAAACAGAGTCCCAGAAACAGCAAGAGAAGCCAGTTTTGCAGGAGCCGCCAGAGATCATAGAAATTCTTTCTCCATATGTCCCAGCCTACTGCCCCGCTTTACCGAGGCCAACAGCNCCTTTAAAAGGCCAAGGATTTCTTTTCGAGGAGCTTGGCTCTTAAGACGCGAGTCTGCCGATGCTCCCGGCAGTATAAAAAACCTCTTCCTTCTTTAATCCGGTGTCTGAGGAGTTTTGTCTGTGGCTTGTCCTGCTACATAACCTCCACCTCCCGGGTTCAAGCAATTCTCCTGACTCAGCCTCCAGAGTAGCTGGGACTACAGGTGCTCCACCATGCCCAGTTAATTTTTTTTTTTTTGAGATGGAATCTCGCTCCCAGGCTGGAGTGCAGTGGCATGATCTCGGCTCACTGCAAGCTCCATCTCCCGGGTTCACCCCATTCTTCTGCTTCAGCCTCCGGAGTAGCTGGGACTACAGGTGCTCACCACCACGACTGGCTACTTTTTTGTATTTTTAGTAGAGATGGGGTTTCACTGTGTTAGCCAGGATGGTGTCGATCTCCTGACCTCGTGATCCGCCCGCCTCGGCCTCCCAAAGTGCTGGGATTACAGGCTTTAGCCACCGCGCCCAGTCTAATTTTTGTATTATTAGTAGAGACGGGGGTGTCACCATATTGGCCAGGCTGGTCTCGAACTCCTGACCTCGTGATCCGCCCGCCTCTGCCTCCCAGCGTCCTGGGATTACAGGCGTGACTCACTGCGCCCAGCCAGCAGAAGGATATTAAAGAGCACCTGCAGGAACTTTCTAACGGGATGTCGGGGAAAGGGCTTGAAGGAGGAACTACGGAGGCTTCCAGAAGATTTTGATTAACAGCAAGCGCTAGGAAAGGCCACAGGGATACAAAAGGGTAGGAGGAGGATCCAGAGACTTCCAAGTTGTAGACTTTGGAGGCATCCGGTTCCTTTCCCAGCTTTGTCAAGAATTCCCTGGGAGGCGGACACCCTCAAAATAAAAAACGGGAACCACAGAGAAGGGGAAAAAGAAGAACCACAAGCGTTTTGAGAAACAAACAGAGGCTGGGCCTAGGGCCTGGGGTGTGCCCTGCAACTGGGGGGGTGGGGCTGGATGATCTTGGAGTCAGGGAGCAGCAGCCTCCCACAGGATGTGAGAGAGGAACTGGGGTCTCCAGTCACGGGAGCCAGGAGCCGGCCAGGGCCGCAGGCAGGAAGGGAGCGAGGCTGAAGGGAACGTGAGCCGACCAGGGCCCGATTGAGGGAGGAGGGACTACGGGCCTGGACCCCTGGGTCTGAGGGAGGAGGGGCTGGGGGTCTCGACATTGGTTCTGAGGGAGGAGGGGCCGGGGGCCTGGACATTGGGTCGGAGGGAGGAGGCACTGGGGGTCTGGACACTGGGTCGGAAGGAGGAGGGGCCGGGGGCCTGGACTCCTGGGTCTGAGGGAGGAGGGGCTGGGGTCTGGACTCCTGGTCCAAGGGAAGAGGGGCTGGGGGCCCGGACCCGAGGGCCTGTGGGAGGAGGAACTGGGGCCCCGACTCCTGGTCCAAGGGAAGAGGGGCTGGGGACCCGGACTCCTGGTCCGAGGGAAGAGGGACTGGTGGCCTGGACTCCTCGGTCCGAGGGAGGAGGGGTTGGGGGTCCGGACTCCGGGGTCCGAGGGAGGCGGGGCTGGGGCCTGGGGGGGACGGAAGGGGCGTGGCCGAGCTCGGGGCCGGGACTCTCAGCCTATCAAGTTTCTGTAATTAATTAACTAAGTGAGATCCAGTTCAGGGGTGAAAGTTCTTCAGGTAGGAGGAGGGCATTGTTGTCAGTCTGGACCGAGCCCGCAGAGCCCCTCCTCGGCGTCCTGGTCCCGGCCCTGCCCTTGGTACCCCGGGAGGAAGGGGCGGGCCGGGGGTCGGGAGGAGTCACGTGCCCCCTCCCGCCCCAGGTCGTCCTCTCAGCATGAGGGTCCCGCGGCCTCAGCCCTGGGCGCTGGGGCTCCTGCTCTTTCTTCTGCCCGGGAGCCTGGGCGCAGGTGAGGGCCGCTCCGGGCCGGGGCCCTGCTGCAGGCGGGCGGTGGGAGGCGGCCCCAGGCAGGCAGGGGCGAAGCCAGCGGGACCCGAGTTCCCCGCGAGTCCCGGGCGCTGCCTTCTCCGCTCAGTTCACTTTCTCAGCGTCTCCTGCTGGGCCTGAGGCTGAGAACCACCTGTCGCCTCTGTGTCTCTGTTTCCCTCTCTCTCTCTCTGGGCCTCTGTCTCTCTGGGTCTCTGTTTCTCTCCCTGGGTCTCTGTCCCTGTCTTTCTCTCTCTCTGGGTCTCTGTCCCTCTCTCTTTGTCTGGGCCTCTGTCTCTGGGGTCGGTCTCTCTCTCTCTCTCCCTCCCTCCCTCTCTCCCTCTCTCCCTCCTCCCTCTCTCCCTCCTCTCTCCCTCCCTCCCTCCCTCCTTCTCTGTCTCTCTCTGGGTCTCTGTCTCTCTCTCTCTCTCTCTCTCTCTCTCTCTCTCTCTGGGTCTCTGTCCTGTCTCTCTGGGTCTCTGTCCCCTCCCTCTGAATCTTCCCTCTCCCTCCATAATAGATTCTTCTCCCTCCCTGGATATCTGTCCCACTGCAATCTAGTTCCCCGCCCATGTGCTCCCTTCAGCTCTATCTCTGTCTCCAGAAAGCCACCTCTCCCTCCTGTACCACCTCACCGCGGTGTCCTCGCCTGCCCCGGGGACTCCTGCCTTCTGGGTGTCTGGCTGGCTGGGCCCGCAGCAGTACCTGAGCTACAATAGCCTGCGGGGCCAGGCGGAGCCCTGTGGAGCTTGGGTCTGGGAAAACCAAGTGTCCTGGTATTGGGAGAAAGAGACCACAGATCTGAGGATCAAGGAGAAGCTCTTTCTGGAAGCTTTCAAAGCTTTGGGGGGAAAAGGTGAGATTCAAATCCGGAGGGGCAAGGGGCTGGGTCCATGCTCCTGGGCCCCGCTTACCTGTGTGTGGGCGCCCCAGGCCCCTACACTCTGCAGGGCCTGCTGGGCTGTGAACTGAGCCCTGACAACACCTCAGTGCCCACCGCCAAGTTCGCCCTGAACGGCGAGGAGTTCATGAATTTCGACCTCAAGCAGGGCACCTGGGGTGGGGACTGGCCCGAGGCCCTGGCCATCAGTCAGCGGTGGCAGCAGCAGGACAAGGCGGCCAACAAGGAGCTCACCTTCCTGCTATTTTCCTGCCCACACCGGCTGCGGGAGCACCTGGAGAGGGGCCGTGGAAACCTGGAGTGGAAGGGTGAGCCGGATCTGCAGCCACAGGCTATTCTGTCCTCTCTGCCATCACGCCCGCTTGCCTCAGTTCCCCTGTCAGGACCCTCAGTCAGCCTCCCACTGCAGCCCACGCTCTGCCCCCCCATTCCTCAGGTGTTCTTCTACATTCAGCCCTCCCATGGCTCCCCAGCGCCCCCCAAGACAAACTCTTGGCTTCCTTGCCTTTCTTTGTTGAGACGGAGTTTCGCTGTTGTTGCCCAGGCTGGAGTGCAATGATGTGATCTCGGCTCACTGTAACCTCTGCCTCCCGGGTTCAAGTGATTCTCCTGCCTCAGCCTCCCTAGTAACTGGCATGCATCACCATACCCGGCTAATTTTGGATTTTTAGTAGAGACGGGGTTTCTTTTTTTGAGACGGAGTCTCGCTCTGTCACCCAGGCTGGAGTGCTGTGGCCGGATCTCAGCTCACTGCAAGCTCCGCCTCCCGGGTTCACGCCATTCTCCTGCCTCAGCCTCCCAGGTAGCTGGGACTACAGGCGCCGCTATGTCGCCCGGCTAGTTTTTTTTTTGTAGTTTTTAGTAGAGACGGGGTTTCACCGTGTTAGCCAGGATGGTCTTGATCTCCTGACCTCGTGATCCGCCCGTCTCGGCCTCCCAAAGTGCTGGGATTACAGGCTTGAGCCACCGCGCCCGGCCGAGACGGGTTTCTTCATGCTGGTCAGGCTGGTCTCAAATTCCCAACTGCAGGTGATCCGCCCATCTCAGCCTCCCAAAGTGCTGGGATTACAAGCGTGAGCCATCGCACCTGGCTTTTTTTTTTTTTGAGACAGATTCTCACTCTATCACCCCAGGCTGGAGTGTGGTGGCACAATCTCGGCTCACTGCAGCCTGAACCTCCCAGGCTCAAGCAATCCTCCCACCTCAGCCTCCCAAGTAGCTGGGACCACAGCATCGTCACACCTGGCTGACTTTAATTTTTGTAGACATGGTGTCTCACTATGTTGCCCAGGCTGGTCTTGAACTCCTAGGCTCAAGCAGTCCTCCTGCTTTGGCCTCCTGAATAGCTGAGATTACAGGTGCATACCACCATAACTGGCTAGTTTTTTTTTTTAGTTTTCCGCACAGTCTGCTACCCAGGCTAGTGTGCAGCAGCGTGATCTCACCTCGCTGCACACTCTGCCTCCTGGGTTTAAGCAATTCTCCTGCTGCAGCCTCATGAGTAGCTGGCACTACAGGCACATCCACCATCTCTGGCTAGTTTTTGTACTTTTAGTAGAGACAGGGTTTCGTCATGTTAGCTAGGCTGGTCTCAAACTCTTGACCTCAAGTGATCCACCCACCTCAGCCTCCCAAAGTGGTGGGATTACAGGCATGAGCCACCGCATCTGACCGTACCTGGCTAATTTTAAAAATTTGTTGTAGAAATGGCATCTCGCTATGCTGCCCAGGCCAGACTCAAACTCCTGGCCTCAAGTGATTCTCCCACTTTGGCCTCCCAGGGTGCTGGGATGACAGGTGTGAACCACTGTGCTTGGCCTTCCTTGCCTTAATGCCCTCATCAGACCCATGCAGCAGCACTTGTCTCTACACAGCTGTCAGAGTCTACGCTCCAGCCACCCAACATGAGCAATCTTCTCCCTCTGAGCATTTGCTCATCCAGTTCCCCCGGCCCCTCTCTGTTCCACCCTTCCCCCTCTCTGCATATACTCCAGCCCTCATTCTTCTTCAAGTTCGGGGCTGGATATCACTTCCTCTGAGAGGCCTTCTCTCAGCTCTGTAGGGCAGAGTTCACTGTTTCCTCCCCAGCGGCCCCCAGATCCCCACTCATTCAACTGTCGGCCAAGAGCATTTGCACTGCCAGACGCTGTTCTGGGCCTTGAGCAAAGAGGGAAGTGACACACGTTCACCCTCTGCGGCTTCCAGGCTGCTGGACAAAGATAGATACCGGCTGGAGATTTGCACAGATATTCATTCCAAGTGCCACAAAGGAGAAGTTGAGACTTAACCAGGTAGTTTTTCTTTGATCGTCTTCTTTCTTTTTTAAGTAGGGAAAATTTCTTTTTTTTTTGAGATGGAGTCTCACTCTTGTCGCCCAGGCTGGAGTGCAATGGCGCAATCTCGGCTCACTGCAACCTCCGCCTCCCGGCTTCAAGTGATTCTCTGCCTCAGCCTCCGAGTGGCTGGAGGACTACCAGGCACGCACCACCTAATTACCTGCGCTAATTTTTGGTATTTTTTTTTTTATTTTTTATTTTTATTTATTTTTAATTTTAATTAATTTATTTTATTTTTTTGAGACGGAGTCTCGCTCTGTCACCCAGTCTGAGTGCTGATGGCCAATCTCAGCTCAATGCAAGCTCGACTCCCGGGTCACGCCATTCTCCTGCCTCGCCTCCCAGGTAAGCTGGGACTACAGGCGCCGCCACCTCGGCCCGGCTAGTTTTTTTTGTAGTTTTTAGTAGGAGACGGGTTTCACGTGTTAAGCCAGGATGATCTCGATCTCACTGATCTTGCATCCGCCGTCTCGGGCCTGCGCAAAGTGCTAGGATTACAGGCTTGAGCCACCGGCGCACCGGCTCCCCCAGGCTGTATTTTTTTTTAGTAGAGACAGGGTTTCCCATGTTGGCCAGGATGGTCTGATCTCTTGACCTCGTCACCACCTGCCTCGGTTCCAAAGTGCTGGGATTACAGACATGAGCCACTGCGCCTGGCCTTTTTTTTTTGAGACAGACTTTTGCATTGTTGCCCAGGCTGCAGTGCAGTGGCACAGTCTTGACTCACTGCAACCTCCGCCTCCCAGGGTCAAGCAATTCTCCTACCTCAGCCTCCCGAGTAGCTGGGAATACAGGCACGCACCACCATGCCTGGCTAATTTTTGTATTTTTAGTAGAGACAGGTTTCACCATGCTGGCCAGGCTGGTCTCGAACACCTCATCTCGTGATCCGCCCACCTTGGCCTCCCAAAGTGCTGGGATTATAGGCGTGAGCCACCACACCTGGCCTAAGTAGGGAAAGTTTCAAACCACACTTAAGTAGACACAATAGTATAAAAAGGACCAGGCATGGTGGCTCATGCCTGTAATCACAGCATTTTGGGAGGCCAAGGCAGGTGGATTGCTTGATCCCAGGAGTTCAAGACCAGCCTGGGCAACATAGCAAGACCTCATCTCTAGAGGCAGTGGTATGTGCCTCTACTCCCAGCCACTGGGGAAGCTATGGTGGGAGGATCACTTGAGCTTAGGAGTTTGAGGCTGTAGTGAACTGTGATTGCAATCCTACACTCCAGCCCAGACGACAGAGCCAGACCCTGTCTCAAAAAGAAAAAAAATATGGTGGCCAGACGCGGTGGCTCATGCCTGAATTCCAACACTTTGGGAGGCTGAGGTGGGCGGATCACTTAACAGGAGTTTGAGATAAGCCTGGCCAACATAGTGAAACCCCATCTCTACTAAAAATACAAAAATTAGCCGGGTGCAGTAGTGGGCGCTTGTAATCCCAGCTATTCGGGAGGCTGAGGCAGGAAAATCACTTGATCCTAGGAAGCAAGAGTTTGTAGTGAGCTGAGATGAGGCCACTGCACTCAAGCCTGGGCAACAGAGCAAGACTCTGTCTCAAAGAAAGAAAGAAAAAAAGAGAGAGAGAGAGGAAGGAAAGGAAGGGAGCCTCCCATCACTGAGACTTAATAATAATAATCAACCCATGGTCTTTTGAATTTCACATACATCCTCACTCACTTCCCCACCCCACCTCACATTAAGCTTTGGTAAATCTCAGCCATCACAGTGTTTCTTTCTTTGTTTTCTGAGATGGAGTCTCACTCTGTCATGCAGGAGTGCAGTGGCTCAGTCTCGGCTCACTGCAAGCTTCACCTCCCAGGTTCAAACGATTCTCCTGCCTCAGCCTCCTGAGTAGTTGGGATTACAGGCGCCTGCTGCCTCGCCCAGCCAATTTTTGTATTTTTAGTAGAGTCGAGGTTTCACCATATTGGCCAGGCTGGTTTTTTTTTTTTTTTTTTTTGAGGCGGAGTCTCCCTCTGTTGCCCAGGCCGGAGTGCAGTGGCCGGATCTCAGCTCACTGCAAGCTCCGCCTCCCGGGTTCACGCCATTCTCCTGCCTCAGCCTCCTGAGTAGCTGGGACTACAGGTGCCCCCCACCACGCCTGGCTAGTTTTTTGTATTTTTTGGTAGAGATGGGGTTTCACCGTGTTCGCCAGGATGGTCTCGATCTCCTGACCTCGTGATCCGCCCGTCTCGGCCTCCCAAAGTGCTGGGATTACAGGCATGAGCCGCCGCGCCCGGCCGGTAAATGTTTTTAAAGTTTGAATCAGCATCCAGCAAGGTTCACATATTTTGTTATCTTTTCAGTGTCTTTTTCTGATTGTTGAATTTTTTTCTTTTTTCTTTTTTTTTTAATTGAGACAGGGTCTTGCTCTGTTGCCAGACTGGAGTCCAGTGGTGCAATCATAGCTCACTGCAGCCGGAACCTCCTGAGCTCAAGTAATTCTCCCACTTGAGCCTTGCCAGTAGCTAGGACCACAGGTGTACGCCATCAGGCCTAACTATTTTTTTCGTTTGTTTTTTGAGACGAAGTCTTACTCTGTCGCCCAGACTGGAGTGCAAAGGCACGATCTCGGCTCATTGCAACTTCTGCCTCCCGGGTTCAAGCAGTTCTCCTGCCTCAGCCTCCCGAGTAGCTGGGATTACAGGCACACGCCACCATGCCCGGCTATTTTTTGTATCTTTAATAGAGACAGAGTTTCACCATGTTGGCCAGGCAGGTTTCAAACTCCCAACTCCAGGTGATCCACCTCCCTCGGCCTCCCAAAGTGTTGAGATTACAGGCGTGAGCCACCACGCTCAGCCGTATTTTTGTTTTCTTCTTTTTTTTTTTTTGGAGACAGAGTCTTGCTCTCTCGCCCAGGCTGGAGTGCAGTGGTGCCATCTCAGCTCACTGCAACTTCCACCTCCCAGGTTCAAGCGATTCTCCTGCCTCAGCCTCCTGAGTAGCTGGGATTACAGGCGCCTGCCACCACGCCTGGCTAATTTTTGTATTTTTAGTAGAGACGGGGTTTCACATGTTAGCCAGGATGGTCTCGATCTCCTGACCTCGTGATCCGCCCTCCTCGGCCTCCCAAAGTGCTGGGATTACAGGCATGAGCCACTGTGCCCAGCCATACTTTTTGTATTTTTAGAAGAGACAAGGTTTCACCATGTTGGTCAGGCTGGTCTTGAACTCCTGACCTTGTGATCTGCCTACCTCGGCCTCCCAAAGTGCTGGGATTACAGGCATGAGCTACTGTGCCCTGCTGGATTCCAATTTTTTATCATATAGGTGTTTTGCAAATATTCCTTCCACTCTCTAAGTTGTCTTTTCATTGTTTTAACTGTGCCTTTCAGAAAGAAAAGTTTTAACTTCGATAAAATAGTTTATTCTTTTTTTTTTTAATCATGGATTATGCTTTTGGTGTCTTAGAAGTAATCACCAAACCCAAAATCAGGTAGATCTTCTCCTGTGTATTTTAAGAGTTTTAAAGTTTTGCATTTTACAGTTAGGTCTGTGATTCATTTTGAGGTAATTTGAGTTACTTGTGATCTTGAGTGTCTTTTGATTTACAGGTTTCCCATTTTCTTTTCTTTTCCCCTTGTAATTGTGGTTTGAAGAAAGTCCGTTTATGTCCTATTGAGTTTCCCCCAGACTGAATTTTACCCTTTGCATCCTCTGATGTTGCTGGACATAGTCCTCCTTCTCTTCTTTAAAGGAGCAGCTCGATCTGCAAGCTTGATCAGATTCTGGTTCAGTTTTTATGGCAAGAAAACTTTCTGGGTAGTTGGTGGCTACGTCTGTGTGCATAGGCTGCAAACATCTGCTCGCTTCTGTGCTGTTCTGTGGACCACTGGATTCAAGTGTTACAAAGTTCTCTGTCAGGTTTTCTCCTGATACTTTTAGCGGACATAGCGGACAGCAGTGGCCACTGCCTTAATCTTTTTTATTTATTTATTTATTTTTGAGATGGAGTCTTGCTCTGTCACCCAGGCTGGAGTGCAGTGGTGTGATCTCGGCTCACTGCAACCTCTGCCTTCCAGGTTCAAGCGATTCTCCTACCTCAGCCTCCTGAGTATCTGGGATTACAGGCGCATGCCACTATGCCTGGCTAATTTTTGTATTTTTTTGGTAGAGATGGGGTTTCACCATTGTTGGTCAGGCTGGTTCTTGAACTCCATGACTTTGTGATCGCACTTCTGCCCTCGCCCTCCCAAAAATGCTGGGATTACCGCATGAGCCACTGCACCTAGCCTTTTTTTTTTTTTTTTTTTTTTTTTTCTTTGAGACGGAGAGTCTCCCTCCTGTCACCAGGCCAGAGTGGCAGTGGCATGATCCTTCGGTTCAGCTGCAACCGTCCACCTCCCAGGGTTCAAGTGAGTCCTTCCTGCGCATGCCTCCTTAGTCGCGTGGAATTACAGGTGCACACCACCACACCAGCTAATTTTTTTTTTTTTTGAGACGGAGGTGCTTGCTCTGTCTGCCAGTGCTGCGAGTGCAGTGTGCGGATTCTCAGCCACTGCAAGTCTGCCGTCCTGGGTGTCACGCATGTCTCGTCCGCCTCTAAGCCGTCACGGAGCAGCTGGGTACTTACAGGCGTGCTTCCACACCATTGTTGTCACCACAACGCCCGTGCTAGTTTTGTATTTTTGAGTACAGAACGGGGTTTGCACCATGTTATTTCCAGGATGGTCTTGATCTCCTGACCTTCGTATCCGCGTCCGCCTCGGCCCTTTCCAAAGGTGCTGGGATTACAGCGTGAGGCCCACCGCGCCTGGTCTACTTAATTTTGTATTTTTACTAAAGACATGTGGGTTCACGCATGTTGGCCAGGATGGAATTCTTTTTTTTTGGAGATGGAGTGTTCAACTCTTATTGCCCCAGGGCTGGTAGTACAATGGCATGAACCTCTGGCTCATGCAACGCTCTGCCTGTCTCCTAGATTTCAGTGGATCCTCGCTGCCTCAGGCCTCACAGGGTATCTGGTGACTAAGGCAATAGCGCGCCATGCACAGAGCTAATTTTTTATATTTTTTTTAGTAGAGACGGGGGTTTCACCATGTTATGGGAAGCTGGTTCTGAACTTCTTCTGACATCAGGTGTATCTGCCTGCCCAGCCTCCCAGAATGCTGGGATTACAGGACGTGAGCCACCACTGCCTGGCCTGGTGTTGGGTATTTTGTTAAACAGAACCAAAGGCCAGACAGATTTTCTGCTGCTTGGGTTTTAGTCTATATTTGGAACTACCTGGGAGTGCTAAAAGGCACGCGGCTGTTGAGCGCGACACAGGAAGATACAGATTTGCTGAAAATGTAGTAAACATATAAGTCAGAAGCCAGAACTGATGATGGTCCGTCATGTCCCGGCCCTGTATCCATTCCACTTGACTTGCGTGCAGCAAATTCTGCCACTTGCCAGAGAGGCAGCTGCCAGGAGAGAGAAGCTGCTGGGCTTTCCTGAAGTCAGCGGCAATTGTTTTTCCTTGCTGAGCAATCCAAAACAAAGATAATGCCCAGCCAAGACCCACGATTGTCCAGATTCCACCCTCGTGTCCGAAGGGAACTTTGGGAAGTAATGCCCAGCCCTAGCAGTTTGCTTGAATCTTGCCTTTTTTTTTTTTTTTTTTTTTTCTTTTTTGAGCTGGGATCTTGTCTCTGTCACCCTTGTTGCAGGACTGGGAGTGGAGTGATCACAGTCAGTGCTCCATGTAGCCTTGACTTCCCAAGCTTAAGCAGGTCCTCTCCGCCTCACCTTCCAAGTGCTTGGGACCTACAGCATATTCGCCACCATGCCCTGGCTAACATTTACATCTATTTTTGTTTGTAGAGAGGGGGTATTACTTTTGTTGCCTCAGGCTGGTCTAGCAGTCTTGTGGCTTTGGCCTGTGGTGTCGGTTGACTCAATTGCCCCTATAATGTGCCCAGCACTTTTGGTGAGGCTGAGGCAGGCGGGATCACAAGGTCAGGATTTCCAAGACCAGGCCTGGACAATATGGTGACAACCCTGTCTTCTACTAAAATCATAGACAAAAATTAGCCAGGTGTGGTGGTGGGCGCCCTGATAATCCAGCTACTGGTAGGCTGAGGCAGGAGAATCGCTTAAACCTGGGAGGAGAGGTTGCAGTGAGCTCAAGATCGTGCCACTGTCCCTCCACCTGGGGACAGAAGAAGACTCCATCTCAAAAAAAAAAAAAAAAAATAGGTCCGCTGCGTTGGTGTGCTTCAAGCCTTTATATCCCAGCACTTTGGGAGGCCGAGACGGGAAGGATTCACGAGGTTCAGGAGATCGAGAACCGATTCCTGGGCTAACATGGGTGAAATCCCCGTCTCTACTAAAAAATACAAAAAAGCTAGCCGGGCGAGGTGGCGGGCGCCTGGTAGTCCCAGCTACTCGGGTCTGAGGCAAGAGAATGGCGTAAACTCAGGAGCCGGAGCTTGCAGTTGAGCTGAGATCATGGGCGCCACTTGTTAGCACTCCATGCCTGGGCGCAGAGCGAGACTCCGTCTCAAAAAAAAAAAAAGGCCGGCGCCGGTTGATATCTGTGGCTTCAAGGCCTGTAAATGGCCCAGCACTGTTGTGAGGCCGGAGACGGGCGGATCATGATGTCCAGTAGAGTATCGAGACCATCCCTGTGCTATACACGGTGAAACCTCGCGTCTCTACTAAAAATTACAAAAAACTATGAGTCCGGGCTAGGTGGTGGCGCCGTGAGTCCCAGGCTAATCTCGGGAGGCTGATGGCAGGGAGAATGGCGGGAACTGCCGGAGGTCTGGAGCTTGCAGTTGAGGCCTGAGATCCTGGTTCCACTGCACTCGCAGACCTTGGGTGATCTGAGCAAGACTCCCATCGTTCAAAAAAAAAAATACAATAAGAAAAGAAAAATAATAGAAAATCTCTGTGCTATAAGGGATCCTTCTGCCTTGACTTCCCATATGTGCTGGGATTTGCAGGGTATGGGATCTCACCGACCATTTTTTTTTTTGTGTTTTGAGTACATGGCAAGCTTGCACTGTGTTGCCTTAGACCTGGAGTGCAATAGCGGGATTATGAGTTCATCTTGCAGCCTCATCCTCCCGAAGCTCAGGCAATCCCCTACCTCAGCCTCCCTGAAAGGATGAGGGCACAGGTGTGTACCCTACACGTAGTTAGTTTTTTTTTTTTTTTATTTTTTTTGAGACGGAGTCTTCTCTCTGTCCATCCAGGCTGGAGTGCAGTGGCACGCTATCTCGGCTCACTGCAGCTACCCGCCTCCCAGGGTTCCACCGATTCTCCTTGTCTCAGCCTCCCCGATGATAGTCTGGGACTTACATGGCCGCCCTCCGCCACAGTGCGCCTCGGCTTTCTTTTGTATTTTTAGTAGTAGTACGGGTATTCACCGTGGTTCGGATCTCCTGACCTTGTGATCCGCGTCCTGCCCTCGCCTCCCAAAGTGCTCTGGGATTACAGGCGTGAGCCACCGCGCCCGGCCAAACACGTAGTTAATTTTTAAAATTTTTCAGAGACGGGTTTATCCATGTCGCCCAGGCTGGTCTTGAACTCCTGGCTTCCAGTGATCCTCCTGCCTCAGCTTCCGGAAGTGCTGGGATTACAGGCGTGAAACCACTGCACACAACCTTTTTTCACTCCCTTCACGAAACCTTTGGATGAACAAAAATTCTCAATTTTGGTGAAGTTCAGTTTGTCGATTTCAATTTATACATTTTATAAACTTCATGTTTTTTTTTTTTTTTTTTTTTTTTTAGACGGAGTCTTGCTCTGTCGCCCGGGCTGGAATGCAATGGTGCAACCTCTGCCCACTGCAACCTCCACATCCCGAGTTCAAGTGGTTCTCCTGTCTCAGCCTCCTGAGTAACTGGGACTATAGGCGCCTGCCATCATGCCCAGCTAATTTTATGTATTTTTAGTAGAGACGGGGTTTCACCATATTGGCCATGCTGGTCTTGAACTCCTCACCTTGTGACCCACCTGCCTCAGCCTCCCAAAGTGCTGGGATTACAGGCGTGAGCCACTGTGCCTGGCCCCAAGTTTATAAATTTTAATTTATAAAACTCAATTTTATCTTTGATTCTGTAGCTTTGTTGTGTATTCTCTTTAAGGAATCTTTCCTCCGAGTTATGAAGGTATTCACCTTTGTCTTCTAGAAGCTTGGTTGATAAATAGCCTCCACATTTAGTGATAACATTGATTTTGAGTTAATTGCATGTTATGATGAGGGTAGGAGTTGAGGTTCATATGTCCAGCTAGCATCATTTGTTGCTAGACCATCATCCCCTCTCCCTCACTGGACTGCAGGGGAGTGTGTTTGTGTATAAGGTGTGGATCTGCTTCTGACCCTCTCCTATTCCGCTGATTTATTGGACTTAGTGTCAATACCTCACTCTTGATTTGATGTAGCTTTTTTTCTTTTTTGAAATGGAATCTCACTCTGTCGCCCAGGCTGGAGTGTAGTGGTGTGATCTTGGCTCACTGCAAGCTCCGACTCCCGCGTTCGCGCCATTCTCCTGCCTCAGCCTCCTGAGTAGCTGGGATTACAGGCACCGCCACCACGCCCGGCTCATTTTTTTGTATTTTTAGTAGAGATGGAGTTTCAGTGTGTTAGCCAGGATGGTCTTGATCTCCTGACCTCCTGATCCGCCCACCTTGGCCTCCCAAAATGCTGGGATTGCAGGTGTGAGCGACCGTGCCCTGCCGATTTGATGTAGCGTTATAGAAAGTTCTGATACCTAGACTGGGCATGGTGGCTAATGCCTGCAATCCCAACATTTTGGGAGGCCAAGGCGGGCAGATCACTTGAGGTCAGGAATTCAAGACCAGGCTGGCCAACGTGGTGAAATCCTGTCTCTACTGAAAATACAAAAATTACCCAGGCGTGGTGGCATGCGCCTGTAGTCCCAGCTACTTGGGAGGCTGAGGCACAAGAATCACTTGAGCCTGGGAGGCAGAGGTTGCAGTGAGCCAAGATTGCGCTGTTGCACTCCAGCCCTGGGGGACAGAGAGTCAGTGTAAAAAAAAAAAAAAAGTTTTGATATGTAGTAGGTAACTTCTCCAGCTTTATCACCTGTGTTTTTGTAGGTTATTTGCATTTCTATATACATTTTATTTTTTATTTTTATTTTATTAGACATAGAGTCTCACTAAGTTGCCCAGGCTGTAGTGCAGTGGCTACACCCAGGTGTGATCATAACTCACTCTAGCCTCAAACTCCTGGGCTCAAGGATTCCTCCTGCTTCGGTCTCCAGAGTAGGTGGGACCACAGGCACATCCACCATACTGGCTAATTTTTTTTATTTTTAGTAAAGACTAGGTCTTACTATGTTGCCCAGGCCAGTCTCCAACTCCTGGGTTCAAGTGATCCACCCACCTCATTCTCCCAAAGTGCTGGGATTTCAGGAGTGAACCACTGCCCCCAGCCTGGCTACTAATATTATGTTTAAGGGTTCTGAATCTTTTTTTTTTTTTTTTTTTGAGACGGAGTCTCGCTGTGTCACCCGGGCTGGAGTGCAGTGGCCGGTTCTCAGCTCACTGCAAGCTCCGCCTCCTGGGTTTACGCCATTCTCCTGCCTCAGCCTCCCGAGTGGCTGGGACTACAGGCGCCCGCCACCTCGCCAGGCTAGTTTTTTGTATTTTAAGTAGAGACGGGCTTTCACCGTGTTAGCCAGGAGGGTCTCGATCTCCTGACCTTGTAATCCCCCCGTCTCGGCCT
Organism: Rhinopithecus bieti; assembly: GCF_001698545.2. Taxonomy (NCBI): domain Eukaryota; kingdom Metazoa; phylum Chordata; class Mammalia; order Primates; family Cercopithecidae; genus Rhinopithecus; species Rhinopithecus bieti. The sequence goes on along the minus strand of NW_016807449.1, from coordinate 2,230,131 downwards.
CCCAAAGTGCTGGGATTACAGGCTTGAGCCACTGCACCCGGCCTTTTTTTTTTTTTTTTTTTTTTTTAGACAGAGGTTTACTCTGTCGCCCAGGCTGGAGTGCAATGGTGCAATCTCGGCTCAACGCAACCTCCGCCTCCCGGGTTCAAACAATTCTCCTGCCTTAGCCTCCTGAGTAACTGGGATTATAGGTGTACGCCACCACGTCTGGCTAATTTTTTTGTTTTTGCTTTTGTTTTTTTTTTGAGAAGGAGTCTCGCTCTGTCGCCCAGGGTGGAGTGCAGTGGCCGGATCTCAGCTCACTGCAAGCTCCGCCTCCCGGGTTTACGCCATTCTCCTGCCTCAGCCTCCCGAGTAGCTGGGACTACAGGCGCCCGCCACCTCGCCCGGCTAGTTGTTTTTTTTTGTTTGTTTGTTTTTTGTTTGTTTTTTTTTTTTTTTTGAGGCGGAGTCTCGCTCTGTCGCCCGGA
>NW_016807449.1:2217925-2229036 GCF_001698545.2 Rhinopithecus bieti | reverse complement strand
CTCGGCCTCCCAAAGTGCTGGGATTACAGGCTTGAGCCACCGCGCCCGGCCATTTTTTTGTATTTTTAGTAGAGATGGGATTTTACCATGTTGATCAGGCTGGTCTGGACCCCCTGACCTCGTGATCTACCTGCCTTCACCTCCCAAAGCGCTGGGATTCCAGGTGTGAGCTACTGCACCCATCCTGAATATATTTTTATGAGAGACATTGGCCTTAAGTTCTCTTTCTTATAATGTCCTTTGTTGTCAAGATGATGCTGACCTCATAAAATATGTTGGGAGAGTGTTTCCTCTGTTTTATTGCCTGAAGAGTTTGTGTAGGAGTAGAATCATTTCTACATTGGAAGAATTCACTAATTGATGTCTTCCGGACCTGGAATTTTAGTTTTCGGAAAGTTTTAAACTATGGATTAAAAATTTTAAATAGGCCGAGCGCGGTGCATCACGCCTGTAATCCCAACACTTTGAGAGGCTGAGGTGGGTAGATCACAATGTCAGGAATTTGAGACCAGCTTGGCCAATATGGTGAAACCCTGTCTCTACTAAACACAAAATTACCCGGTGTGGTGGCGCGTGCACCTGTAGTCCCAGCTACTCGGGAGACTGAGGGAGAAGAAATACTTGAACCCAGGAGGTGGGGGTTGCAGTGAGCCAAGATCATGCCTGGGTGACAGCGAGACTCTATTTCAGAAAAAAAATTTAAAAAAAAGGCCGGGCATGGTGGCTCATGCCTGTAATCCCAGCACTTTGGGAGGCTGAGGCGGGTAGATCACGAGGTCAGGAGATTGAGACCATCCTGGCTAAGATGGTGAAACCCCATCTCTACTAAAAATACAAAAAATTAGCTGGGCGTGGCGGCGGACACCTGTAGTCGCAGCTACTCTGGAGGCTGAGGCAGGAGAATGGCGTAAACCTGGGAGGCGGAGCTTGCAGTGAGCCGAGGTCCTGCCACTGCACAGCAGCCTGGAGGACAGAGCGAGACTCCGTCTCAAAAAAAAAAAAAAGTAAATACTTACAGGACTGTTGACGTTTTAAATTTCCTCTTGTGTCAGTTTAGAAGGTTGTATTTATCAAGAATGTGTTCAGTTCATCTAAATTTTCAAATGTGTTAGTATGGAATTTTTCATAATTATCCTCTATCTTTTTTTTTCCTTTCCCCGAGACGGGATCTCACTGTCACCCAGGCTGGAGTGCAGTGGCACGATCCTGGCTCACTGCAACCTCTGCCTTCCAGGTTCAAGCGATTCTCCTGCCTCAGCCTCCTGAGTAGCTGGGACTACAGGTGCCCAGCTAATTTTTGTATTTTTAGTAGAGATGGGGTTTCACCACGTTGGCCAGTCTGGTCTCGAACTCCTGACCCCAGGTGATCCACCCACTTTGGCCTCCCAAAGTGTTGGGATTACAGGCGTGAGCCACCATACCCAGCCCAGGGAGGTGACATCTTGAGGAGGTACCTTTAGGGTGAATAGGTTGAGTCTCTGTCACCTGGGAAGCGCCTCCTCTTTTACCACCATATTATCCGGGGTTAGCTCATTGCAAACATGGAGGCCTCTTTCTGTCCTTATCCAGCCCTGGCCCTGGGAGTGGTGGGCTCGGGGCTTAGGCCTGTCTGCCTGGTTTCCTGCAGAGCCCCCCTCCATGCGCCTGAAGGCCCGACCCGGCAACCCTGGCTTTTCCGTGCTTACCTGCAGCGCCTTCTCCTTCTACCCTCCGGAACTGCAAATTCGATTCCTGCGGAGTGGGCTGGCCGTTGGCACCGGCCAGGGCGACTTCGGCCCCAACAGTGACGGCTCCTTCCACGCCTCGTCGTCACTAACGGTCAAAAGTGGCGATGAGCACCACTACTGCTGCATTGTGCAGCACGCGGGGCTGGCGCAGCCCCTCAGGGTGGAGCTGGGTGAGGCCCCGCCCGGTGGTGATGCTCCTGGTTTCCCGTTGCCTTGTCTCACTGCTGCGCCCGTCCTTCCTGAGTCTGACCTGCCTCCCCACTGCTGCCGCCTCCTTGAATCTGACTGCCTTGTGCCTGGCGCCTGTCAGTGCCTCCAAAGCCTCCTTGTCCTTCCCAAGGCCGACTGCCTTCTGTCCTGCTTCTTCTGGCCTCACTGAGTCTGAAGAGCTGTTAACCACCATGGCCAGTCCTCCCTGAGTCTAACCGTCTTCCATCCTGCTGCTGCTGCTGCTGCTGCTGCTGGTCTTCCTGGAATCTGACCATTCGTTGTCTGCTATGCCCGTCCTCACCAAGACTGACTGCCTGCTGCCTTGCTACTGACGGGGCCCATGAGGCTGACTTCCCACTGCTGTGCCTGCCTCTCCCCGCTGCGCCGGGACAGCCCCACCCTGCCGCTGCTGGTCCGTTGCCGGTGTGACGGCGGCCGCTCGTGCTGTGGCTGGTTTTTACATCCAACCTGGGGGCACCCTGCCCAGATCGCCCGCCTGGCCTTGCCTCTGCCCATCAGACACTTGGTGCTGGGATCTCTGAGACTGGGAGGGACTGGGACCCCCCAGTGCTGTGTCCTGACTGGGTGGGGGTGGACGGGCTGCTCCACATCTCACAGCGTTCTCTGGCTGCAGAAACCCCAGCCAAGTCCTCCGTGCTCGTGGTGGGAATCGTCATCAGTGTCTTGCTACTCACAGCAGCGGCTGTAGGAGGAGCTCTATTGTGGAGAAGGATGAGGAGTGGGCTGCCAGGTGTGGGGCAGTGGGAGGAAGAGCCTCGGAGAGAGGGACAGAGACCCAAAGAGAGGGGCACACAGACCTGGGAGGAGAGTGACCTGGTGTGGGGACAGACCCAAAGAGAGGAGGACAGAGACCAGAGAGAAGTGGAGACAGAAACCCAGAGACAGGGGAACAGAGGCACAGAGAGAGGGGACAGAGGAAGGGGGAGACAGAGACCCAGAGGAGGGAGGCAAAGATATAGAAAGAGAGGGGATGGAAAATTGGGAGAAGGGGAGAAAGGCCCAGAAGGAAGGGGTTAGAGACTGAGGGAGAGTGTGTGAGACACACATAGAAATGGGGGATGCCAGTCAGACCCAGAGCACCTCAGAGATTCTGATAACCTCCCCCTCTCTCTCCTCAGCCCCTTGGATCTCCCTCCGTGGAGACGACACCGGGTCCCTCCTGCCCACCCCGGGGGAGGACCAGGATGCTGATTCGAAGGATATAAATGTGATCCCAGCCACCGCCTGAGCATCTGCCATTCCGACTGCTAAAAGCGAGTGTAGTCAGGCCCCTTTCATGCTGTGAGGCCTCCTGGAACACTGGCATCTCTGAGCCTCCAGAAGGGGTCCTGGGGCCTGTTGTCCTCCCTCTGGAGCCCCGTCCTGTGGTCTGCCTCAGTTTCCCCTCCTAATACATATGGCTGTTTTCCACCTCGATAATATAACATGAGTTTGGGCCCGAATCAGTGTGTTCTCATCATTTTTCAGGCAGAGGAGGTAAGGGAATAATTACCCCCAAAGGGTAGGGGAATAAGTCCCCCCTAAGGGGGACTGAATGGCGGCTGGGCCTCAGATCTCTCCTACAGGTAACATGCTGCCACGGGGGAACCTGCCAGTTTTATACATCAGGTCATGTATTTTCTTTTCTTTTTTTTTTTTTTTTTTTGACGGAGTCTTGCTCTGTTGTCCAGGCTGAAGTGCAGTGGCATGATCTTGGCTGACTGCAAGCTCTGCCTCTTGGGTTCATGCCATTCTGCCTCAGCCTCCCAAGTAGCTGGGACTACAGGTGCCTGCCACCACGCCTGGATAATTTTTTGTATTTTTAGTAGAGATGGGGTTTCAGCATGTTAGCCAGGATGGTCTCGATCTTCTGATCTGGTGATCCACCTGCCTCTGCCTCCCGAAGTGCTGGGATTACAGGCGTGAACCACTGCGCCCAGCCTGTTCTTTTTTTTTTTTTTTTTTTTTTTTTGAGATGGAGTCTTGCTCTACAGCCCAGGCTGCCAGGCTGGAGTACAGTGGCATGATCTTGGTTCACCACAACCTCCGCCTCCCAGGTTCAACCGATTCTCCTGCCTCAGTCTCCCCAGTAGCTGGGATTACAGGTGCGCATCATCACACCCAGCTAATTTTTTTATTTTTAGTAGAGACAGGGTTTCACCATGTTGGCCAGGCTGATTTCAAACTCCTGACCTCAGGTGATCCACCCACCTCGGCCTCCCAAAATGCTGGGATTACAGGCGTGAGCCACCGTGCCTGGCCTAAGGTCATGTATTTTTTTTTTCTTTTAGATGGAGTTTTGCTCTTGTTGCCCAGACTGAAGTGCAATTGCGCGATCTCAGCTTCAGTGCAGCCTCCACCTCCCAGGTTCAAGCGATTCGCCTGCCTCCCAAGTAGCTGGGATTACAGCCATGCGCCACCACACCTGGCTAATTTTGTACGTCTAGTAGAGAGGGGAGTTTCACCATGTTGGTTAGGCTGGTCTGGAACTCTTGACCTTAGGTGATCCACCTGCCTCAGCCTCCCAAAGTTCTGGGATTACAGGCCTTGAGCTTTTCATAACTTTTACATATGTTTACTGGATAACTGCCATGCCAGGCATTTTGAGGAATTCTTGGCTACTGTCTGACCATCTGAATCGCTGGAGCAGAAGAGGAGCGAGGAGCACTGTTCACTCTTGGAGGAAATGGGATATTTCCTCCAGCCCCTCCATTCGGCTCTTCCTTTTTTTTTTTCTTTTTCTTTTTTTCTTTTTAGATGGAGTTTCGCTCTTGTTGCCCAGGCTGGAATGCAATGACGCGATCTCAGCTGACCGCAACCTCCGCCTCCCGGGTTCAAGCGATTCTCCTGGCTCAGCCTCCCAAAGTAGTTGGGATTATAGGTATGCACCACCACACCCAGCTAATTTTGTATGTTTAGTAGAGACGAGGTTTCTCCATGTTGGTCAGGCTGGTCTTGAACTCCCGACCTCAGGTGATCCGCCCGCCTCGGTCTCCCAAAGTGCTGCGATTACAGGCATGAGCATGAGCCACCGCACCCGGCCTTCTTTTCTTTTCTTTCTTTCCTTTTTCTTTCTTTCTTTTTTTTTTTTTTTTTTTGGTATAGGACTGTTGGGACGTACACCTCTTTCTTAAACCATCCTGACAAAGGGAAAGAGGGAAAAATACATTTCCCGTGAGGCGTTGGGGCTAGAACAGCTGGAGGTGGACGGCAGAGTGCCGCGACGACTGACAGGAGTTGTAGTTCTCCCCGGCCGCGTCACTGCTGCGTCGCCCACCCGCTTTCCCCGGGCAGCCCGCGGTTTCCTTTGTGGACGTGGCGAGGGGCGCCCGCGGCCCTCCCGGCACTCGTTGGCCCCGCCCCGTGAGTCGCTCGTGCAAGTTCATTGGGCGGGGGGCGGGGCTCTGCGCAGCCAGAGGCGGGGCCTGACTGGAGAGCGGCGGAATTGGGCACATTTGCGGGAACGCAGAGCGGAGCGTGGAGAGCGGAGCGAGGCTGGATGACTGGGTAAAGGGAGTGGGTGGAGGGCCTCAGTCCAGGCAGGGCGGCTCGGGGCGGCTCGGGTCGAGGATCAGGGTCTGGACTGGGAGCAATGACGGGGAGCCTCCCTGACCTCTGGCTGGCCACAACTATGCCCTGTACTTTGCGTGGGATGTACGCCACGTCTCTCCCTGAAATTCCCCCTCGCAGGTCTGGGACCCCCCTGAGACTCCGTCAGAAGATTCAGTCCCCCCATAGGTGGCTTTACCTCTAAGCATCACGCCCTCTTTTCCCCCATCGCCCGCCCTTTTTGAGCCCCAAAGTTTGTAGCCAACTTCCATCTCCCTGTCCTGCCCTTCGGTAACTCCTCCACCCCGCCATTCTCCTGTCCCATGTCTGTCCTCATGCCTGTAACCCCTGACCCCTGGCCTTTGCCACTCCCCAGGGACCGATGATGTGGCGAGCATCGCTTCTGCTGCTTCTGTTGCTACTGAGGCACGGGGCCCAGGGGAAACCGTCCCCAGACGCAGGCCCTCATGGCCAGGGGAGGGTGCACCAGGCGGCTTCCCTGAGCGACGCCCCCCATGATGACTCCCACGGGAACTTTCAGTACGACCATGAGGCTTTCCTGGGACGGGAAGTGGCCAAGGAATTCGACCAACTCACCCCAGAGGAAAGCCAGGCCCGTCTGGGGTAGGAGAGACGTGGTTGGGGCGTGTTCGGAGGTGGGGTTTGGGAGAGAGTTGCGGGGTATTGACAGGGGTCAGAGAAATGGCGTGGACTGAACTTCAGTTCTTTGTGAGAAATGAAATTCTACCTTCTCTCCTTGGGAAAAACAAATTAAGTTAAAATTGAGGCATAAAGAGGACCTTTGGCCCTTTTATTTATTTATTTATTTAGCGACAAGGTCTTACTTTGTTGCCCAGGATGGAGTGCAGTGGCGCGATCTCAGCTCACTGCAACCTACACCTCCTGGGTTCAAGCGATTCTCCTGCCTCAGCCCCCCAAGTAGTGGAGATTACAGGCACCTACCACTGCGCACAGTTAATTTTTGTATTTTTAGTAGAGACTGGGTTTCACCATGTTGACTAGGCTGGTCTTGAACTTCTGACCTCAGGTGATCTGCCCACCTCGGCCTCCCAAAGTGCTGGAATTACAGGCGTGAGCCACCGTGCCCGGCCTATTATATTATTATTATTATTATCATCATTATTTGAGACGGAGTCTCGCTCTGTTGCCCAGGCTGGAGTGCAGTGGTACTATCTCGGCTCACTGCAACCTCCACCTCCTGAATTCAAGCAGTTCTCCCTTGTCAGCCTTCGAGTAGCTGGGATTTCAGGTTCGGGCCACTACGCCCCGCTAATTTTTGTGTTTTTAATAGAGATGAGGTGTCACTATGTGGGCCAGGCTGGTCTGGAAGGCCTGATCTCAAATGATCCGCCCGTCTTGGCTTCCCAAGCTTGGGATTATAGGCGTGAGCCGCCACGCCTGTCCTGTCCTAAGTGCTTTCCATGGCCAAACTCATTTATTCCCCACAACTGCCCTTTTGGGGTAGGTACCATTTTTTCTTTCTATTTTACAGAGGGGTAACCGAGGCACAAGAGAGGTTAAGTCACTTACCCACAGTCACACAGCCAGTAAGAGGAAGTGGCTGGATTTGGACCTAAAATGTCTGGCTGTGGAGCCCAAGCTCGTAACAACAGCAGTAACTTCAGAGAAGGGTGTGAGTCTGGGGACAGAGTTGGCCCGTGACAGACCCGAGCAGAGACCGCCTGGTGCGGGAGGTGGGGCGGTGACTCAGGCAGGCCTGGAGAGGGCTCTGCTGTCTCAGATTTTTGACCTTAGGGAGGGGGCCGCCCGGGGCCTAGACACGGTGACAGGGAGGAGGGCTCCACGTAGTCTCTGTTAATTAGAGATTGGGCGAGGACCGGCCTGACATGGCGTCACCAAGCCAGAGGAGAAGGGCCGGGGAGCTGACAAGCGTGGTCCGAGAGAAGGGGCGAGATGGAACCTAAAGTGGCTTGACATGTGACGGCGAGAGGCACAGGAGCCCCGAGGAGCATGGGGAGGGGTATAGAGAGACCGAGCCCCTGGGGTTGCGGGTGATGGTCCTCGGGCAGTGCCTGATTCAGCCAGGAGCAGGCAGGAGAAAGCCACCAGGCGCAGCACAGGGCAGGGCTGGAGGGATAGGAGCCTGAAATTGACACGCGCAGCCTGGTAAGGGGGCGGGGTATGGGGCGGGTCGGGGCCTGAGACAGCGGGGGCTCGGGGGTGTGGCCGTGGCTGTCTGGGTTCAAAGTCAGTCTTGGAACAGGGCCCCCCTGGCAAGGGGCGTAGTGCGACGCCGCGCTCCCCATCACCACCCCAGCTCAGCCCAGCTAGAGGTGCAGCACGTGCAGGCCGAGGGCGGGGCCGGCGCGGAGAGGGTGGCCCTGCATTGTCGTAGGTCTCTCCCACGCAGTGCTCCCAGCAGGCCCGCTCGTTTTCAGGAAGGGCGTGACTTGTCCCGGGGGTGGACCCTAGGCTGAGGGTCCTCCGGTGGGTTTGGTCCTGAAATTGACACGCGTTCCTCCCCAGTTCACCCGCGGATCCGATGTGTCCCGGGGGCGTGGCCCCGTGCGAGAGGCGGGGCCTGGGGCGGGACCAGAGACTGACTTGTGCCCGCCCCGGCTCACAGGCGGATCGTGGACCGCATGGACCGTGCGGGGGACGGCGACGGCTGGGTATCGCTGGCAGAGCTTCGCGCGTGGATCGCGCACACGCAGCAGCGGCACATACGGGACTCGGTGAGCGCGGCCTGGGACACGTACGACACGGACCGCGACGGGCGTGTGGGTTGGGAGGAGCTGCGCAACGCCACCTATGGCCACTACGCGCCCGGTACGCGGCGAGCCCCCGACCCTGCTCCCCATACAACGTTACCCTGACCTTCTGGACCGCCTCATTCTGAGAACCTGAAACCGTTTACTCGGAGTCCCTGGCCCCTAACCAGGCTCTACCCACTTTTAGGAGCCCATCACTGTGAGATCTTCACTTTCTCACCTCTGGCTTCTCTTTTTTGTTTTTCGTTTGCTTATTTTTCTGGTTTTTAGCTGCATACTAAAAACGATCGTTTTTTCAAACATGAAGTCAGAATTAGGTACTGAAAGCCACTGAACACGCCCAAAGAGGGACTTGAACCCAGGGCACTCAGATTAAAAGTCCAATGCTCTACCAACTGAGCTACCCAGGCTCCCTTAAGGGATTTTATTCTGGGACCCACCACCTCTATGACAATGTGACAGTATGACTTAGGGAACTTCAGATCCCGGGCCAAGGACACCTACTTTCCATGCTTTGTCATCCTGACCCCTAACCTCCGTGACGTCATCCTGAGAACCCCAAAGCCAGTCACTCTGCCCCCGACTCTCAGATCCCTCCTTTCTGTCCCAAGCCCCAGCCCCAGTGCCCCACCCCTCCAAACACACACACACACAGCCCTCATTCCCTCCCTCCTCTCCTCTCTGTCCCTGGCCCCAGCCTCTCCCTCCAGCCTGTCCTCCACAGGGCTCCAGGGGAGTCTTCACACCCAGCACTGACTCTGCCTCTCCCTCCCCTTCTTGGGCCCCCAGGAGACAGTCCCATTCCTCAGCCTGGACATCTCCACCTGTAGCTTTGTTTTTCTGCATTTTCTGCCCCAAATGGATCTTCTGTGATTTTCCTGAACTCACCACACTCCTCAAACCTCTACCCTCTGCCCATATTGTTCCCTCCAATTACAATGCCCTTCCCCTCCTCTCAGTCAAGTCATCTCAGTCCCTGTAAGTTACCCCATCACAGCCTCAATCTGGGGCCAAAAGAGCTACTGTCAACTCAAAGTCCATCATTCCTGTCTCCACACCCTTGGATCAGTTATTTCTTCTCTCCGGGAATCCGTTTTTGCATTCAGAAAGTAGAACACATGGAAAAACCCACTGTACCTGCTTTTTGTGATGATTAAATGCAGTATTGTACATAAAGAGCTTAGCATATAATCTCTCACACGTTAGGTAATTTATTGTGTGGATATAATATGTTATATAGCCTGGGTGCAATGGCTCATGCCTGTAATCCCAACACTTTGGGAGGCTGAGGCGGGTGGATCACTTGAGATCAGGAGTTAGAGACCAGCCTGGCCAACATGGCAAAACCCCGTCTCTACTAAAAAAAAAGAAAACTTAGCTGGGTGTGATGGCATGCACCTGTAACCACAGCTACTCTGGAGGGTGAGACACGAGAACCGCTTGAACCCAGGAGGCGGAAGTTGCAGTGAACCGAGATCACAACACTGCACTCCAGCCTGGGTGACACAGGGAGACTGTGTCTCAAAAAAATTAAAAAAAAAAATAGGCCAGGCGCGGTGGCTAACACCTGTAATCCCAGCACTTTGGGAGGCCAGGGTGGGTAGATCACGAGGTCAGGAGATCAAGACCATCCTGGCTAACACGGTGAAACCCCGTCTCTACTAAAAATACAAAAAATTAGCCAGGCGCAGTGGCAGGTGCCTGTAGTCCCAGCTACTCGGGGCTGAGGCAGGAGAATGGCATGAACCTGGGAGGCAGAGCTTGCAGTGAGCCGAGATTGGGCCACTGGACTCCAGCCTGGGTGACAGAGCGAGACTCCATCTCAAAAAAAAAAAAAAATTAAAAATTAATAAATATATATATACACTAATACATTATATAATGTATTATATATTATATACTTATATAATAAATATACATACAAATTATATATAAAGTATCGATATATACTTTTTTTTTTGAGGGAGTTTCGCTCTTGTTGCCCAGGCTGGAGTGCAGTGGCACAGTCTCGGCTCACTGCAACCTCCGCCTCCCAGGTTCAAGCGATTCTCCTGCCTCAGCCTCTCAAGTAGCTGGGATTACAGGCTAATTTTGTGTTTTTAGTAGAGATGGGGTTTCATCATGTTGGCCAAGCTGGTCTCGAACTCCTGACCTCAAGTGATCCGCCAGCCGCAGCCTCCCAAAGTGCTGGGATTACAGGCATGAGCCACCGCATCCAGCCTATTGATATATACTTATTATTAACTCCACAGAAATATTTTTAGTCCAGTAGGATTTACTTTGTTTTAACCTGCTTGGTGTTTCCTCCATTAAAGCTCATCTCACTGAGACCTGTCCTTCCCCAGGTGAAGAATTCCATGACGTGGAGGATGCAGAGACCTACAAAAAGATGCTGGCTCGGGATGAGCGGCGTTTCCGGGTGGCCGACCAGGATGGGGACTCGATGGCCACTCGGGAGGAGCTGACGGCCTTCCTGCACCCTGAGGAGTTCCCTCACATGAGGGACATCGTGATTGCTGTGAGTGGTGGCTGGGGAACCCTGCCCCCCACACCCTTCCAGGATCCCACACCCTTCCAGGAACCCAGGCTTCTGGTTCTGGTCCTGCTTCCCAGCACAGATCTTGGGGCATGCAGTCACCTGGCTCTCCAGCATCTTGCCAGGGAACCCAGGCCACAAGCGCAGGTCAGGGGAGGGTGACCTTTCCCACCTCCACTCTCAAACCCCTGGGCTCTGATCTCTCCTCATCTGGCCTCCCCCTCCCTGTGCTCGCATTTGGGGTCCAGGCCCCCGGCCTTCCCTCAGACAGTCACTGTGCCCCACCCTATACAATTTCTTTTCTTTCTTTCTTTCTTTCTTTTTTTTTTTTTTTTT
>NW_016807449.1:2212865-2216697 GCF_001698545.2 Rhinopithecus bieti | reverse complement strand
GTGCTGGGATTATAGGCGTGAGCCACCGCGCCCAGCCCAGCCCACAGTCTTATAGTAAATGAGTTTGGATATAAATCGGGGAACAAGGCCGGGCGCGGTGGCTCAAGCCTGTAATCCCAGCACTTTGGGAGGCCGAGGCGGGCGGATCATGAGGTCAGGAGATCAAAACCATCCTGGCTAACATGGTGAAACCCTGTCTCTACTAAAAATACAAAAAAAAAATTAGCCGGGCATGGTGGCGGGCGCCTGTAATCCCAGCTACTTGGAGGCTGAGGCGGGAGAATGGCATGAACCCGGAAGGTGGAGCTTGCAGTGAGCCGAGATCGCGCCACTGCACTCCAGCCTGGGCGACACAGCGAGACTCTGTCTCAAAAAAAATAAATAAAATAAAAAATAAATAAATACATCGGGGAACAAAAATCATTTTGCTCAAGAAGGGCACAAAACAAGGAGCAGAGGTGTCAAGTGTGTTAGAAGAACCCCCAAAGTATAGCATGTTCACGCAAAAAGCAGAGGTAGTTTCTAGGCTCTGCTAAAACGTAAAGGAGCTTCTCCCCTTCAAGGGTGTTTGCTGGGGCTTGAGCAAGTTATTAGGGACCCAGGACAGCTCTCCTTGTGTGCAACAAACCTGTGCATTGCTGGACATTGGGGCCTCCGAGCTCTCGCCCGGTAAATGCAGGTAGTGCCTGTATCATGATAACATCCCAGAAAGCCCGCACATTTCCCACATGCCGCCTGTTGAGACTGCTCTTCTGCCTGCCCCCCACAGCTGCCCAGAGCTAAATTTCCAAGAGAACCTCTCACTCTTGCCCCAGGGGTCCAGCCTCCCCCAGGAGCCAGGGGCATTGGCCCCCAGCCTCAATGCCTCTCTCTCCCCAGGAAACCCTGGAGGACCTGGACAGAAACAAAGATGGCTATGTCCAGGTGGAGGAGTACATTGGTGAGTGGGCCCCAATTTCTTCCTGGGACGCCTGTCCTCCCTCAGGCATGGGCAGCGTTGGTGGGGGCAGCTGGAGGTACATCACCCATCGTCAGAGCATTGGCCCTCAGACATGGGGGCAGGGGCACTCACTGCTTGAGTTCATGCAGCCACCCAACATTCATTGAGCACCTACTGTATACCAGACACCAAAAGCATCTATTGAGCACCTGCTGTGTGCCAGGCCCAGGAAACACTTGCTGAGCACCTACTGCATACAGGTGGTTGAGGCTGCAGCACACAATAACACAGACAAAGTCCCTTCTTGGAGGTCTGGAGTTTCTACAAAATCAAGGTTCAGGGGCTATGTTTAGTTGAGGAGGGGGGTCAGGAAGCTGGTCTTGAACCTGCGTCTGCACAGCACTGTGTTTCCTGTTACATGGGATGTTGGGCGGACCCTCACAATACCCTCTGAGTTCTCCCTGGGCCCCTGCCACTGTCCCTGCACCTAGTGGGCAAAAAACTTAGTCAAGGAGAAAGCTAACAAGGAATTTTTTTTTTTTTTTTTTTTTTTTTTTGAGACAGAGTTTTGCTCTGTTGCCCAGGCTGGAGTGCAGTGGCATGATCTTGGCTCCCTGCAACTTCCGCCTCCCAGGCTCAAGAGATTCTTCTGCCTCAGCCTCCCAAGTAGCTGGGATTACTGGTGCCTGCCACCACGCCTGGCTAATTTTTGTATTTTTAGTGGAGATAGGATTTCACCATGTTGGCCAGACTGGTCTGGAACTCCCGACTCAGGTGATCAGCCCATCTTGGCCTCCCAAAGTGGTGGGATTACAGGCGTGAGTAACCACGCCCAGCCAGGAATTTTTTTTTAAGTTCGAAAACATTGTTTATTCTTTTATTTTTTCTGACCATATCCTGCATGAGAAATCATTTTTCTTTCTTCTCTTTCTCTCTCTTTTCCTTCCTTCTTTTCTTTCTTTCCTCTCTCTTTCTTTCTTTCTTTCTGTCACTGTCTTTCTATCTGTCTGTATGTGTGTGTGTCTCTCTCTTAAATAGAGATGGGGTCTCACTATATTGTCCAGGTTGGACTAGAACTCCTGGTCTCAAGCAATCTTTCCACCTTGGCCTCCCAAAGAGCTGGGATTACAGGCGTGAATCACCACACCTGGCTGAGAGAACATTTTATTTTATTTTCTTAAGAGATGGGGTCGGGCCAGGAGCAGTGGCTCACGCCTGTAATCCCAGCACTTTAGGAGGCTGAGATGGGTGGATCATGAGGTCAGGAGTTCGAGACCAGTCTGGCCAAGATGGTGAAACCCCCCCGTCTCTACTAAAATACAAAATTAGCCGGGCATGGTGGCAGGTGCCTGTAATCCCAGCTACTCGGGAGGCAGAGGCAGGAGAATTGCTAGGACCTGGGAGGCAGAGGTTGCAGTGAGCCGAGATCGCGCCACTGCACTCCAACCTGGGCAAAAAGAGCGAAACTCCGTCTCTAAAAAAAAAAAAAGAGAGAGAGAGAGATGGGGTCTTGCCCTGTCGCCCAGGCTGGAGTGCAGTGGGGTGATCTTGGCTCACTGCAGCTTTGACCTCCTGGGCTCAAGGTTTCCTCCCACCTCAGCCTCCCAAGTAGCTAAGACTCCAGGCCCAGTGTGGCCTCTGGAGATATTTCTGGTTGTTACTTCTAGTGGGGAGAGGATGCTACTGACATCTCCTGGATGGAGCCCAGGGATGCCCCTGAGCTTTCTCCCGTACACAGGACAGGCCCTGACACAAGCGGTCACAGGCCCCAGATGCTGGCAGCTGTCCCCATCTCTCTCTCTCTCTCTCTTTTTTTTTTTTTTTTTTTTTGAGACAGAGTCTTGGTCTTGTTGCCCAGGCTGGAGTGCAGTGGCGGATCTTAGCTCATTGCAACCTCCGCCTCCCAGGTTCAAGCAATTCCCTTGTTTCAGCCTCCTGAGTAGGTGGGACTACAGGTGTGCACCACCACGCCCAGCTAATTTTGTATTTTTAGTAGTGACGGAGTTTCACCATGTTGGTCAGGCTGGTCTTGAACTCCTGACCTCAGGTGATCTGCCGGCCTTGGCCTCCAAAGTGCTGGGATTACAGGCATGAGACACTGCACCTGGCCTGTCTTCTCAATTACTTCATCCCATTAAGACTTCATCTTCCATTCCTCAGCTCTATAAGGCAGAAACTGTCACTATCCTCCATTATACAGATGACACCTGAGGCCCAGCAGGTTGAAGGAATCTGCTAAAGACAATGGGAAGAAGCAGGGCTGGGATTTGAACGTTTGGGCTCTGGCGCCTATTTCTTAACTCCTCCCTACAGTAACATATCAAGATGTATAAAATTGGGGTGGGCGCCGTGGCTCACACCTGTATTCCCAGCACTTTAGGAGGCTGAGGTGGGTGGATCATTTGAGGTCAGGAGTCCAAGACCAGCCTGGCTAACATGATGAAACCCTGTCTCTACTGAAACTACAAAAATTAGCTGGGTGTGGTGGTGGATGCCTGTAATCCCAGCTGCTCGGGAGGCTGAGGCAGGAGAATTACTTGAAACCGGGAGGTGGAGGTTGCAGTGAGCCGAGATTGTGCCACTGCACTCCAGCCTGTAATCCCAGCACTTTTGGGAGGCTGAGGCAGGTGGATCATGAGGTCAGGAGTTCAAGACCAGCCTGACCAAGATGGTGAAACCCCCCCCCCGTCTCTACCAAAAATACAAAAATTAGCTGGGCATGGTGGCACATGCCTGTAATCCCAGCTACTCGGGAGGCTGAGGAACGAGAATCACTTGAACCCGGGAGGCATAGGTTGCAGTGAGCCAAAATTGTGCCATTGTGCTCCAGCCTGGGCAACAAGACCGAAATTTCATCTTAAAAACTTTTTTTTTTTTTTTTTTTTTTTTTTT